>NC_091398.1:35373275-35696608 GCF_032191515.1 Phaenicophaeus curvirostris | reverse complement strand
TTGAAAATCTATCTCCTCTCTGCTGAAACAGCCACAGGGAAGAAATGGCCTTTGCCCTTCCCATTTTAACACTGCTCTGATGTCTTGAAAAGCATATTTTTGAGACATTAGGTACAATCAAGGAGCACTAGATAGTGAGAAGAATCGTGGTTTTCCGTAGGAATTAATTTAAGGGTATTCTGCACAGACCACAAGCTCACACTTGGCTCAGCTGGCATGCAAAAAAATGTTTTCACAGGTAACTGCAATATCATATATTGACAAGTATAAGGAGTATGAATGCTGGCTATATCCGTAATCAACTCCACTGGTATCTCTGTCTGCCAACTAAACAGACCTAACATCACCACTGAATACTGATTATAGCTGCCTTCTGGGTGACTGACACAAATCACACCACCAGCATTTGAAAAAGGCAGAAATCATGCAGCATATTTGCATTCAAAGATAAAGAAAATTCATTAAAGTGCATTTGATTTTATCCTCTATATTCAAGCTCACAACCTTCCAGCTTTCCAGCATTAGATATTTCACCCTGTGTTTTAGCACAATACACTTGACTCTAAGACACAGATACTCATGCAACTGTAGCTACTACAAGTATTGCTCATAGACTTTTGAGTTTCTGTCTTTCTTGGCTTGTGGGCCGTATGTTTGCTATGACCCTGAATGAATTAAAACTGTTAAAGTGCAACTAAGCGAAGAAAGCTCTTACTTTTCAGCAACTTGCCACGAAACTAACCTAAAGCTGATCTGTTCCTTTTGCAGACTTCATTGTCAGCAGAGGATGCAAAGATAGTAAATTGACTTGAATTCACCACTGTGTCTGTCCTCAAATTTTCAGTGCTCCACTCCTAAAGCAGACCGCAATCAGCATTTTGTCTTTTTAAATGTTGCCAGTAGGAGACATCAAATATTTGGCAGGGTACCAGCCGGAGGTAACTACATCCATTCTGCTTGGCTTGTAAACAGCCACTTTGCTCAAAAAGGCACATCAGTCTTCACGACTACAAAAAAACCCAGGTCTCACATCTAACAAACAAACCACACACCATTCTTCAGGATTCCTGAAACACTCATAATACTCATCAGCCTTGCTACTACACTGCAATATGCTCATTCCACCAGGGCTGCACAATGAGAAGTATGGATCCTATCTAACTGCCAGGAGGCTCTGCACGTTGCCTTTCAGGATTTGTGCTTCTAACAGTCAAGAGAATAGACTGGTTTGAGATCAACAGCTCCAGTGATGGGGTACAGTGGGGTACGCTCACAAAATAAGAGGAGGAATGAGCAATGAGAAGGCTGAGCCCCATGACAGTAACTGAACCTGCAGGCTTAGAAAAGCTGGTACCCGTTTAATTTTATTGACTGTGCATGTAGCTTTGTTGAGCAACTGCATAATTTTACCATTCCCTACAAAATCATTCCAAATCTTACAGCTGTAAAGTTGTCTCACCTCCAGTCTGCATGAATGGTCTGTAACACACATGCGTTAATCACACTCTCCTCAGGCAAAACTCTGTTCTGCTAATGCTGACAGCACACAAATTTGACCATAGCAGTACATAAGCCTGTCTTTTTGAACCTCAATGATTTAAGAAGACGAGACAAAACAGTTCCTAATCCATCGACCGAGCTATTCAACTTATAGCTATACATCGTTCTCTCGTTTACTGCGTACCACTAGAAGCACACTCTTCACCTGCCTCTCTAAGAAAGTCAAAGTCCTCATGAATATGTTCTGCGTACGGTCAGGTCTGGGAGAGAGCATCACTGAAGAAAAACTGATTTTCATTACTCCTTGTATTAACGTCAGATTAAAGATAGGTGCATTTGTACGTTATCTCAAAAACAAGTATTTTAATTTTACAAATAAAAAACTGTTTCTTTTAGCTTTTAAAATAAAGAATGATCAGAATCTGTGCTATGCTACTCTTAGAGTAGAAACAAAATCTATACGTGCCATTAGACGTGGTGTTGTGTCACTGGACACAATGCATCAATGAAGATTTAAGATCTTAATCTGATGTGTCAGAAGGAACTTACTTAAAACCTACTTTCAATAAATTGAACATAGTAAATCTTTGAGAAATTAAACAGACTCTGCAAATTCATTCTACATCATTAATCCATTAGAAGATGCAAAATCAAGCATTCTCCTCAGATAAGAACTTGGCTTTGCAGAGATTTATGTTAAAACACAACTTCCCAGAAAGCTGCTAGCTTTACAGGCCTTATGAGGAGTGGCTGAGTGAGTTGAGTTTGTTTAGCCTGGAGAAGAGGAGGCTGAGGGGAGACCTCATTGCTCTCTACAACTGCCTGAAAGGAGGTTGTAGAGAGGAGGGTGCTGGCCTTTTCTCCCAAGTGACAGGACAAGGGGGAATGGCCTCAAGCTCCGCCAGGGGAGGTTTAGGCTGGATATTAGGAAAAAAATTTTCACAGAAAGGGTCATTGGGCACTGGAACAGGCTGCCCAGGGAGGGGGTTGAGTCACCTTCCCTGAAGGGGTTTAAGGGACGGGTGGACGAGGTGCTAAGGGCCATGTGTTAGCGTTTGATAGGAATGGTTGGACTCGATGATCCGGTGGGTCTCTTCCAACCCGGGGATAGCTTTTGGGGATGCTCCTGCCCCTCGTGATTGAACTGGAAGTGCAGACAGGTAACTGAGCACACCATTATTAATATTCTACTCCCAAAGAGTCTTCAGCTTCTGCAAGTGCCGAGCTTCACTGTCAAGCTCTGGCAGAACATAATATTGGATCTTAAAATAACACTACTTTGATTACCTTACTTTCCTTTACTCTTCGCTTGAATTCCAACAGGATTTCAGTGTCTGCTCTGTCAATAGAGCTGTGTGAATAATGGATTTCTGTTTGGGCACTGAACCAAAAAAAAAAAAAAAAAGGAAAAGGAAAAGAAATGTAACTGTTTTAAGTCAACTGAAGAGAGAATGAGGGAGGATTGAGGAAAAAAGTAATTTCAAGATAAGACAAAATGTTTGTTTACTCTAAAAGGAATATTTTGCTTTCATGTTAACACCCTCTTTTAAAAATATTTTGATTTTTTAATATGGCTTCAGGCCTGAAACCATTTACCAAATAAACCCCAAACAGTAAACAATTAATCTACACAAAGAGCTGCTGAAAGAAAACATTCTGACTCTCTGAAATATTCTCATTTTATAAATAAAACTGTCAAACGGAACAGAAATTTATGAATAGATGCATTTCACACCAAACACGTACTTTCTGAGTGAACTTATTAACACTTAAAGTCAAAATCCCTCATTTCCTACTGTGACACATTCTAGATACCAACAGCCTAGAACCAAAGAGATGGCACAGAAAAATAAAACAAAATTGTCGTGCTGAAAGGACTCTCACCAGTCCTGCTAGAACAACAGCAGAAGTAGTAGTATAACGTTTTCTGCTCAAAAGCAAAAGAAGAAACGGGCCTAAAAGTTCAGTGAACACTCTTATTTTATGGGTTTCTTCTATTCACCACCCCCTGGAGTTTGAGTGGGATATTTTTGGGAGTGGGAACGGACGGGGACAGAGCCTTTAATATTACCACTTGGGGGGGAGGGGGAAAGAAAAACATGGGCTTAATGAAATGGTCTAACATTGCTGAAATGAGGACAACTGATTTTGTTATTCCTCAATAATTTATGCTCCTACCTGCTCTTTGCTGCTGCTTGTATGGCCCCATTTCCAGCAGCGCTGAGGCTCAATGAGCCCAGGTTCAGGCACTGGGTGCTCCCCCCCAGCTAGAATAACTCTTACAGCTTGAAGCCAGCAGCTTATTTCACTGGACATACTTAAAGACAGCAGGATTGAAGTATCTTTTATTTCTAAGCTAATATCTTGGCAGATCATTTGTAGCAGGGTGGTCCACTCCTTGCAGCCAGGAGTCCCAGGACCTACCAGACGTCGTTTATTTATCAGGTACGGCTAAGAAAGGTGCACAGAAACCTCCAAAATGCCTGGGACTATCCAACATGAGGCAGAAGCTGCTGAAGAAGGTGGCTTTGTGACAGGTCCCAGGAGTAGTCATTTGGGTGCTACAAAAGAACGACAGTGCAGCTCTTCTGGGCACCTCTGGCACTAGGACTCAGTTCCTCTGGGTTCAGCGCCTGCCTCTCCCAATCACTACGTGAACAGTGCATGAATAAGGAACTGGTAGGTAGTTCAGCACTGTTATAAATACTGTCCTCGAAGAAGTAAAGCAACCCCACAATTTAATTCCCACAAAGCAAAGTAACTCTCATACCCAAGCTGACAGAATAGAAAGGAATGACAAATACTCAGCTGCTTTTGAGCTAGGATTATATTTGTTAACTAGGAATAGAGTAAAACAACCTGAATCCAGTAAAGTCACACTCATTGCCAATCTGACAATTTCTCATTAGAATAATGAAGCCTTGGGTATAAATTATTTCTTACTTTTGATTATTTAGACACTCTGCTATTCACTATCACAGAGAAATCATCTTTGTTATTAAATAGTTCTTCTGGTAGGAATCAGAACAAGCAGAATCAAATTAATAAATGACGACATGGGAATTACAACAAAATAGATTGATGACTTGTGGGTATGATTCTGAATAATAACATTTCACAATCTATTCAAAAGCATTGCTAATAGGTGAGGTTTAGTTTATAGTACTGTCAAAAACATTTATATAATGCCTGAAAAATGATTTGTTAATCTTATGAGTCATACTTCTTATTTAATGAATTTATTGTTATAGTTCCTTTTACATATGTTCTCAGTACAATCAGATTGTACTCATAGTCACTGCTCTGTCAATAAACTTCAGAAGTATAATGTCTATTTCTAAAAACCGCAGTTTGGTTCAACATTTGTCTTGTTTCAATCTCTTTTCCTATTATTAATACAGCCAAAATTAGATATGGAAAATAATAATAGCAACGGTTCCCAAATTCCTCCATCAGACTGAATCCAACACACTATACATGTTAATTCCAGTTGTCTGTCTTAGCACCTAAATCAAAAGACTGGGAAACTACCTATGAGGGCATACCAGCTCCTGTTTAGAGTGAAGTTTTATCTGCTGACCCTGAGCCAAGTCCTGTTGTCTAATGTTATCTGCAGTTTTCTGTACACTACAACAGCACTGAACTGCCTTTGTCTCACCATGCACAAAGGAATGAGAAGCACAGCACACACAAGCCAAGCTGGGTAGCTGCATTCAAAAAAATTAAACACAATATATTTTGGCTACTGTCCAATTGCATTTTAAAATTAGAAAGTTTTGATTGCGTTCATGGTTTTGTATCTGCTGAGCAACATTTAAGGAGACCGAGTGAACTGGAAAGTTTTCAGAGAGTTACTTTCATCTGGTGTTTGCACAGTAAAGTTTGTCCATTCTAATCAAGACTGACCAAATGCAAATGTCAAATACTTGCAACTATCTGATCAAGGAAAGATTGCAAACAGGAGATTATTCAATTCCTTGATGAAAAGCTTTAAACTACAACTCTGAGAAAAATTACAAATAACTCTCGGATTGTCTGTGAGTATAAAAAATGGAGCTTTCAAATAAATACTTTTATCCAAATCATAGATCCATGTACCAAACGTTGCATAATCTAATTCTTAGAATCACCATCCATTTTTCCCATGGTATTCTTATGGTTTCACAGACTTCTCCAAAAGTACATGTATTTAACTAGCTAAATAAAAAACTATTTGCTGACAAATTTTATTTGGAAGAAGCATGCCATACAGGTCTTTTCCCATTCTCTGCATTACTTCATTGCATTTCTGCACTTATTTAATTTAATTTGATTCATTACGCTACTGTCTTCTGATGCTACAAAAGAGGTGCACTCAAGGGACCAGACACAAAGAGTCTCTTGCAAGCATCATATGCATGTTCAATAATTTATTAACAGAGTTTAGAGACGCTACTAGGTGGGAGCAGATAAAACACCAAACAATGACAAAGTAATGAGATGACTACAGTCTTCTCATTCCTCTTCATCTACAAAATTACAAATTACAGGCACCAGCTACTCCGTGAAAAAATACTGTACGCAATATGTGCCTTATGGATGCCCCTTCATTATGGACCCCCTATGTTAACCTATTTCAGAAAGAAAAGATCACTTCTGTACCTCTACACCAACTGATGTAAGAGTGGTATATCACTAAAATTCATACATGCCCTTAACAGATACTGCTTTGACAGGGACTTCTTCAGAGAAACCCTGCAAACCAGAGTTAGACCCATGTGTGACTCGCTCCCGAGTTGTCCAAGCTCCAGCTCAGACCAGTCACAGTTTGTAACTTGGCTCAGGACCACAAAATGTTCTCACCAGAAAGGATGACTTTTTAAAATGGAAATATAGGACACTAAAGGGGCTCCAAAGGCGAGATTGCATTTGGAGAAAGAGTTTAACTAGCCACTGCTCCCTGCTCCCCTTCCAAAGAGATTTCTCCCAGCCCTCTCTCACAGCATGGTCTGGCACCAGAGGATGCAAGAGATGTGGCATGGGGGAAAGACATTGGAGTGACCAATGGTGAAGGGGCTGGAGAACAAGTCTTATGAGGAGCAACTGAGAGAGCTGGGGGTGTTTAGCCTGGAGAAGAGGAGCCTGAGGGGAGACCTCATTGCTCTCTACAACTACCTGAAAGGACATTGTAGAGAGGAGGGTGCTGGCCTCTTCTCCCAAGTGACAGGGGACAGGACAAGAGGGAATGGCCTCAAGCTCCACCAGGGGAGGTTCAGGCTGGACATATGGAAAAAATTCTTCACTGAAAGGGTCATTAGGCAATGGAACAGGCTACCCAGGGAGGTGGTTGACTCGCCTTCCCTGGAGGTGTTTAAGGTGAGGGTGGATGAGGTACTGAGGGGCATGGTTTAGAGATTGGTGGAAATGGTTAGACTCGATGATCCGGAGGGTCTCTTCCAACCTGGTGATTCTATGATTCTATGATCAGAGGTGGGACAGAGAAGGGTTAATGCCTTGTTAATGTCACCCACTATCAACATATATCAGAGACAAAGATGCACCCCCAAGGTCCACCTTACTGAAGGGAGGGAGGTTTAAGTCAATGGAATCTTACAGGCTCTGCCAGGAGCAACCAAGCCCTCTGGCATGGGAGAGAGGACTGAAAAATACAGCCAGTTCCCTTCCACTGCAGTCAATAAAATTAAAGGTCATTTTTGGCAAGGGAAAAAAACAGTCGCCTCATGAAAAAAGCCTCGGGTCTCTGAGCCATGGAGAGCAGTAGGCAACAGCTCAGCATTACACAGCAGAGCATGGGCTAGTGAAGGCACCATTTCAACCATGCTGTGGTTGGAGAGGAGAAGATGGGCAAGGGGAAGAAGCCCTTATGCCAAGCTCTTCTGCAGCATTGCTAACACAAACAGGACTGCAAGACCCTCTGCTTCTACAGAGAAATGAATTGACACGCTGCAGCAACAGGAGGAGAACATCATGCCAAAAAGTCTTGCATTTGTGTGAAAACGAAGACGTCTTGCAGGGAGGGATACACAGAAGACCTGAAGTACCCTAATTAACATGCTCCAGGCCCAAATGAATTCTTGTTAAGATAATAACACATTGGATTTTGTTATTCAATGGGGTCAAAAAAAACGTGGATTTACCTCTTTAGGCATTCAGTGGGAATACTGAGCATCAATGCCAGGCACGGATGACAGAATGACTGGATGAAAGACTGGATTTTAAGAAATGGAGCTGAATTCTACAAAAGGTGCTTAAGTAAATGAAAATACCAGCACATAATGCATCTACCCTAAATGCTTTCAGCAGAGCAGTTACTTGCACAGAATTTTGAACAGTATAATGCTATGCATTAGTATAGGCCTTATGCTATTTTACCTGTAATTGATACATCTCAGTTTCACATGACTCCCTACTGGCTTCCCACTACCAACTACTCCAGGCAAAATACTTCATGCAACTCCGCCGCTTACTCCAGCTTTTATCCAAGAAAATACATCACTTACTGCAATGGGAATTTAGTTAAGAGAACACTACAGAAGGAAAAAAGGTTACAAACAAAGTAAGAAAATATCACTGGATTGACAGAAGGAACAAATTGACTTTTTTTTCAACTTTGATTTGAAGGAGACCGCCAGTCCTGTCCTACTGGATCAAAAATTCAGAAAAGTTTAAAACTAGTATCAATCAGCACTTCTAATCTGCCTGGTGATCTAGGTATTTCCTTGTGAAACTTTTTCAATCAGAACTGAACAACAATCATGACTAGTGACAGTGTTTCCCTCAGGACGACAGGGCAGGAAGAACGGCCCCACGTTCTTTTTTTAGTAACTTGAACATGCACAGATTAACTGAACTGGAAAGGGTTCTGTGAGGCTTACAAGATCTTCTTGAACAATTAAGTGAAGAAGAGATACTTCAAAGGCCTGGCTTCTTAAGGATGATTGCCACAAAGAACAGTTTGATCAGAGATCCATCAGCACCTGCTATGTTATATACTTTCCTTCCAAGTCACAAGTTGGTGTGCAAAAATGGATGCTGGCACAGTTTCATCAGTGCAAAGTACATGGTGCCCCCTAGCAATACAAGACTCCAGCTGTACACATCATGGCAGGAGTGGACCTACAATTATGATCACCCACCAGAAGAGACCACTCAGACACAATTCAGAGATAGCTCTTTGCTCTCCACTATACTCTAGCTATGTCATTTTGTAACAGTTGAATATTTTTTTGCCACATGTTCGCAAACTTACAAGGAAACTGCACCATTTTAAATTTATTTCAGGCAAATCTGTGCTCTTCAGACAAAGCAGACATCATTTCATCCTGTCAGATTCTAATGCCTCATAAATGACACACTATTTTTAAGCACTTGCCAATTAACCCCTCTTCTTATTGACTTGAAATAGTTTGCAGTGATCGGTCTCAGCACCATTTCAGGTATAATATCAGTCTTCACAATTCCACAGCCACTTTTGAGATGATAGCACAGTCTCACTGTGACTAAGGACTGCAAAATCATGCTCCATGTAATTGAATCTAAAGATCTGACAACACCGACCTTATCAAGAAATGAAACTTTTGGCTGAGGTTCAAACCACGCACAAGAAATAAGCTCTAGCTGGTTGTTTGTAAACGTCATATAAAACCGTACTTATTCATTATTAACAACTTGTAAACTGAACACACTGCAGGTCCCAAACTGCTGCTGAGTTAAGTACTACTAAGTAAGATCATTTCATTTACATCTAATTCTAGAATCAATTTTGGCAGCACAACCGAGCATCCCTTTTCAGGATTATAAGGGTGTTATCGTAACAAGATAAACATTCTGACCGCATGCTAAAAACCGAGGGTAGAAGAAATGCTAGGGGCCGGATTAATTTTGTTAATACTCATATTGCTGATGGTCCCAGTGACAGCCCTACTTTAGTACAACATGTACACAAAAAGGATTCTAGGGAGAACCAGGACACTGGTATCCTACTTTTGTCATGATAAGGCCAGCAATGACAACACATGACACTGGTGAGCCATCTCCTTTATGATAAAACTGAATAGAAGGCTCCAAGCAAAATCCTGGGTAATATCAACACCAGGCTTTCACGAGCATCACAGTCAACTCAAATATCTGAAAGTAATAAAAATTCAGTAAGCAGCTTTTGTAAATAATCACAATTGCTCTGCAGCAGAATGATATTTTAGAAGGAGGCATGAAAAACCACAGGGCTTTTAAGACAAGATCGTTACACACCTTTCTTGTTCTTGCATACAACTTTCAGGATGCGGTTTCCAGGTCCACATTTTCCATGATCAGTCACACATATTCCTTCTGAAACAATCCACTCGTAACAAACTGGGTCTTCACAAGGAATAGATTCAATTAAATGCGGACAACCTGCCAGGGTGCCTACCGGATACACAATCACTTGCCTTTGTCTCATTCTAAAGCCTAGAAAGAGAGAAACTGAATTAACTGAACAATAGTAAAAATATTTATACCAGTAATCTAGCAGCAAGAGGACTATATAGGGCATCTGAAACTAGGGGACATAAAGACAAACAAGAGCACAACACTTACAAACTGAATTGGTTGGGATGGCACTTGGCTGTATGTGCCCGCAGTCCAGGCATACAAAATCTAATAGCGTGTAAAGAATTCCAACAATCCACATTTTTAACATTTCCTTTTCCCTTTCATCAACATTAGATAGAAACAGACTTGTCCAAACAGAGGAATTTGCCAGTGACACGTATATTAATTTAATAACAACATTAAAATAAAAAGAGAAACACGTAAGGAATTGAAGATATAAAGGACATCTATATTCTACCCGAGAATTCACTAATGAAAAGACTTGTTGTGAGACACAGCAGAGCAGTTTACTAAGAAATTAGTATTCTGCTTTATGAAGGTGTAAGGATTTCTGATACATAATGCATATCAGACCTCTTTGAAATGACATGCTATTAAATTGGAAGATTCAAATGTAAAGTGGAAGAAAAAGGTTAGAGAAATAATGAAAGAATTGATTACATAATCTACCTCCTTCTGAATAAAACCAAAAGTCATGTTGCTATATAAAATGCAGAACCTATACACGAGCATCTTTCAGCATGTTTTGTTATGTAAATGCCACAGGATTCTAAGAAAGGTAGAAAAAAGTATGTGGTGGTCTTTCCTACAACAGCCTCAGACACAGGGCAAACATGTAGCATTAGTGGAGGCCAAATGGAAATGCCTTGGCCACGAAACACAAAAGAAAATTAAAACAAAACATGTCAGAGAATATAACAGTCCAAACTTGTACCATTCTCAAATCAGCAACAAGAATCATTCAAAACAATTTAAATATGAAATGGCTTTGCAAATCTTTATATTTAACCCCATATTTTTATTATTTCTTTTTTTTAATTTGAAAAATTCTGGTCAGCTCCAATCGCCTCAAAACCTTATGCTGTTTTCAGAAAAGTGTAGTTTCCCAAAAATAATATTCGTTCCCTGACATAAACTGTCAACTTCTCAACTTAGAGCCTTAGGAAGGGCTCTGCAATGAATCTCACAGTGCTGCAGCAACAAACATGTACGCTAGTCAATTAAGATCCAGAGAGGTTAAATTATATTTGCATAGTCTTCTTCCAGAAATTTAATAAACCTGGAACAAGGAGAACAATCTCTTGGGTCAGCCTGACTCCAAGAAGGCGGGGCTGCAGGATACACCTTGGTCTTGACACCTTCCAACCTCATTCAAGCATTGCCCTCAAATCCAGGCATGCAGCAGGAATTCTGGGGGGGACCAGAGAGGGACAGCCTGGCACTATGAGGGCTGCATCTGCTGTCCCAAGAAATTAGCCTTTTCTAAAAGCTCAGTTCAGCATAAAAGGATCTAAATTGGACTGAGAATCTTAGATTTCTTTTTTCTTCTCCCAAGAATAACTGCAAAAAGCTTTTAAAAGTCATATTCCACTCTTGCATCCTATGTTAGATTAACTTAAAAAAAAATGTTAAGCTCCCAATGTAGAAGTTGATACCATTGCTTTTGCAATCTTATCTTAATATTCCATTGCCTGCATTAGGTCCCTCAGTGCTGAAAAAAAAAATATATATAAGAGCAGGCATTACCTCTTCTTCCGTGGTGGTCCTGGCAGTTCTCAGGAAGGCAGGGGCCCCACAATGACCAGGCAGACACCACGCACTCAGACGGGCACGGCAGGTCACACAGCTGGGAGGCAGAGGGCACAGGACCCTGGCACAGCTTCCCATCAACTGGTTTAGTAACTAAGAGAGAAAAAAAAAAAAGGAAAAAAGAAAAGCAGGGCTGTAACTTTGCCCTGAGCAACACACAGAGATCAAAACTTTACTGCTGGCCTTAGTTTGCCAGAATGCATAAAAATCCAGTGCTTTTTTTTTAGGGTCTTATCTCCCAGAGCAAAAAGTTAATCCTCTGTTCAGCAAGGCACATGATGTTTTATCTAAATCATCCACATTCAGCAGGCCAATTACGCTTAATAGTAAACAGGTGCTTTAATAATAAATTCAGCGCTGATTTTCTAACATGCCAGAGCAACAAACTGGAATCTAGTCACCTGCATTTATGGCCAAGAAGCCCTCTTTCCACCACACTGAAGAGAAAAACATATAAGAATGAAAAATACCAAAAGCTCATGCTGCAACTTTGAATTTTCTTCACCTACTTTCAATAAAACAGAGAATAACGCTCGGTTTCTTCTACGGAGAGATAAGCAGAAAGCATCTGGGAGGCAAGACATGAACTCGTGCCTGCACCCACGGCAGGCATGGACCTCTCGATCCAAGAAACAAGCTGACTCCAAACTCTGCCAAAGCACCAGTTTTGTTGATACTAACAGAAAGTCTGGAAAACTGATACCCTTTGTGTTTTTCTTTATCATAAGAGATTTCTACTTCCAACTAATCTTCTCGCCTTTTTATTTGGGGCAGAGGGAAGAAGGACAAGAAGGGGAAAGGCTGTTAAATCTGTCTTCTGAGTCATTACATAATATTGCATTTTAATTACATTATGGGCTGAATTTGGCTGTCTCTTTGGAAAAATCAATATCAAAGCAGTCTTTCAAAAGGCAAAGGCTTGTTTGAGTTTACACTGCCATGGTATAACCAAGACTTCATTAATTTTTCTAGCTGAGTTTATTTTATCTTCATTTTTATTTTTAATGTCTATTTTCCTTTGCTTACACACACAGAATCAACTTTAAAGGAATTTATAAAAACATGACCAATATATGAGTACTCTTTTATTTTTCTGATATTTTAACATTTTCTTTCAAATGAATCATTTGAAGAAAAGCACAACTTCAGTGCTCAAACTCCCAGTAAATTTTTATTTACACATCCTAAAGCTAAGACCTAGAACCAATATCAGTGCTTACAATTCCAGCTCATCAGAACAATGGCATTAAACAACAGCTGTGATTTAATTCTAACCTGAAAGATAATATGTTAACAAAAAAGACCATTTTCCAAATGATTGCTGAGACCCTGTAAGATCTTTAACACGTTCATTTACAGACCACAGCAAAGTAGCATAAATCCAATTCACCTGAATGCTAACACAGACAGACCTTTCCTAGAGACCTTGCAAGTGAAGCAACAGCCAGAATGAGGTAAACAGTACGGGTTTAAGGATAAGAGTGTTAATTTTACCAAGTGTCATTCATGGCTTAACCAGCCTTCCAGCATAAAACTTTGCAAAACTTCATTATTTCTGGGAGGTCACTTGAAGAAATGAAACAAAATAAATATGAGTGCATATGGTCAAGCCAAGGAATAAAGTCCAGTCCTACTGTGCTCGAACTCAAGGTACCATCATTAGCAATGGTTCTTTCCTTCTCATTGATTTTTAGATTGTTTATATATTGCAAATCCCTACCTTGCTGTCCCAGCCAACCATCTTCCTGCTCCTCTTCCTCCCTCAGGCTTGTGCCCTATTTAATTCTAGCACTGGAAACTCTTTTCCCAGGACCAACATCCTACTTGTCACTATAATAAGACTTCTTGTTTACTCACATCCTTAAGTAATTCTATATATTCTGTAAAATGTAAATCAGAAAATACACAGACTATTTTCATCAAATATCCAAAGATGTTCTAGGTCTGTGTTAGTTTAAACTCACTCTACGCTGACCACAATCCTCCAGTGAAAATCTTCAGGAATAAGACAAGAACAAAAAGCAATGAGCTGCATTAATAAATGCATCTACAGAACCACCCTTTTCCAAAACCAGCTAGATATGAAGAGCCATATTTTCCTGCACAAAATCCAGGGTAACTGTGTAGACCAGTGGGGTCCTCTTTAAAAGTTTCATCCCTTCTTCAGCCCTTTGATTTCCATCAGTTTTATTTAAAAGCTTGAGGTGATCTCCTATTGCTACTCTTTCATACTCTATTAAATACCTTTATTATTATTATTATTAAATATAAGGGTTTTTTTCCCATGAAATCTTTTAAATGCCAAATTTCTTACACACCACAGCCTCCAAAAAGGTATGGATGACCTGGCTATCAGGGGATGCCCTGTTCAGGTAAAAAAATCCCTCATGTTATACTTATGATAAAGGAATGCCAGTGCTAGGCTGGTCTTTACGTATCAAACAGCTTCCTGACTTTGCTCCATAACTGACCTTGCAATGGCATTTTCCTATATTCAATATTCATAAAAACTGCTCTTTGTGTTATTATTTTCCTTGGAAAAATATTAGCCATTTTTGGAGGGGGAAGGGGAAGGCAGAGGCCAGGTGAGGGAAGAGGGGAAGGCAATATCTCTGATTCAAATAGCAGCTTATTTATTACACTTGTTCTTACCTTTTAAAACCCTGTGTTGTTCTCAATCTATAGAACAAACTTGAAAAAGCAATCAAGCACTAATCTGGGAGCCTATGAAACATTGCACATTTCTATAGCTGTTATATTGGATCTATCCTTTATAAATGTTACTATAGCTGTTCCCAGCACCAGTGTCTGCCTCAAGTTTGAATTTTACTATTTGCTGTTATTTTCAGGTTATTGCTACCAGCAGGAGATAATAAATTGAGTTCTAAAGTATGTTGTTTCCCTATATATTTTTACTAAGGTAGTGATTTGGAGGAAGAGTAGAAAAGGAAATCAGCTCTGATATGATTATTTCCATAATGTAATTTTAAGCCAATAAATAAATTATCTGTGAATACAGTCATACAGACACATACTTGTAGGCACACATACCACCACTATGTTAAAAAGCAATGGTGACAAGACACAGGGAGAAATCTATAGAATGTCATTTGGTTGTAATGATTCCTTTCAAATGTAGTTTTTCAGCTGCCCAGGAGGTAAACACTCTTTTTTTTCCTGGACCTTAACTTCATTTCCTTTTTAACAATGAAGCAACAAGTATTTCTGATATTAAGACCTAAATGAGACATTTCTAAATATCACTAATGTATCTGGAATACAAGTAAAGGAATATCAGGACTGTCTTCTTCACACTGATGCAGCCATATTTTAGTCAATAATCAATTCTCAAGGCAATAAATCCAGATGGTTACTGTACCTTTTGGCAAAACTAAGCCAAATTAATGATTGCCAGTGTAGAAGAAAGTATTGGCATATCTTTGTAAAAGTTCCAACTGTCTTTGCCAGGACTCACACACCACTCGATCAATACAAAGGGAAATTACTTGAGAAAATCAAAGGGAATGAGTTGTGTTATAAAACCAGCTACATGTGTATAACATAATAAGGATAAACCAGTACCACATTTGTAAATAATTTCTCTAACCTGAAAGAAATGCTGTTATAACAAAGAAAAAAAACCTGAAAGATTAGACAAAGGCAAAATGGTGAACATAATTTAACTAAGCTGGAAGCAGTGCCAACCCCAGTCCAGCGCATCCCTCCATCAAAATGCCTAATGCACCCCATGCCTGATGGAAATGGTGCCTTTCTGCTTTTGAGAAGAATCAATTAGTTTGGAAGCCACAAGGCACAAAGTTGAAGTCCTATTTTCAATTAAAATCTATTTAATAGACAAGAAACAAAGTACAAATAGAAGGCTAATCACAGCATGAAAGAGGGTTAATAGCGGATTGCCAAGAGCAACAACAGTTTAATGTATTTCAGAACAATAAAATCCTTGCAATTTTATTAAAGTGACACAGACTATCAGCACTCCATGGAATAAAATGTTTCCCTGTGTCCATACACTCTGCTGTATAATAAGACCCTGATTCCAGCCAGGATATTGTGTTGTTTCACTACAGTAGAATTCATAGAGATTATCAACAGAAACCACAGATCTGGCAAGAATTCAGAGTGAACATCAGGCTTCCCACCAGCAGTCACACAATTGAGCAGAGCAGAGGTGATGAGTCATTAAGATTGTCCAGGAAAAACACTGGAGGCAGTAGAGATGCCAGGATGCCAGAGAAGGCAACAATGGGAAGGAAAAAGGGATTCTCCAGGATGTCTGAGCCTTGTTGGCTTTTATTGGAAAAGCCATCAGATGCTGGAAATCAGTGGGACAGACCACCAGCAAAGGTGAAAGAAGCCACATGGAAAATAGGGAAGAAAACCCAAATGTGGGAATATATTTCATGAAATCCTCCACTAAATTTAGTGTTCACTCAACAAGAAGGAGCACCAAGGAGCAGAAATTTCTTCTGCGAACGCCACATCCCTGCAGGAGTCCTGGCACCATGAGAAAAGCACCACAATGTGTCTGTGATACTTGGACGAGGTAAAGGTGGCCCAAAGCTAAGCTAGTGACATGCTAAGCTAGTCAACTCATTGCATGGCCATGCCAGCTCTGACCCTGAAAGCCACAGAGCTGCTCCACACATTGCTGGCCCAAGTTCACAAGCCAAATTTATCTTGAATGTCTCCTGTTCCAGGACAAGCCCAGCCACCATTGGCTTCCTTACCTCTCCCCAGTGTCCCAGTTTGTGGTGTAGCCTCGTACATAAAAATCTCTCCGAGTCAACTTTACCATTTGAATACAATGCAGGTCCCCAACCTCATAACACCAATGGGACAAAATTACTCTGAACAAACCGTCACTGTTTTGCATTAAATTAATCCAGTTCCAGTGACACGAAATAATGACAAAAATGCAAATGCAATTACAATCTTAACTTTCAAAGATAAAACCCTGAACTAAAATCTAGTATCTCATGTGATCTGACTGGACAGCATATTAGTTGCTGCATACCAAAGCCAGCTATAGAAATAAAAATATTTATAAAGGGCTAAATATTTCATGGTCCTATCTGTTGCCAAAAAAAAAGGCGTATTCTCTATAAGGCACCTTTTTAAGACACACTTCTTTCACTGTCAAAGTCTTTTTATACAATATTCTCTTCATCATTTCACTTTAATTAGTTTCCAGAAATGAAAGAACTGAAAATACTACATCTCTAAAAGACATTAGGGAAAATGTTTTTTCCCTAATGGATTCAAACTAAAATTTCTGAAATACACATTTAAACACTACTGTCAAGCACCGCAACGATCTGGATGAAATCATTTCCTCTTTTGCTTCTAAAGGGTTTCCATTGAAGAAGCCAGCTGTTACATATTTATTTTTCCATTATGTGAGCTGTATCTCATAAATTCTGCTCAGCATTTGGTGAGCTTACAGATCAATAACTCGGCATCCCAGCAATATAAATCTGATGCCGACTTGCCTGAATATATTTCACACTTCAGAGTTGTACTTCTCATCTTTTCAAGCCAGTTTGGTCATCTCGATGATAAATAACGAGTTTGGGATGAAGGGGGTAGGAGGTTCTTTCACCTGAGAACACGGTGTCTGTGATTCAGGTCAGTTAAGCCTGGGCTGGATACTCTGGTTACTGGACCATGAGCCAGTCGGACAAAGCTTTTTTCACACCACTGCTGATCATCAGTTCTCTGCCCCACTATGGCCCTACTCAAGTTTTCTCATTACTAATACACTCTAACCCATTCCTTTTAAATTTCATAAACCAGACAAGGACAACAGGATTTAAACGCCTAAGTCCCTAAATTCTAATTCCCATAGAGTAAATCAATCTTCGCAGTCCTGCAGCTTCGCAAGTATAAATTTGAAAAAAATAAATCCAACTGTGTGAATTTAATAGAGAGCTTGTACTCCACACGGGATTCATATTCATTCCAACAATGCATATGCCGTGCCAACTCCTATGGGCAGCTTATCTCCATCAACGCAGTATTTTCCTAGAGAATATGCAGGATGGTAACAGTCACAAATGACAAGAACTTACACAGCTAACTTATTGTTTCTAGTCAGACCTGGTGGCTCCCAGGACAGCCAGCACCCAAGGGGATGATGGCACGTTCAAACAGGACTCTCTGTTGGTATTTCTCCATTCCTGAAAGTACTTCCATAATTTATTGACCAGATGTAACACGTACCAATTTGAAACACTAATCCCCCAGAAGACATGCAGTGGATGAATCACATGCATCGTGATTCAGAGCAGAACAAAGAACTTGCAAGGAAAAGTGGCAGCCTTATTAGGAAACAGAGTGTACAGAACAAATAAGGCAAAAATGCATATTTCTGAGAAAAAAAAGACAAAAGGGAAGAAAGAAAGGGAAGAGAATAAATACAGAATAATACAGGATGCGAATTAAGGGAGTCCTCAAATTCATCTCTGTGCAACTCCAAAGAGGCACAAATTTCTGGACAACAACATGCAGTGCCAAAACATCTTCCATGTGGGAATTAAGAATAGTCTGAAAAGTTCACTCATCAAATCTGAAACAATTAGATATTTTTATCTATCAGAAGTAGGGAGGAAGCTCAATATTTTGTGGAAAACATGAAAGGATAAAGGCCACACTGAGACACATGTAAGTAGGACTCAAATGAAAGTGCAAGGGAGCACTTTCATTTTCAGACCATTTGGGGATTCTGTCAGTAAAGTGACTTGTAAGACAAAAATACATAAGGGAATGCACACAGGGATGGATCAGAAAGTAACCATTAGACTTAGTAAATACTCAAGTTACTTTTCAAGTCTTGAATTGTAAACAGACTAAAGGAGGTTTCGCTGCTACCGCTGGTGTCACACAAGCTTATTAAAAAAACCACAAAAATTGATGTAAAATGAATCAGGTGGAATTGCATCCTAAAAAATAAAGCAATAATGGGCATAGGCTGGTGAACTACAGTGGAATACAAAAGTAAAAAAAAATGTATCTACTAACAGACGAGGATTGAATATCTCTCAAAGGAAAGCAGATTATAAAAATAATAAAGACTTCTGTAAGAAATAGTTTTATAGGGTAATGCTAAAAGGTATCATAGAATGCTTTGGGTTGGAAGGGACCTTAAAGATCATCCAGTACCAATCCTCCTGACATGGGCAGGGACACCTCCCACTGGGCCACGATGCTCAAAGGCTCATCCAGCTTGCCCTTGAACACCTCCAGGGATGGGGCAGCCACAACTTCTCTGGGCATCCGTTTCCAGTGCCTCACCACCCTCACAAGAAAAAACCTTTTCCTAATATCTGATCTAAATCTACCCCTTGTCCTGTAACTGCACTCCCTGATAAAGAGCCCCTCCCCAGCTTTCCTGTAGCCCCCTTTCAGTCGTGGAAGGCTGCTATAAGGTCTCCCTGGAGCCTTCTATTCTCTAGGCTAAGCAAACCCAACTTTCTCAGCATGTCTTTGTATGGGAGGTGCTCCAGCCCTCCGGTTATTTTCAAGGCTCTCCTCTAGACTCTTTCTAACAAATACATGTCCTTCCTGTGATGAAGGATCTAAGGATAATGAAAGCACAACTACTTCACATACCTGCTACTGAAATTCAAGATCAAATAAAAATAAATATATTGAGACAAACATGATCGAGACACTCATTAAGCAAAAAGAAAAAAAAAACTGTAAACAGAACTTTAAAACCTTGTACTGGTATGAGAATTTAATGCGGATTTTCAGATGGAAAATAACAAAGATTAAGAAGATTGGAAACTGCAATGATTTGCCAGTGAGCTGGTAATAAGAGAAACGTTTATTAGCCAAGTTTACTATGCTGGGTAAATAATAAAGAAGATTCAAGGAAGAACAGCATTTCACAAAGGTCTTTTCAGTCCTATAATTAAAACTTAAGCAGACAGCCTCAAAAAAAAAATATAAAAATTCTGAAAGTGAGAGGTAAATTGGATCTCATTCAAAGAAGAAAAAAAGAAAAAACGTCAAGACATATAAGGCACAAATTTTACTAAAGAATGACAGGGCAGGCAGATCCCTAGTTAGAAAGCTACAGAAAAATATGGAGAGAACAGCAATCTCAGTCACTAGGGACAGCAGGTAACTAGTTCAGAGAAGAGAGGAAATGCTTCTGGAGAATTTTATGAAGGATGTCATCCCCCAGACTACTGACAAAAAGTTATAGTCTCTAGATAAATCCAAAAAGCAAAATGTAATTAGAAAACAAAAGGATACTCCCTGGCCTTCAGGATAGATGGCAAAGAATTCCTGTGGAAAAAGACTAAATGTAGAACCTCTTACGTTTATTATCTGTTTGAACATAAACACAGACACTATTTCCAAACTCTAACAGGAATTTTAATCCCCCCATTGTTGGACTTAGTTATTGTGATTGAGAGGACAGTTGTATTGCCAAAGACAGGGAGAGATTTCATAAACTGATCGTTGTACAGTATTCTCCAAATTTTTACCAAATGTCTCATTTGTTGGCACAATGGGAATTTTTAGTGATCTTCACCCAGATTAATTAAAATTTATTGTGGCTTTTTTTTTTGTGGGAAAATACATCTCAGATAAGCTTTTATAAAATCAACACTCACAGAATTCTTATCTCACTCTAGAAAAGCCCACTTACAAAAAAGAAAATGTGTCCCATGTCAGCAGTGTCCAGCTTTGAAAATAAGTTGAGGATCTGCATTTCTCCTTTGTTTAGAAGTTCCCATATGAGTGAACAGACTTACATGTTAAAAAGGAGGTATGAGAAAGGGTAACCACCTTGGTACCTACAGTTTACTCTACACACAGGACATCCAGGCAAAGGGAGTATCCTTAGATGAAGGGCAGAAAGGGCAGATTGGAGCTGTACCATATGTAGCTCACTTGCACAAAACGTAGCCCACAACATGCAAAACTTGTCTCCTCCTTAAATGCAACATCATATTAAACATGTACATTTGCTGCTTCCATCTCTGGATATCAAAAGAATAATGTTAAACTTGAAGAATACATGACCGCCTCTCTGTGAAAATTAAGCATTATAAATTTGAATGCCTTAAAATTCAATGAGATACTTAAAAAACACAAGGATCTGTTTAAAGCTAATTATGTTAAAGTTCAACCTAAATTATCAAAAGCCTAACAACTGGATATAGAAATGGATTCCTTGGACAGAATAGATAATATAAAAAACAGCACAGTCTCTTAAATTAGGTGCTTATGTACACAGAAACACAGATCCCTGAAAGACAGAACCCTTTCCACATTTACCAAGTGTTCCCTGCCAGCTTCATCCTGATTTAAGAATCCTAGGATGCAAGAATATTACAAAAAACTTCAAAGACTGGAAGACCTTCTGCCTCCAAATACTCATCACCCATGTTTAAAGTAAGGAATTCCTCCTTAATTCCTAAATAATATATAACTTCACTTGGATCAAGATAAGGACTTCTTAGGTCACCTCTTGGGGGAAAAGATATGAAATCTTACCAATGCATTTCTGAAAGTAATACCTGAGTGAAAGTTTCTATTTCCATTATCTTCAAGTTGGAATTTGTAATAAAAATATAGAAAGATTTCAGCAGACTTAACCTTCTGACTAACTGATATATAGGGACTGAAGAAAACAGGGGATCCCTTTCTAAATATACACATTTTAATAAAAGAAGAAATAGATAGGAAGAATAAGCAAATGAAAAATGAGAGAGAGATCCTCGGAGGATAAAAGAGCTTTGAGCGATGTGTATAAATACATCACAGATGGTACCTGTCTCCAACTAGGATTCAACATATTTTATCCAAGAATGCTGCTGGAGAGACTATGGGACAAAATCTTCTTTTGCATGTCATTGGGCCTATGTCCAAATTCTCGTTGGAAGTAACCAGAAGAATAACAACTGTGATGGATGATAATATCCTATTAGACTCGCTTGTTTGATTCTTGAATGATCCCTTAAAGGACACTCAAAAAGTGATGAAAGAAAAATTACTGTACTTTCAATGGCAGCAATTAGACTCTGTATTTTCTTACACATTGAAAGATTAACTTCCTCATCTCCTCCTCATGACTGAAAAAAATGGTACAATAAAATATGAGAAGCCCTAGTGATGAATAAAAGTATTCTATCAGTTCAGATTGCCAGAAGAGAGGCCAGAAATTGTGTCATTCCTTATTTATTCAAGGAACAAAAATGGACCAGCTAGTAATGAGAAACACTAAATATTACTGAATAGGGAGAGATAACAGGGAAGGCTTTCCCTCTTTCTCTTTGTATGTGACTATGTTGACAGCAGATGGGGGTCTCATTTTCTAAGGATTATTGTAAATCTGCACTGCTGCCTTGTCATAGCAGTAAGAATTTATCCCATGTATAATTGCTCTGCACATTTGGGTTTTTTTAGTTGCCTATATGATTTTGTTGTTGTTGTTTTAAAAAGGAAAGGATTAGAAATGTAAAAACAAGGCAGAAGTATCCTAGTGTTTTCTTTTTGTTGAGGGGAGAGCTTAGCGTTTTTAAGTTGAATTGAACTTCGAACAAGTGGAAAAGTTGCAAGTTATCACACACTGGTTATACAGCACCAACACTCTTATAAATTAAGTTGGTGTAAGGGTTTCAGATGCACTCCTCTAATTTGACTGAGCCATTTTCAATACTCACAAAGAAGTGTGAATGAAGTCAGTTGAAGCTGTCTGCTCACCAGCTTGCCACACATTGGCTGCATGGACCACAGAAGTGGTCAAGAAGTATAAAGACAGTCAATAAATGTTACACACCTCTCATCAACAGCACTTTCCTTGCTTTAAAGTCTTTTGTATCACATACTTGTGCAGAATAACAAAGAGGGGGTTTGTGTTGGGAGAGCAAGGTAGTGCCAGATGTTCCGGAGAGGTAAAGCAGTAAATATGCATGGACTAAGCAGAGATTAAAACATGTCTGGTTTTCTATAATCTCAGACTCTGCGTGGGATGCTAGGACACAATGGGCATCCAGGAAAGATTTGCTTTGCCTTTGTAGGAAAATAAATCTAAGATATCATATTGTGTTCTTATTATCTTACATCTCTGCTCAAAAACATATTCTGCAAGAGCACTACACAGAGTAAATAAAAAAAGCCTAAGATGAATTATTCATCACGTATCTGTACCTACTCATTATTTGTCTAAAAGAAAAATAAATCACTTCCAGGGTCCAAAAATCTTCAATCTGCTCAGAAGTTGTAACAACATTATTTTTGCTTTTCCTCTTCAAATCACAAGAAAGACTGTGTATCAATCTGAAGCAGAGGCTAAAGCCATATCTGGAATGGAGTGTGACATCTTTTTTTATACTCTAAACCAGTACTAAAACCACAAATAAATGGATTCAGCTACCAAGGGGATGTGCTACCTGATATACAAGAGAGGAAGAAAACAATCCCAAGCAAAATTTAGCTCTTTCATCCTTTGAAACCCTCCTATACCAGTACACCTACAGAACTGGCATTAGCCCACCCAGGAATGCTGAGACTCCTAGCAGTATCTCACAACCCTGAGAACCGTGCCCTCCTGCTCCCTCTGATGCTTCATTACACCTCTCTGTGTGAGCGTGGATACAATGAGGGCACTAGCTAGCCAAGGTCTACTCGTGACTGCATGTTATCTTTCTTTTTCCTCCTCCACCTCTCTTAGGTCTCCTTGGGCAAGACAACTCAGAACGACCCTACACATGTACCTTCCTTCAGTCGGTTCATCCCGATTTCTACGGTGATCTGGACGCAGTAGACCTCCCGGGTTTGTACGCCACCTCCACAAAGGCCTATGTGCTTGTTATGGTGAGGGTCCTGCTGGTCAAGGAGAAGAGACACTTGGCAAGCTTTCCATTCAGACGTCCTCCAGGCAAACCTTTGGAAATAAAAGAGACTAGGTAAAACAAGTTTTTGAAAAGACTATGGGTGAGGAAGTGCTACTTCTTTAGTTGACAAAATACAATTGGAGTAATATTTATAGCAGCACTTCCCAGCTAAAAATAGGCTATGTTTTGAAACATTTTGAATGTTCAGTTACAAAGGTTAAGTATTTGTTATTTATCAGGAGAACTTGTGTAAAATTTTTCACGTAGCACTAATCTGCAAAGTTAGAAACACTAAATTATCCTGACAAACCCTTTGAGCAGGGTGCAAAGAAGGAATAAAGATTAAGAGGTTCAATTAAGTGCGAAATCTAGTTTTCAAACATGGCTGAAACCACTAAAACACCTCTCCCTGCACAGAGCTGAACGCCTCACTCTGAAATGCACTTAATAGCTAAAACCCTACATATGTCAACAGAGATCCAAGCACCGAGTGGCTTTTCTACAGGTGACAGCTTTATAAATGCCTGGGGCACTACCAATTTCTTCAAGGGATTGCCTAACGTAACTCAGTTCTCTCACTGCAGTTTCCAGAAGCTGTGGTACACAGTAGGCTCTGGATGAAATATATTTCCATTCTGCATTCAGTTTACACCCGGTTTTCAAGGAAGGATAACGTTCTGGGGCAGAGATATGTAAATGCTGCACAGATAATCATCATTGGTGTGTACCAGCTTTAAAGCCAGGAAGAACTTATTGAAATTATAGGGAAGCTAGTATTAGGTATCAGTGGAAAGCAAATGTTATCTCCCCATCACATCTGAAAATGTAGAGCATATTTCTCATACAAGTTTCCACAGGCATAATTCATTTTGATTCACAGGTCATAGTACCAATAGTGTAAACAGGAACTCAAAGTTTTCCTTAGCTTCCCAAATGCAAATCTTGGGCAATATTGGTTTTATAACCAATCTGTTCACGCTTCTGCTGCTTTATTCCTTTGCTCCTCTGAATTTCATAGTTTACTTTTTCCAAACAATCTTTGGGTTTTGTCTAATGTAAACTACATAAAATAATTTTTCCTTCACCATTGAGACAGACGCTCTCTCTTCTTACAGTAGGTCCACGGCTGTTAAAACTATGTATGTTTGTTATCCTGCTGCCTCATCAGTGGAAGCTGAAGTGCAATGGGACACGTGCAAAAAAAGCTTTCCGTGTTGTAATTCCATGTATTCTCCACGCTGAGCCTCTGTTCCCTGACTACAGCTATGGCAAGAAAACATGCATCTCAAAATTACATGAAAAATAAATACAGTAGTTTGCCTGAGCACACATCAATGTGGTTTTTTTCCTTATTATACTGTAAATATGGGCATAAGAATGACTTCTAGCCACAAAGCACTTATGAATTTTGTAACATACTCATGGAAAGCATCTGTGAATACTGCCAATTACTTTTAATTTACAGATACTTTTCAGATGAGCTGTCGTGCTCTTTTAAAAAATATACAGTATCATGTGCAAATTTGGAAACAGAGGGTTTATTACCAACAGAGAAAACAATAAAAAATACACTTTTCATATGACAAGCATGAAATACCTGAACTCCCACAACATACAAAGCACAGGGATGAAAATTTTCTTCTATTAGTTCCTTCTGGGAATTCCTAATTGCATTTCTTGCACTGTTAAATGAAACCTTCCTCATCATACAGGCAATGAAAAGTGCTCTTCATCAGGCAGTGGGTGAAGAGGATTCCTCCTCCATGCTTCAGGACATTGTGTTCTTCACAGCTTCACTTTCAAAACTAGAAGCTTAAATATAGAACACTAGTCCATAGCCATGGAAATAGTTGTTTTAGTGAAGTGTTTCTTAAAACAATAATTGACTTAAAAAAAAACCTGACAGTCAATATCTCGCTTAGGTAGTCAACTGTGAACTCTAGATCCTAAAGACTCATTTCCAGAGTTGTCAGCACCTGTTTCTCCTATTCAGCGTGAGTTCTGGGAGTTAACACCTATGAAATTTAGGCTATCAGTGATTAAAATTATGCAAAATAACTAAATCTGAGCTCAGAGATAATTAAACTTCATCAGTCCCTGAATCTAAAGAAAATCCCTTTAGATATTTTCACAGAGTAGCTGGATGTTGTACTACACTGCAGAGCAATCCTTAACGACCAGCTATCGGGTGTTCCAGCCAGTGCCTGCTCTGCCGTGAGCAGCTTAAAGCTTCAGCCCCACCAGCCCCCACCAGCCCATATTGCCTTCTCCCAGCTGGACATGCCCTCATCTCTTCAGTTTTCTGATATCCTCTGATGGGTAGGGGAGAGGAATAATGCAAAACTTCTCGGTCAAGATAAGGACAGGGAGATCACTCAGAAATTGCCATTATGGGCAAAAAAACCTCGACTTGAGGAAATTAGTTGAATTACTACCAATCAAATCAGAGCATGATCACGAGAAAATAAAAACTAAACCTTAAGCAGACCCTTCCTCGCCCCTCCCTTCTTCCTAGGCTTAAATTTACTCTCAAGTTCGCTACCTCCTCTGCCTGAGTGGCACAATGGGACAGGGAATGGGGGTTGTGGTCAATTCGTAGGGTCTACAGGAGACAATTCTCCACAAACTTCTCCAACATGACTTCTTCCCATGAGCTGCAGTTCTTCATGAACTGCTCCACCATGGGTCCCTCACAGGGTCACAAGTTCTGCCGGCAGACCTGCGGCATCATGAGTTCTTCTGTCTCCATGGCTCCACAGGTTCTGCCAGGAGCCTGCTCCAGCGTGGACTTTCCATGAGTCTCCTTTAGGCATCTACCTGCTCTACCGTGGACCTCCATGGGCTGCAGGAAGTGCCTTACCATGGTCTTCACCACGAGCTGCAGAGGAATCTCTGCTCTGGTGCCAGGAGCACCTCCTCCCCCTACTTCTTCGCTGACCTAGCGTCTCTAGAGTTGTTGCTCACACATTGTCTCTCCTCTCTCAGGCTGTGGGTGTTGGTGGCATTTTTCCCCACACTTCTTAACCATGTCATCCCAGCAGTGCTACCACCATCACTGATGGAGCTCAGCCTATGCCGGCGATGGCTCCTTCTTGAAGCTGGCTGGCACTGGCTCTATCAGATAAAGGGGAAGCTTCTAGCAGCTTCTCAGAGAAGCCATCTCTGTATTGCCCTAACTACCAAAATCTTGCAATGCAAACCCAGTACAGGCCAATACATCCCGCCATCCTCTCCACCTTCCCTAGAGGGTAAAGAGCATGATAGCTCAGGAAATTAAAAGGACATTACATATTAAGATCGTGAAAGCTGACCAGCCTCAGTGCACTCTTGTCCTCCCTATGCCAAAACCCGTCGGTGATGACAATTTCATATATGAACAGATTTAACATCTCATTTCAACTCCTATCAATACCTAGTTAGACTGACGTAAACTCAATATAGTTGCAGTCCTAGCTGCGATCCAGGATTATCTACAGACCACTTACTACAGCTAAAAATATCTCAGCCTTTCCCTTCGGCTTCCTAATAGGTTCGTTCCAGTTTTTGACAATACTGTTATAGTTACAGGAGGTCTAGCTACCTCAAAGACTGACAGACCCCATTGCTGATTTCTAGAGGACTAGCTAGACAACAACCCAAATAGGGACCTACAGAATCCACAGAGAGCTACATCAGTTTGCTTAAGAAAAAGGGCAAGCAAAACTGTAATTTTAGAAGCAATAAAGTATGTGCTTGTGTTATCTAGGATGGAGCTGTTTAAAGCTAAACAGCTTCCTACATCCTAAGAAGCGCTCTCAATTTCTCTACTACAGGGCTGAAGAAGCAGAAGACAGGTCCCTCAAGTTTCTGCTACAATCAAGGCAAAACGTGCTCTCACACTGCGACACTTAACCGCGGCCACAGGAGACGTGTCCAACGCAGAGCTAGAGAAACAAAGCTTCAGCTGGAGAACCAAAGCTTCATCATGGGTGGTTCCTAATCTGAGGGGAGGTGAGGAAGCTGCTCAGCTGGATGCAGGTCATTGCTGCAAGCCCAAGACCACTATAGGACAAATGGTCTGAAGACCAGTGTTGCTACCACCCCCAAAGCTTAACTCCAACAGCCTACCAGCACAAATCACTGTATTTCCTTTCAAGTTTTTCCTGCTTCACACTAGTGCCTTATCTTTAATTGGGGCACATAATGGGCCTCATTTACAAAGTGATACCATCACACCCATATCTCAGCTGTAACCTCAAGCCTTTTGAAAAAATTAGGTCTTAAATCTTTCCCATTTTCCACAATTTAATTTCTGAAAAGCTTTGAATTTCCAACAAAGCAAAGAGGTTTTTTCTAAATCCCCGTCTTGTAACATAGCAACCACAACCAAAATGAAAGATTTAAAGACATAATCATAATTCTGGAAAATCTATCTATTCCCAGTGAACAAGAAAGCTACACATCAAGGATAAAAATGATATAATACATTGTTTTAAAGCTGATGACTCAGTGACAGCTATGCAACAAACAAGTGCTCAATAACTTTTGAATTTATAGCAACCTCTAGGTCTCTTATAGACTAAAGACTTACGCTTTTAGTACTTACCCAAGTTTTATACCTGTATATACTCATTCACTTTAATTGAACTATCCCAAATTTATATCACAATAAAAGAAAGCAGAATAACCTCCTATGTATTTAAGCTTTTTAAGCGCTTAATCTAATCCCTTCAGAACAAATAACCAAAAGTAAAACAAAGCGCAAAGCTCTAGAGTCCTACATGCAGTGAAAGTGTTTTATTTTCTTGCATTTAAACTATTGATAAAAGAATTCATTGTAAACTTCAGCCATAAAATTAAAAGGCCTTCCCATTTAACAGCAAATTTACACTATTTGCCATGTACCTGTGATGAGACCTTTAATGTGCAGCCTTGCCATGGACGTAGAGGTAATACTTAACAGAGCAGTTTGGAAGCTGAAGGTATTTTTTTTCTACTCTGAATCCTTTTAGGAGGATGGAATATAACTTCACCTGTCTTCCCTTGCGAGTGCAACTCTGCAAATACTCCCTCTTGAGCAGATGCTTTTCTGTGTTGGTGGATGTAGTCTGTGATATGTACCTTCATTCTCTCATGGGGTGCTCACTCTCCCTGCATTAAAAAACAGCCTCTAGAGAATTCTCCTCCTTCTCCTCCTCAGACTTTCTCATTTTCTGGTCTACATCCTCATTATTTTCCTTTGCCGTGCCTGGACACACTTTCCAAAATTCTTGCCCAAAGAATAAAACTAAAGGAAAGGCTACCTGTCCTAAAATCAACCAAAGAACAGCAAAGGGCAGATTTCCAGGAATTGAGAAAGTAAACAGGATTCTTGCCTAAAAGATTTTAAGACTAATCTGATTAGGCAAACACAAGCCAGAAAGAAAGAATGAATGGTTTGTGTTGAAGGCAGACAATTGAAGGAGCGAGCCTTTTATTTCTGCTACTGAATCTCCTTAAATTCATCACCTACTTGCAAGGGGAAGAAAGAAAAGATAACTGTTTGGTAAGCCCCAGCAAAGCCACAGATGATGTGGCATGTATTTAAGTGGAAAAAAGCATAATCTTTCTAGGTATTACACTGCAAAAAGAATATGCTAAATAAGGAGAACAGGAGTGTCAAAGACTTCTTATATCATTTCATAGGGATTAACACTACATCCTTCTAAGGATGAAAGCTGCTGCTTTCCAGTCTGAGGCACTTTTGGTATCTCCGTCACCAAACACCATCACCAGAACACCAGGCTGTAATCTGTAACGTAGACCAATATATCCTTTATCAGCTGCTGACACTTTAATATACTTAAAAATGTTTGACTACTGTTCATTAATACAAAATTCTGGCCCCACACAGCACATACCGCAACATTACAGCGTCTCATTCCTGATCACTTCTGCAGAACTGAATGGCCAAATCAAAGTCTAATAACCAGGTGCTACCGTAAAATTCTCCTCAGTACCACATAGTGAGAGAAGGTCATGGCCTACCACCTGCATTTTGAGATATTACATTGCTAGAAATAACAACTAACTAAACACCAGAGCGGATTAGATGCAGGGTTGCAATATTTTTGGTTAAGTGGCTCTATTAACCTGCAAGTTTAATGTTACTTTTCCGGGCTAGCTCTTCAGGCAGCTGCTTTGCCAGAGATGTTGCCTGAAGGACTGAAGGTGTGCAAGTATGGTATGATGGGGATGGTTGAATTTTCTAGGCTCATGAAAACCTGGGCTTAGCAAAAATATACCAAAAGAACGACAGATTTCCTTCTATAGCAAGGATGGCATCTCCAGAAAACTACCAGTTATGCAGGTTCTTATATATGGGCTCTTCTGGTTCCTCCCCAAGACCCTACATTCGTTTTTACTTTAATACAGTGCAATGTCAAAAAGTGGAAGTGAGAAACTAAGGACAGACATATGCCTGTTCACTCCCTGATCAACTACCAGCCCGTCTACCCCAATCAAGTTTCACTTGCACCCACGCTCCTATACGAAATCAGTGAGACAATGTGTTAATCTATTGTCTTTGAAATTGATGTGCATTCGGGCAGGAGCAAAAATCACTCTCTAAGAGCCTTTTCATAGGACGTAATCAAGCACAGAATCTTTTTTTTTTTATACTTCCTCTGTTCTGCTAGCAGGGTGCATAAAAATGATCAGCATTTGATTATGAATGAACCCCGTGATATAGACACTTTTGCAGGTTACGCCTTCCTAAGAAATGTATCTTGGAAAGGCTTTATCAAAGGTTTTGGCAGTATCTGGCAAAGCCCCAGAAAGTCATGACTCGATCACTGACTAGACCTCCTATTAAACATACTCATTCACAGACAGGGAGATCTGTCTGCAAGCATATAAAATTTTATCAATCTTGAAGCATTTTACAGTCAATCTCAGAACATGTCACATGAAAAATTAAGCAATATTTTATTTCCTTTGCAAAGGAAACTATTAATTCCCTATGCTAGCCTGGCCAACCAAAATACCATGGATTTGCAGACCAGAAAGGCGATATCCTCACCTTCTGCCAGAATAAATATTGCCATAAACCAAGCAAGTACTCAGGAACTGCAAATTTTCCCATTTCAAAAAGTACCCAGAGGGAAGCTGAGTAAAGTCCAAGCTATTATCTCTGATCAGTTCCCATCTTCCTCAAGGAGGACTGGGATTTTTTAGTGGGGAGATGAAGGGGAATCATTAAATCTTATGTAAAAATTACAATTTCAAAGCCAATAAAAGCACAGACATGGAGACCTGCTCAGTCTCTGCACAGCTGAGGAAATTCTCCGAAACAACAATCCCAATGAAAGCCTCTTGAGAGAACAAGAGTATCTGCTTTCAATATTTAAAACATGAAAATATAAACTGTAGAGGGTGTAATTTAAATTTGTTTCTGTATATAAGTCTTAATTATTGTAATAGCAGTAATGATAATAGCAGCAATTACAAGAATATTACTAACAATAAATAATAATACAGGTAATCATAGTTAACGATCAAATCAATGATCTTTTAGACACAAAGAGAAAGCATGACATGCAACCCTCTCCACACACAAACAGAGCAAGGAATTCATCAAACAGGGGCTTCTTTACTTCCAAAAACTAGGCTAAAAGCTTTTGCTATACCTGGGACAAGGCTGCAGCAGCTCTTTGCCTCCCACGCTGCACGCTTCCCTCTCTTCCAGCTCCGGGCATTGCTTCCCAGCACCCACTGCCACGCTCCGCACGCTGCGGTGCCGGCTTCGAAAGCCTGGGGCGAGATCTCCCCAGCCACAGGTCTGGGAGCAGGTGCTCCACATGGACCAGTCAGATGTTTCACAGTCTTTAGCGATGACACAGGCTTTGAAGGTCAAAGGGATAGGATCTTGCACACAGAGGCTGCAATTAGAACACAGTAAAACAACTGAGGACATCTTGGTTAATAATTTCTTCTTTTTTTTCCAAGGCCAACTCCCAAAGAAATCCATCGTCATTTGGAGTAAATCAGAAGACCAATATAAACACCAATATAATGAAAGTGAGAGGAGGTGTAATGCAGCACACAAAACGTATTTCCAGGGAGTCCTGAGAGCAATCTTGCATGCTGAGTAGTTTGCAAATCATGTAACTCATTTATTTTTAAAACAGATGCAAAAGGGACTATATTTGCTCTTCTGCAGTTAGAATTTTACAGTTTATGCAGGACAGAAAACAAAAGCCATACCCAAGTGAAATATTGCCACTAGTAACCATGCCCATCACCCTCACACACAGGACTAGCTGTTCACTATCTGGCCGGCTGGCCATCCATCCATCCATCCATCCATCCATCCATCCATCCATCCATCCATCCATCCATCCATCCAGGTGACAGCACGTCCTGCTGAGCAACTCTACGTATTTAGCAAAGAATTAGTTACACACTAAAAAAGAAAGGTGTTGCTTCTGTAAGGCTGTTATCAAACAAATGTTGTCAAACAAGGTCAGAGGCTTTCCAAACCTGACAAAGCACCAGAGACCCAGGAATGCTGCAAGTGTGGCTGTATTATAGGACTCAGTATTGCTGATATAAGGACATGAACCTTATTCATTCTGTAACACATCAAGGCACCACACAAGCCCCAATACAATAAAAAAAAACCCCAAATTTTAAGAGCTGCCTACTGTTGAGGTTTGGTATCAAGATACTAAGTCCCAGAATATAATTCTTAAGACTTTCAAAGTTATTTTCACAATACAGAAATGCATAGCAATGTAGCAAATACTTCTGGGAGAAGACAAACCTCTAGACTAAGGCCACCAAATCCTTCTCTGTTCCTCTGCTTCAGTCTCAGCCAGCTGATGGCTCTCCTGCCCAGCACACGCTGGGAGGGACCCTAGAGAGCAGTCTACTGCTGCTCCACCTCAACTAGATGGAGATCAACCAAAAAGTCACCATTCATGTCCTAAAATGGGAGGAAAACCTTTCTTGTCTTTCAAAAACCTTAGCTGAGGTAAAGTGGAAAAGGATATACTGAAAAAGGACTGAGGTACATGTCAGCAGAGACATTACTGAAGCACCACAAAGGATGGGATGAGGCAAAAAAGGATGAAACCCCCAAAATCAAAGAGTCATCAGGAGAAAAGGAACCAAGATTTTCTGACTTCCGACTCATTTTATATGGATGACGCAAATTGTCCTCCAAAATTAAGACCATGCATGAACCCAGTGTCTACTCTCACATAATTTGTCCTCTCCAGCCTCCAACAACTAATGGTCAGGCTTTTGCCAACTCTAAGGAGCAAATGCAGGTATTTAAAAGGTGTGAAATCCAGAGCTGCTGCCAGGAAAACAGCCAGCACCTCTCTTGGTATTACTTATATAGCACAGTTTGACTAACTTAACTTTCTCTAAAGAAAATAGACTGTGGCAATCATTTCAGAATTGCACGGCAGTCTCATGTGGGGAGCAGGGAAGATAAAGGACACTCACTCACTTCTCCTCCAGTCTAAAAATTGGTCCCATTCCTACAAAGGTCAACAGGAATATTCCCACTGGTACCTGATCAAGTTTGACTAGACCCTCAACTACCAGCAAAATACAGCATTTAATGGCTTAAATTTGTACTTATATATATATATATATATATAAAAGTATAGCAATTTTTTGTCTCATTTTTTTTCACCCAGAATAAAATTCATGATCTCACAGGTGGTGTGAAGATGAATTTACTGAGATTTATTTTAACAACTTCATAAAGGAGAAACAGCCTGTGATATAGCCCCCTCAAAATAAAATTATTCTTGCTTACAACTCAAAAGATGCCTCATTCCTCTGTTACATATCAAATTCAACTGATTGCAAAGCTGTCACTCGTACAAAATATCAATACTATTGAACCGAGGACTGAAAAGCATTAGGTTGGTGCAAAAATAATTGCCATTTTCGTAACTGTAAGCTGCGATGCTTATTTTAGATTAAACTTTCATTTAACTGGTTCATGTAGTATATTATTAAAAAGCACAAAATTCGCTCTATCTATTATGCTAATGCTTTTGTTTTCACTTATTATTTTTTATACTACGCTGTCAAACTAAAGATGGAAAAAAGTCAAACTCAAGCATTTTTGTTCTATGAGTTCAAAAGGGGCCATAAAGCAGTAGAAATTGTTGCAACATCAACCAAGCATTTGTCCAGGGAACCACTAAACATACACTGGTCCAAAAATTTCATAATGGCAATGACAGCCTTGAAGACGAGGAGAGTCATGGGCATCCTTCTGCAACAGAGGACAACCAATTGAGGGCTAGTACTGAAGTGAACTCACACAAAACAACTAGAAAGGTTTCAGAAGAACTAAACACTGACTGCCCAACAGTTGTTTGGCCTTCACACCAAACTGTAAAATCAAAAAAAGTTGAACAAACGGGTGTCGCATGAGTTGAATGAAAATTAAAAAAAAAAAAAATTGCTTTGTGCTTCTTTTGCACAACAAAAATGATTAATTTCTTGACCACATTGTGACATATGACGACAAATGGATTCTATATGACAACCGACAGTCCTCTGGTCACTGGCTGGACTGAGGTAAAGCACAAAAAAAGCACTTCCCCAAACCGAAACTGCATCCAAAGAAGGTTATGGTCGCTGTTTGGTGATCAGCAAATGGAATCATCTACTACAACTTCTTGAACCCTAGTTAAACCCTCACAGCAGAGAGGTGTTGCCAGGAAATCAACAAATGTATCCAGAAAGTTGGTTTACCTCCAACACTGGTCAATCAAAAAGGACCGATTCCTCTCCGTGACAGTGCTCAACCATGTCTCATAAATGACTCTGCAGAAGCTGCACAAACTGAGCTACAAAACTCTACCTTACCCAGCTTACTCAACAGACTTCTCTCCCACCACTTACATTTTCAAGTATCTTGACAACTTCCTGCAAGAGAAGGTTTTCCACAATCAAGCAGCAGATAAAAAGGCCTTCAAAGGCATCATCAGTTCCAGGATTTCAGAGTTCAATGCTATGAGAATAAATATACTTGTTTCTTGTAGGCAAAAAATGCAGAGATTCTAATGGTTCTTATTTCAATTAATAAATTTTATTCCAAGCTGGGTATACCGCTTTAAAGTTATTTTTGCCTTAATCTAATAATAATCATATCTGCACTTACGAACCCAGGGATTTTTAGTCTTGTTTGGAACATTAGGTTAAGTGGAGTCACATGAATGGTAACTTTATTTCCCTTTTAATACTTTTAATACTTTTTCAACAGTCACCAGGTGAGGCACCCATTCCAAAACCTTAACAAGAAACAAGAATTCCTGATTTTGAGTAGATAAAACAGTAGCACATACAAATCACTGTCCTAAGTGACTGCGCTAGAAAACTAGAGTTTATCTAAGAAGGCAACGTGGAGGGTAAATAATCTCGCATTTTAAAGCGTGCTCAACCCCTCACATTCAGACTCCAGCATGAAAACCCAAACCCGTTCTTGGTGTCACATCACTGCAAGAGAGACTTAAATCTGGCCTGATCTTTACTGAGATACTGAACAAGACAAAGCCTTTACAAATGTGCTTTGGGATCTTCTTTAAAACTAATATTGCTAACCCCATTTTATAATATTTATAATATTGCTAAGATAATTCCTACAATACCTTTCCTAATGAAGTCAAACCTCTGCTGACACTCTGGCCACAAAAGACATCTCTGTCCAGCAATCATTCCTGCTATTTGCAAAAAGCCTTTGAAGTGTGCAAAAGCTGAATAGCTGCTTATTTCCCTGAAAATCCCTCCACAGCTCCTAATATAAAAGGCTAAAGAGATAACTGTGTTGACCTTAAGGCGAACAAGATGTGGAGCTGGCAATTTGCATCCTCCTGCTCGAGTAGATGTTTTTGAGGGAGAATTACATGCAACAGCCTAACAGAAAGCAAATCTAATTAACTTGTACCTACTCATTCAGAGCCTTAAAATCAAATTAATTGTGACACTGAGCAACACAAAGACAAATGTAAAAACACACTTTTGCATGAAATTCAGATACAGACTTTCATGTCACAGATGTATTTAGGACAATCTAATACAGATAAAGCCCAGACGTGCGAGACGCTCACTGTTCTGAGGCTGCAAACCAGATGTGTATTTGTGCTCCTGTGGCTGTACCTGAATGGGCAGGAGGAGAAAGCAGGTCTAGGGAACAGAAGATGCTACATAAGCCCTGTTTTAAAACTAACTTAGAATCATAGAATAACCAGGTTGGAAGAGACCCACTGGATCATCGAGTCCAACCATTCCTATCAAACACTAAACCATGCCCCTTAGCACATCGTCCACCCGTGCCTTAAAGTCCTCCAGGGAAGGTGACTCAACCACCTCCCTGGGCAGCCTGTTCCAGTGCCCAATGACCCTTTCTGTGAAGAATTTTTTCCTAATGTCCAGCCTAAATCTCCCCTGGCAGAGCTTGAGGCCATTCCCTCTTGTCCTGTCCCCTGTCACTTGGGAGAAGAAGCCAGCACCCTCCTCTCCACAACCTCCTTTCAGGTAGTTGTAGAGCGCAATGAGGTCTCCCCTCAGCCTCCTCTTCTCCAGGCTAAACAACCCCAGCTCTCTCAGCCGCTCCTCGTAAGACTTGAGAGACTTGAGTAAGATAGCTCAGTGAATCCATGCCACACGCCTTACAGACACACAATCATCACATCCATGGCAAGGAAATGAGTGGACATACGTCTATCAGCAGGAAAAAAAAAAGAACAAGGCCATCCAGGAACAGTGCATCATTAGATCAGGCTGGGCACAGCATAGGTTTCTTTTCCCAGTTGTACCAATGCATTTAAAACAAAAGGTGAATGCGTTTCGTTATATAGGATGATGACACAGTGGTTATTGCTGAACCTGTCATACCAAAGGCATCTCCAAAATAATTTCTGACGCACAAAAAAGCTATTGCCAAGTCCACACTGCTGGTACAGAAGGCAATACGGGGAGGACAATGCACCTCCTCAGCAGCCAGGCTCTCCCCTGGCAGCTCAAGCAGGATGCTGTGAAGTTCCAAGCCTGGTTGGGAAATGCATGCTCAAATCCAGGCCGTACAATGCAAGAAAACCGTGAAGTGAGCTAAGCTACACTGATAACGACACATTTTCATTTCTTCCCTTTCTCTAACATCGTCTCCTATTCTGTAATCAATGACCCAGCCTTACAGGCTGTTGGAATAAACGCTACCTGCTCTTTGCACTTGGCTAATAATATTAAGGTCTAAGACACAGTCTTACCACGTTTCTAACAGCATCCAAATGTTTTTTTCCCTTAGGAAACTAGCAATCAGCTAACAGGCATACTTTCAAAGATTCATAATTTTCGTGAATCCTTGTATTTATGAATCCCAGTATTTTAGGGTCCACAAGGGCAGCCAGAGCTATTTTAGATTCCGGTGATACCACATATTCGGTCTGGGCAGTGCAGGCTTCTTTGGCAGAAAAAACACAAGCCCCTTCTGCACCACGGTAGTAGGGAACACAGCAAATATTTGCCTGCCATCCAAACACCCAGAGGGAAAGAGAGCTGAGAGTCCTATGATCCAAATAAGCTTTGGTGTCCAAGATGCCTAAGTTTTGCTGTCTCCAAAACTTAATGCACCAGATCCTCTGTTTCTAGAAGTTTCTAAAGGAAAAAAGCAGTCATTGTTCATTTGTTCTGTGTGTTTTTAATAAAAGGAAAGGAAATTAGAGACAAAAGTTTTTTAAAACAACAGCAGAATATAAACCCTCTTTTTTCTCCAGAAGCTCAGGGATTTGTTTCCAAGCCTGAGCCCCATGGCTGGATTCCTACATCTGCTGGGAGGAATCTGAACATATATTTCCTTTCCCAGATCAGAATCACGACCATCATACAGCACATTACAGCACAGCGTTTCCACCTCTGGACCACAGAATTCTGTATTCATCCAGAGAACAGAAGACTGTCAACACCAGAAACTGCAAATAATTTTTCTTAAAAACATACAACAGCACAGTGCCTATGTGCAATCCACCAGGAAATGGATAATGGAAATTCAAATTACAGAGGCAAACAAAAGAACTGAATGCTGTTCTACCTCAGGCTTGACGGATGGGTTATCCCCTGACTGAGTTTGACCTGAATTTTCACTTACAAAGGCAAAGTAAACAGAAACCCAAATCCAACTCTATTATATCATTGTTTTCATCTTACATGTACAATGAAGAGTTTAAGAAATGTGTACCTAAAAAGACTTTTAATTCAAATAATTATAATTAAAAAAAAAAAACTAAAACTGTTTGGGTCTGGCTTTATTTTCTCAGGATGCTTAGTGAGCACAGACATCAGCTTAGAAAATCATGTTAAATTTATTTAGCATTTCAATGTCTAGCTACGGACACTCATTTCACTAAATTACACTCCAGTATCTAACCTGAATATCTTCTTTTTAAAAAGAAAAAAGAAACACAAGTGTTCTTACGTCACTATTCAGTAGATTCTTTAGAAATGTGATGAGGTAGAAAACTAAACAAAAAAGTAGAACTTCTAGCATGTACATTTCTTGTAACTGTTTCAGAGGGGTTTTTTTTAATGCATGGAAGTGCTTATGTTTGAATTTGTAACTGGATAAGAGATTCAATGCAAAACTGTAACTTCTTTTCTGAAATCTGAGTTCTCTCTTAAACAGAACGGAAAATACCCCAGCTTTTTTAAACACAATCTTCTAAAAGCTTCAAATCAATTCCATAAAATCATTATTCTGGTTTAATGTTATTCTTTTCATTTTCACAAATATAAAGTTTCTACACCAAAACTGTTTTTGAGGAGAAATGAACCTGTCACAAGGTCTATTGATGTTCTGCTGTTCAGTCGTCTTCAAGTGTTTCCAGAGAGGTCTGTCCCTCTCTTTCCTCTTCCCTTCTCCCTTTTCCTTTCATGTTGACATATGTAGAACCTCTAAACTGAAAACACACTTCATCAAAAAAATCCCCCAGTTCTGTTTCCCTGACGTAGCATGTCCAATCTCCCACGTGCTTATGTTCCTCTCCAAGTGATTCTTGCTTACAGTTTTACCTTTAAAATTGCTAGGATTTTTGCTTGCACCTTTAAGGCTGGCACAGACACAGAGATGTTTGTAGGACCAATTACTTACATGGAAAAAATATTTTCCTTATAATGCAAAGGATTCTTCAGCTCCTTCCTGACCGTTCACTGTAAAATCAAATGGGCCCTTTTGCAGGCTTCAATGGCATAAATTAAGCATCAGTGAAAAACTGAAAGCAAGTATCAGGCACATTTCTCACCGCTGCTACCTGTTTCACAAGATAAAGGACACCCCCATCTTCAATTCCCATCAATCTCAAACTTGTTAGTGAAGAGGCCAAATTGAATCTCCTGCCAAACAACTGGCATCTGTGAGTAGTGAATGTGTTCAGTCTTTTAGTCTTTAAAAACCAGCTTGCATCCAAGCCCACCAAAATCCAATTTCTGGCAAAAGAGTGTTCTCTCACGCGGAGGAGCATACCCGGTACGTTCCTATCAGTGAGCACCATGGCTGCTGCTCAACAGCATCAGACTGTTCCACAGCCCCAAGATCAGACACCAGTAAATTAAACAACTTCGATAATAAATTAGGCAACTTTGTTATTGCAAATGAATTCAGAGATGAGATGAGCATCCGCTTTCACTCCTCATGTAGCCTTTGACATGTTGGGGGTGGTTCGCTGACCACTCCCATTATCCTCATCTGAAGTATTGTGTCCCGTTCTTGAATCCTCAGCATAAAGAGGATATGGAACTGTTGGAACATGTCCAGAGGAGACTACAAATACGAGGACAGGCTGAGAGAGTTGGGGTTATTCAGCCTGGAAAAGAGAAGGCTCCGAGGAGATCTCACAGCGACCTTCCAGTACCTGAAGGGGCTGCAAGAAAGCTGGGGAGGGACTGTTCACAAAGACTTGTGGTGATAGGATGAGGGGCAGTGGGTATAAACTGTAGACGGGCAGATTTAGACAACGCATTAGGAAGAATTTCTTCACTGTGAGAGTGGTGAGACACTGGAACAGGTTGCCTAGGGAAGTCATGGTTGCCCCATCCCTGGAGGGGATACCCCTGGAGGTGTTCAAGGCCAGGTTGGATGGGGCTTGGGTAACCTGATCTAGTGGGATGTCCCTGCCCATGGCAGGGGGGTTGGAACTAGATGATCTTTATGGTCACTTCCAACCCAAACTATTCTATGATTCTATGATCCACCGCTTGCTGCAAGAATCAGGCAGTGGCAAGAGTCCATCATTAAAACACATCTTAGGATGTTCTTTTCTCTTGCCTCAGTTTTCCAAAAATCTGATTTGTATCTCTCATTGGCGCTTACTCCACGGTGCAAATTGAAATGGGAAACCTCGGCCAGGAAAATGGAAAAAAAAAAAAGCACAAATAAGGCACTTCTTTCCTGTTTTAGAGCAGATGCTTGGCTGCCTGCCAAACCCCACTACGGGGTTCTGCAAATGCATTTACTCGTCTTTATCAGTAGCCAAAATATCATTGCTCTTGTAAAGTGACATCTGAAAGATCGGGTCCATTCTTCAGAAGAATGGCAGCAAATACACTGCGCAACGAAACAAAAAGGACATTAACAGAGGATGCTTAAGGGGAGTTGTTGTCAGGGTTATTTGATACCAATTATATTCCAGGCCTGGAATTAAACACAGACTGGATTTTTAGATTTGGATTTTAGGTTCCAAAGGAGAAAGGAAAAGCAGGTGACTATCTGGATACCGTAAAATGACATGACCTTCTGTCTTCTATTCAATCAATGAGCTTTCCTCTTGTATTTGGAGTTAGAGTAAGGGATGGGTCAGGCTCAGCTGTCTGCAGTAAATCTGAGGCACGGCCTCAGCAAAAAGTCTGCCAGGAGGCAGGTAATGGAGATGTACACTCCCAAAAATAGGGCTAGATCAGCAAAAACCTCAGAAAGGAGCAAGGAAAAGACTGCACAGGAGCAGAGTCACTAAACCTAAAGCTCCTGGGACCCTCTGCACTATCATCCAGAAATTCAATGTATAACTCAAACAGGAGCACAACAAAGATAAAACATTTGTAAAAACAGTGTTTTCCATTCCCTGTTCTTACAGCAAATGCAGCAGGAAGCGCGAGGGCAGAGTGAGTGAAATTTTAACAAAGTCAGGATCCCCTTCCCAGAGCTTTAGATAAGGAATGAGATACAAGAAGAACAGCTAACACATGTTAGCAGACCTAAACCTGCTGCTGGTCACACAGTGGCATAAATCACAAGTGACTCCATTAACGTCAAGTGGCTACGTGAGCATAATTCCTGTCTGTTTGGAATCAGCATATATTAGAGACAAGTAATAAAGTCAAGGTGTTAGAAGCTGCTGGAAAAGTTCACAAAGCTTGACTTTTATCCAGCCAGCTAAAAAAAAACCATACTCTGCTATAGGTGTAACAGGAGGGGGTAAGAAAAAGGCTAGAATGTGTATTTTCACCTCAGTATGTGCGCAAAACCACTGCAGACATAACCAGGAGTAGAGAATTGGATGTAAAATAATCCCTTCTCTCTGCCATTTGAGTTTGCGCCAGGTGCCAGGAGCTACAGGTGACTGAGAAACAGATTGATTCCTGCAAAATTTAGGAGCAGGATTTTTGAAGAACTTCTAATATCCTTGAAAAATAGAACACAAGATGTTCTCCAGAAATCTTGGCTTTCTCCGAACTCAATCGATTTCTCAGTCATCTATAGCTTCTGGCACCTACCCAAATCCAGCCTGGAGTCAAAAGGCAGAGCTCAGATAGCTTAAATTTAAATGCGACAAATAGAGAGAACAAATCTTTCTATTATTTACTGCACATTACTGTAACCTTCACATTTGAATTACAGCACAGCAACCTACATAGATTAAGAGAAATTGTTAGATAAAACATGTGAGGACAAGGAAGAAAAGCAATTCATGTCTCTTATCAGCATCAAAGAGTTACACTCGGATGGGAAGGCTCCTCAGTAAGTAGAAGGACAATCACAGGTTTGCGCACTGACCTATCCTCCCAAGAAAAACCTTCTGGTATATTCACACAAACTTTTCAGACTTATTTTATGCAGTGTTTATTTGTAAGAAATAAGGAGCTTAAGATGGTGTAATTTTAGACTCTTCTGCCAAATATATGCACTACAAGACTGAGAATGAAGCCTCCCTCTCCCACAGCCAGGGCCCAGCAACACTACGAAGTGATATATAATTCCATTTCCTCAATGTTTCCTCAAAACAACATAAAAAAATAAAAGAGAATTATTAAAAACATAAAATGAATTAAACAGCCACAAATTGTGGAAGTATGCAAAGTATTCAGCATATGTCGGCTTTTCAAGAAGGGAATTAAATCAAAAAAAGACCATAAAAAACACATAAAAATTTGCATTTAAAACTCAAGAACAGCAGTACATTTGGTCTGGTGCTGCCACGCAAAGCAAGCGCTCTGTCAAACAAATCCACTGGGGATGAAACAAAAGCCAAAGCTCCCTTACCTCAGCGCTGCATGTTTTCCATCGCTCCTTACACACCTGACCTGCCTGGTTTGGTAACCAATCTCCACCTCCCCAGGATGGTGGTTGAGGTTGTGGCCCTGAAGTCCTGATGTGCTCCGCTCTCCAGAGTCCAAACCAAAATTTGGCATAGTCCTTCCTGCTTGGTCAATGCCTTCAGGATGGGAAAGCTGGCATTCACCCCAAGAGCCAACTCTGAGGCTGAAGGTTTTCTCCTCCTCAAGAGGGCAGGCAGGAGTCCCACAGGTTCTGGATTCGGTCAGGTTTGGGCATGGGGCACCCCCATAGAGAGGAGGAGCGATGACCACCCGTGTGCGGTGCTGCAAGCTTTTGGCACAGCCCGTGCCACACTCAGACCAGCTGGAGAACTCGGACACGACACAATCCCGTGGGCAGGGAACCAGGCACGCTTGTTCGGCAGGTGGCTGCGGCATGAAATACTCACATATTTCGTTGGCAACGACAGTTCTGTTCAGCTTCTGGAGGCAGCGGACTCTCCGGTGCTGCAACCCGTGCTGCGCGGTGACGCAAGCCCCGGCTCCCACCTCAACACCAGCAAAGGGGACAAGCCCACACGTGTCCCATCCTGAGACTTCCCACTCAAACAGCTCTAGGTGCCAGTCACAGACTTTAAAACACCTCCTCTGGCTTTCTGGTTTGTCCTTCTGGTCACAGTTTGCGTGGTATGTTGTCCAGCCCTCCACGTGGGTGCACCAGATGGCCCGACTCTGAACGCCACCCAAGCCACAGTCACCTACACACCGGCCCCAGTGACCTGCAAAAGAGGGGACGTAAGGTAATAGTTGGTCCCTAAAATCGGTTAAATGCTTCCTAAAGGCTGCAAGTCACTTCTTTTCCCAGTGTCCTCCCATCATTAGAGATCAACCACTCAGAGAAACTTGGTGGTAAAAAATGCTACTTTGCAATGCCCCACAACATCTCAAATTAAAGGTAGGTCAGGCACATTTCTGTAGCAGTAAAACACATCCCAAAGCCTGAGGAAACATAAATACTTAATTTCACTTGTAAAATGAATATAAAAATGATCACAGAAGAACAATAACCTAATAGGAAAAGAAAGGCAAGTTAGATAAGAAGGAAATCATCTTAATAGAGCAATTAGTCAATGGAATAAACTGCAATGGGAACCAACTGAATCATCATCCACCGTGATAAAATGGTGAGGATAAATATTATGAAAATAAGAACATATTCTTAATAGGAATCTGAAATGGAGAAATTGACTTTGTATGATGGTGTACGTACTGCAGGATAGATCCTGCAGGGTGCCCTCTGAGGGCAGAGCCTCAGTAGCAAAGAAAATACCTCACGTGCATCAACATCTAAATTACCCTGGCCTGTAGGTCGAGCAGGTCATTTCCGTTTGCAGCACATGGCACTAGAGGAGATGGTAAAGCTAGTCATTCGGGAAGATAAATGAAATTAAAATTAAACCCCACGATGCCATTTTTAGATCTGGAGCACATAAACATATATGTGTAATCCTATGAATCTGATTTGAGGATTTGCAAGTGAACATAGTCACACAAGGCTAAATAGAAACATTTCTCTGTGACATTATTAAACAAAAATCCACTAAGCCAAAAAATAATCTGAGGGCTACAAAGTACAAAATTGCTTACAAACTGAAAAGGTAGAGAAAAGCACAGGAGCTGAATCTTAATATATTAAAGGGATTTTGATGATCACGTCTCAAGAGGCTCTCATCCCATTTCTGAGTTTAAAAACTTTCCAATATCTCATAACAGACCCATTTTGCTTGGTAAGAACACTGCATATATAATTCTCACTTGAAAATATACTGCAACCACCCTACTTTTTGTATTTTTTCAAGATAGAAAATGAACTTACAATAAATAGACCAATTTATATTAAGAAATGTTACTCCAGTCAAGTTTTTATTAAATTGATTTTAAAACTACCAGAATGGGTTACATGCTTACACTACAAAACCAAACACACACATGAAAACTAAAAACAGCCTCATAATGGCTGCAATCATAATAGCACATATTTCATTCAGCTGATGGCAGTTTTGTTGGTAATCCCATTGCTCTTTCTTCATCAACAGAGGATTTAATCCTCCAGAGTCAGGGGGCTGACGCTGCGTAAGAAAAAAATAAGAATAAATAAATCAATAAATAAATCTTTCATTGTTAATGAAGGAGAAAAAGTAAACAGGAACTGGATATAGCCAAGCTTCTCCTCTAACACATCCCACAGCATTGACACATCCCTTCTCTGGGTGCTCCTCCTCCCTCAACCTTCAGGCTGAGATTGCAACTCTGCCTTCAGCCTGGCACCTTCTGCCATGGTGGACAGGTAGAGGGCAAGTAGGGTTTACAGAGTTGTCAGGATTTAGACATCACCAGCTTTGGTTGAATCCTTCAGCTATGTGAAGAACCTTTGTCCCTTTTATGCTTCTGTTTTCACACCACAAGGCAAGGACTCAGCCTTGACAGATATCTTGAATAGGAAAAGGCAGCATCAAACTATACTGTGCTCTACAAGCCATACAGGTTTTCAACAGGATTCAAAGTGCTTAAAAACTAAATGTTGAAAAAAATGAATCTTTAACTATTTTTTTGAAGTTCAGTTACATTAAGAGGTCCATTGACAATTTAAATGTTCACCCTTGATACTTCACCCTGATTTAAAAGAATATTCTTATACAAATGCCAAGAAGATTCAAACCCAGACATCGGATTATGTAGATACTGTCATCTCACTAAAAATAATAGTCAAAATTCAAGCCTCAAGCACTAAGTGGCTTTTTATTAACAGAAAAAAGTAACTAGCCCAGAGACAAAGCATCACAACACAATTGTATCATGAGCTTATTTCAACATTCATTTCTCTGAAGGAGCTTAGCAGTTTAATGTTTTGAGATGTGGAAGCTCCAGTGCAGGAAAAGTTTGGGTCTTGGCACTCTTTAAAAAGCAAAAATTCATGGGTAATATTGCTTCAGTTCAGCACAGGTCATTACAGTACTTTAGTCATCAATGGGAGCTTGAAACACATTACATCAATTAAGGATTTACTACTTATTTCTTAGGATAGCAAAGAGCATTAAAAAGAGCATTAACCCTCCCCATGGAGGAATACAAAGCATTCGCAGCAGAGGACTAGACAAATTACACTCAGCAAACCTACCATTGCTCTTTCACTACTGCACAGAGCTCATCTTGTTAGTACTTTTTAAATATTTCTGGGTGTTACTCGTCAACTGCTTTATGTAATAGCTGCAGATTTACCAATCCCCACATTAACAGGATAGAGAAAGAGCAGAAGCCTTAGCAAGAAGTGGCCATTACTTAATGTCAGATGTAAATTTAGAATGAAAAATTACCCCAAAAAAGTAAAGACTCAAAAGTAATTACACTATCGTTAGACACATCACAATAAGCAATTATTCTCTGGCAAACATGCTAAAAATGTGCCTGCTCTTGGCAAACCAAAAAAAAGAAGCATTAAAAACAAGGTTAAAAATTAGATGCAAATCCTATTACCATAGATTTTTTTTTTCACTTCCTGATGATCTCTTCAGGACACTGCAGTAAACTTATCCACAATGTTTCATTGCTTAGTTAAATATCCTGTTCCATAGCTTAAATGAGGAGAAGGACGTAAATACTTCGTAGTCAATAGCCGGCTTTGTAATTAGAATTTAATTATTTTTAGAAGAGTCACGTTAAATTTACACTTTCCTTCAAATAAATGAGTCAATTAAAAGAAACACCTCAGCACACTGTGAATAACATTAGCTACATTTTATGAAAAACCCGCTGGAATCTATGCATCAAGAGCCAGAACTTCAGAAAGATACTTTATAAGTTCCATTCTGGAATGGAAGATGATTGATAATTAAAGCAGAAGACTAAATCAAATGAAATATAGTCTACACCACAGTGATCTGTCTGTAGAAGGCACAAATAGACCAAGATAAAGGATGGCTATGTCCCAACCATTGCATCCTGATCAGATACTGGATGAATATTTGATCTCATCATAGCAGGAAACAGGTGGGAGACTGAGAGGCAGTGGCCGTATGTTGAAAAAGCGGAGCTCCAAGCTGGGTGTAAGGGAAGACCTCCTCACTATGAGGATAACCCTTGGAACAGGCTGTCCCAACAGACAGCAGAAAACCACCTCAGAGGTTTTCAGGATCTGACTGAACAAAGACCTGGGCCATCTGGTATGAATCCAATGTTGACTCTGCTCTGAGCAGAAGGTTCAACCAGACGACCTCCCATGGTCTTCTCCAACCTGGAATACCCTATTGAAGGAGCATCTAACCTAAGTCCTTGTCCACTAGGAATTACTGCCATCCCCAAAAAAATACCACTGAGATCTGCAAACTACCACGAAGACTGCAACAGCACAAATAAGTCCATTAGTCAATCAAAGCAAGAGAAATTTATTCAAATTATTATTTCCAAAAATAAGAAGTCAAGCAAAACTTGTTTGACTTGTATAAAAATTGTAGGAGACAGTGGGATTTTTTTTCTTTCTGGAAAACTGTAAACAAAGACAGTTCTACTGTCTCTTACAAGACATCTATAACACCACAGGTAATAATGACACGAGAAGCACTAATCAAGTCAATCTACTAAAGAAAAACTACACATTGTTCTGTTTGCCATCTTTCATCAGAGAATACCATACTATCATCCTATATATCTTATCTAATCCCATTAAAGCATGCAATAACACTGCAGTTGTAGTTTATTTGATGTAATGTGCACTGATTTGCCTTTAAAGCCTGCAAGACCTACCTACAATTCTTCAATAATTATGTCTGAAAGGATACAGTGGCATCTGCTCTTTGACACACAGGTCACACAAGCATAAGCCAAGCAGGCTATTCAGACAATAATTACATATTACAGACACAATGAAACACCACTAAACATCAAATGTAAAATAGGAATCCCAATAAGACCCGCTTAATAAGTATGTTATTGCTTAATAAGAATTGCTACAATAATTATGCTGCTTAATGTGACACATAACTTGATTGCAACCATTTCACCATCTCAGAATTCATTCAACAATAAGTTTCTTCCACAATTATACTGTCCCTGTAGCTAATGTACTAATTTGCAAATGTAGGGCAAGATTAGCAATCAGTTAAATAAAGTACTGTGTTAGTAATTTATTTCAAACAGGTAATAGATATCATCCAAGTCACATCTGACACATAAGATAATGAAAGAACACCGAAAAAAATCAATGGACCATCACTAGAACAGTCCTCCACTTTTCCTTTCAGTTTAAGTATCAAATTTAGATGCAATTGTTCTATCCTTTAATAATTTAGTTTTAAACAGAATACACTAATTCTTAGACAAAGATCTCAAAGATCATAACAGAGACAGAGGACTTCTTTAATGCCTGGCTGAGGAATGACTCCACCAGCCGCACTCATAACTTCAAAAGATCACTGCAGTGTTCACATTAATTGAATGCTTCTGCTTGAAATGTCATATAACCACTTTGGATGTCATTCTAGCATCCTTCCGCCAGAGCATGTTTATAAGAAATGGAAGGCTCCAACGCATCCTGTGATTTCTGAGAACAGATAACAACTGACTCAGACAACATATGAGCTTTAATCCTAACGGCATTAAAACCAATTAATCTTAACTATTAGCAACAGCAGAAAAAAATAAGTTCTACTGAATTGATTTCCTCACAACCAGCTATTTTATGAGAAGATTTTATGAGATTTATGTAATTTATGAGAATTATGTATTTTTTACGAGACTTCGATGTGTATTAATTATGAAGCAAAATGTTAAAGATCATGTGAACTATCACATATTTTATCAACAATATTTTTACAGCACAATACAAAGATGCTCAATGTAATATTTTGAGTGATTTAGACAAAGATATCGCTATGCTGATGAACGTCGCATCATTTGCATATCATGCTCTCTCCGTGTCAGTGTACTTGGTCCAGTCGCATCTTTTCTTGCAGATTGAACAGACTAAAATATCTGTACAGAGTCATAGAACTACTGCATGGTTTGGGTTGGAAAAGAATCATAGAATCATAGAATCATTTGGGTTGGAAGCGACCTTAAAGATCATCCAGTTCCAACCACCCTGACATGGGCAGGGACACCTCCCACTAGATCAGGCTGCCCAACACCCCATCCAACCTGGCTCTGAACACCTCCAGGGATGGGGCAGCCACCACTTCCCTGGGCAACCTGTTCCAGTGCCTCACCACCTTCACAGGAAAAAATTTCTTCCTAAGATCTAGTCTAAATCTCCCATCTTTCAGCTTAAAACCATTCCCCCACGTCCTGTCATGCAGTGCCTGATAAAGAGCTTCCAGGGTCTCGTACCCAGAGTCTATGATACCAGACCTGATACGTTCAGGTGTATTATATTATGAAGTAATATTAGTAAAGCTGTTGTCAGCATAACTGCCCACTGCTCTGCTTTCTGGAAAAGCTCTCCTGAATGCCTCCCCTGCATCTACTGGCACATCTCAGCCAACACCCAGCTTCTCTTCCTTGCCCATACTTAATTGTCTCGATTATTTAGCTATTTATTACTAACAGCAATTCAGTAAAACACCTTCTACTATAATTTTTATGAAAGATGCTATACAAAATGAGAGACTATTGTATTACTTGCCATGTGTCACACAAGGAATATAAAATTCCTCTGATTCCTGGGATTAATTTTAAATACCTGCAGCGTATTTTTAAACTTTCAAGACCTACACAAATGAGTAATTCAGCAGCTTAGTTATTCATCTTATTTTAGATCTGAATAAACGTGAAGTTTAGTGACTTATAGCCATGCAGCAGTTTGTTCCAATTTTACATTTCAGGTTTTTGCCTTATTATCCACACGCGGCAACACTCCAGACACACTCCAGCAAGAAAGACATTCTGCAGCAAAATGTAATGAAGACTGCTGTTTATGAAAATTCAGTGATTTACTAACCCCTTGGCACTTGAAGGCAAGACTCCTCAATATTAAGCACTAATGTAAACTGCATTAGCCGAGCTACTCAATCATGTGCCCACACCTCAGAGACAGCCCAGGGAAAAATATTCTTTTCTTTCAACTCTTGGTTAAAAAAAAAAATACAACCCACACATCCCAAAACATTTCTGTAATACTCATCTGACACATTTTGAGGGTTAGTGAGAACAGATTTCTTGCCTTGATAGCAGCTGACATTAGGAGATGAGGCCATGATGTATATAAATTTACGTATACTATAAAAACAAAAAGTATAAATAGATGTTATCAGTAGATTACAGCGATGAGTAGTTTACTGCATATCAGATTAAAAACAACTCAGAACTGGATTATAGATAGTTATAATCAAACTCTGACCTTTTTAAAATTCCAAACATCTATGAAAACCAATTCCTTTTAAAACATAGCAGCCTTTATAAGGTGTTTGTAAATGTGACCTTAATAGAAAATGCAGCTGAAAAATGTTACTTCAGACACTCCGCCTTGACTTTGGGGCTTTTATTCCCTGGTAGAAACTGTTATTTCCCTGTGAAAAACACATGGAATCAATATAACACTGGTTACAAAGCAACTTCTGCAATTGCCCAGCATGCTGGTGGGGAACCAGAGGGAATACACGGGTGGTGCTAAGCACCCATCTCCACGATACCTACTTCTGATCCCCAGCCTTCTCTTTAAGTATGTTTAAATCTCCTCTCTAGTCTATAGTAAAGCTCAGACCTCTTCAAGCACAACCAAGTATGAGGTTAAGGAGGTCTATTCTGCTGTTTGAATGGGTGTTGGTGACAGCCAACTGAACATGAGCCAGCAGTGGCTCAGGTGGCCAAGAAGGCCGATGGCATCTCGGCTTGTATCAGAAATGGCGTGACCAGCAGGTCCAGGGAGGTTATCCTCCCTCTGTACTCGGCACTGGTGAGACCGCTCCTCGAATCCTGTGTTCAGTTCTGGGCCCCTCACCACAAGAAGGATGTTGAGGCTCTGGAATGAGTCCAGAGAAGAGCAACAAAGCTGGTGAGGGGGCTGGAGAGCAGGTCTTATGAGGAGCGGCTGAGAGAGCTGGGGGTGTTTAGCCTGGAGAAGAGGAGCCTGAGGGGAGACTCATTGCTCTCTACAACTACCTGAAAGGACATTGTAGAGAGGAGGGTGCTGGCCTCTTCTCCCAAGTGACAGGGGACAGGACAAGAGGGAATGGCCTCAAGCTCCACCAGGGGAGGTTTAGGCTGGACATTAGGAAAAAAATTTTCACGGAAAGGGTCATTGGGCACTGGAACAGGCTGCCTAGGGAGGTGGTTGAGTCACCTTCCCTGGAGGGGTTTAAGGGATGGATGGATGAGGTGCTGAGGGGCATGGGTTAGTGTTTGATAGGAATGGTTGGACTCAATGATCCGGTGGGTCTTTTCCAACCTGGTGATTCTATGATTCTATAATACAACTCTATGAAGTAGAAGGGAGTTTGATAAGACATCACCTCATCCACATCGCCACATCGAACCTTATCAAACAATACCAGCACTAACAGACTCCTAAAGACACACCAGGAAAGTCACTGCCAAAGGTTCGCTGCTCAGAGAAGGGGCCTCTTCGGTTCAGCTGCAGGGGAAGCACTGGCAGGGGTTCAACACCTGCTTGATAGTCGAGTTCCATGACACAAAGAGAATTCTTCTTTTCGTTCTGCAATAATTCGTTACCCGGCAAACACAAAAGATGCTGCCACCCCTTCTTCCGCATTGTGACAACCACAGTTTCTAATTTTCTTACTCTTTCATGAAGCTTAAATTATATTTGTTCATTGAAATAAAAGCAACGTTCTGGGGTTTTTTTTAAACTTTAAATATTTTTTTCCTCACCAAAAAAACTGTTTCACAGAAAAAGTTGTGAAATAATACAGCAATCTGCACACCTGCAGAATCTGAAGTAGCAGAATTTACTTCACAGAAATGTATGCATCCCTCTCCAGATACTTTAAGGGAAAACTACATTTTTTCTGCTCGTCTTCATGCCATTCCCAACTTACATATTTTATAACCCACTACAGCACGGAAGCCAGGATACTTTCTCAGATATTACAGCAATCAATACACCACGGTAGAGGAATTGCAATCCAGAATTGCACACGAACGTGCTACCAAGTCTGGCTTGGGTTAAACGCTGGAATCGCATTAGTTCTCCCTCAGTGCCCTACAGAGCTGATATGTGCACCCCTACAGAAGTGTTCCTGGGGGATATTCTCCAGGTGGGACCTCAGATGAGCCCCAGCTGGATCAGCCTTTCTGCCCATGGGTGCTCCCTTTGCTCTGGAGCACAAGTGGGGTGGCCCAAAGCACTTGGAACAGAAAAGGCAGATGGTAAAACACAGACATCGTGTAGAAATAACTTCTCCACCATGTGGTTCCAGACAGTCGTTATTCTGAGTAAGCATTCTAAAAGAGCTATGCGATGGGCAGGATTTCCCATGGTGCTCAAACTGCTACTAATTAGTATTTCTGCAGAGATGGAGAACACTGATGATAACAATTCCCTGGCAACAGATAGCATAATTAATTCATGGGAAAAGTACTATTTTTAAATGTGTGCACAATCGATTTTATAAAAACTGGACAGAGGTTATTGCAGAGCTATACAAATGGCTTTTAGTGGGCATTTTCTCTTTTTTTTTTTTCCACTTTACAGTCCATAGTTAATTATCCACATTTAATTACTTATAATTAAGTTTCCAATTAATCTAGACACTCTTAAATGTTCCTGATTCTAGAGGAAAAGTATTTTGGAAAAGCACAATTCTCTGCAATATTTGTGCAAGAATAAACAATACAAGCAGGTATGCCAAAGTTTGGAACCTGAGTGTACCTAAAGTGCTCTCCAGCAGTAAATCAATCTGCTCGTCTTGCAGAGGCTGTGAGCACAGGCTGCTGACAGGAAGAACGGCAAACGTTGAGCAGCGTCTAATCAATCTAAGAGGACCAAAGAGCTTAAGTTTCCACACAGCGTAAATCAAGATGAAGGGCTTTAAGATGCAAGTGGTTTTCACTTCAGGGAAGAGTGACAGGCATACAGCTAATACTAAAAAAAAATTAAAATAAACACACAAAAAAACCCTTGTGCAAAAACAACAAACAAAAAACCCACCAACCCCCCAAAAACTACATAACTGAATGCAACTCACAGAAATACAGTTTGGAGGAGTAGTGTGGGAACTACTGTAAAAGAAAGGCAATGACAAAGATATTAATTTCCAAATTGAAATAAACTCCCATCACATCATAAATTCAGCTTCTTGATTGCAAGGTCCAGAAGAACAGAATAACTACAATACTTGAGTTTGCACTTGGAGAAAGTTATCACATTACTTCATTCAGACTTGCAGGTGTTAAGATTAGAAAAATCTTGGTAACCTTGTGACAAGAATTACAAGTAAGCAGAGCATATCTAAGTAGGTATGTGAAGAAAGAAAAATCTCCATCCCATCTAGAGGCAGGTTTTGCAAGGCATCGTTCCAAATGACTGCACATGCAGGTGAGTGAAAATAAAATATTAAGATCTGTGCATGGGACCAGACTGAGATACAGAGATCTGGTGAAAAAGTTGCAGTATCCCATGACTCTTTTGCACTTTTCTGGTTTTTTTCAAACTAGCACATTAAACATATTTAGTTGCTGGAGAGCAGGACATGGCATTCAACTACACCCCATCCACAGAAACAGTCCTTATGGTGCAATTCTTCTCTGCAACCCTTCCTCCCAAATCAGAGCAACAAAACCTAGAACCAGGGCAATAAAGCATTACAACATAAAAAGCAATTTTCTACTCGTTTTATTTTTTAATTTAGTTTTTTCCTTTTCCAGCTGAGTTAGATTCCTTGGAGCAAAAGCCAGTAACGCTCTAAGGATAAACAGAAGAGAGTACTATAGTCCTGGCCATAAATCTGTGTCAGTACATTAACAGGCACCCAAGTGCTGCAAGTCCTACAGCAGGCAGAGAGCTAACCCACGGTCCTAGGGTGGGAACAAGCACGTTTAGGGGTAGGGACAGACTTTAGAGCTTGTTTGTTTGTTTGCTTTCTTGTCAATATCTACACGGCTAAAATAAAAAATAAACAAACAAACAAAACCCCACAAAAAGAAAACTTGAAAACAAAACATCAGTTCCAGATGGAAATGTTCAAACATCCAATCGTGCCCTAAAATTATTGACAGGTCAGCCTTACAATAAAGGTAGATCTTTACTACCTTTTTGGCAGATGTTTCACTTATGTTATTCTGAATTTATAGTTGTTACATGTTTATGAACAGTCTTTAGCTGTCATTGAAATCTTAACAGGCGTGCACCTTTACATACTTTTCAAAAGCTTCATCACAAGGGATAAAACCACATCCTTCGAATGTTCAAACAGCTGAGAACATATATCCTGAGGACGACTTTGCTAGGATAGACCCATGTTTGGTTTGAAAACCATTAAGAGATGTGACAGGGAGCATGCAGGTATTTTGCTCAGGCTGTCTGCTGAGCAGAGATGGACAATTTTGAACCTGGAAATCTGGTCACTGTTGCCATAAAAGATATCACACTTTGATTTTTTGAAGTGAAAGTATGGTGACATAGGAAAATATCTGCTATGTATACACATATGCTCTATGCATATTTTACACCAAAAATTAAGCATCTGCATATACAATGTTAGCCCACACTTTGGAACTGAAGATTTTTAGAAACAAACATTCTTATACATAAGTAGTCATTTAACAAGCCTCAAAAAATGTAGCCCTTAATAGATTTAATTAACAGGTTAATGATGTGCATAGCATACACGCTCTCAAAAGCAAAGATTTTCCCATTAAGCTTGTTTCTGTTTCACAGGAGCAGCTTTCTGTAGAATATCTGTGCTAATGTAATTACACATCTGGTACTTCTGCTGCTTTCAATTGCAGAGATATTTATAAACAGTGCTACTAATTTGCACACGAGTATCTAGCTGTTCTAATGTTTTACACTACAAATAAAGATATTTGCATGAAAATTCAACTGGAAGGGGTTCTCTTTTGTAGCCATGAGTGGTTCTAGTGAATATATTAAATTATCATTTAGCCTGCAAAATAAATCTAACATACTATTTTCATGACTGCCTGTGAAACCTGCATAAACTAAGCTTGCCTCAAGTTCACCTTGATATAAAGGGGTCAAGTACAAAATTTTTAGAGAGTTTTAAATTAAACATCAGCACTGGTAATCATCTTTGTTCCAGTGTGTCACCAACATGGCAAAACTAATGTTTTAAAATATCATTTCTGGGTGATGCTCATTCATCATCCTCACTGCAACTGAGAAATGAGGGAAAACCAGGCCAGAATAATGGAAAACTCACATTATCTCTATCAGTATTGTCAAGAAAATGCAGTGGATATTAATTTAAATATGCTTCAAAGAGCGATCACAACTCAAATATGATTCAAGAAGATAAAAAGCCACTCCTGCCTCAACCTGCTTTCAGTTCGGTTTAGGTCACGTTCAGGTTCATCATGATAGCACCTGAAATCCTGCAACTACTAAATATTGACAGAAGATGCTGCTGCTCTACGTCTTCCATCAAAGGAGCAGGTGAGTCCCTGTAAGTCCTGACAGGGCGTTACTGAAAGCAGACCCTATCAAAATAACCTTTCAACACCTGCATGCTCAAGCTCAGGAATGTCTGCATGGGAGAAAAGATAAGCCAAGACAAATACTCCTTTTTGCTTCATATTTTAAGGCACGTGTCATTATGAAAAAGCATACATTATTTAATAAAAGAAAAAATATATGTGTGCATACCTGCTCAAATACACAAACACAAGTATAAATACATGCTACGAGATATTTACATCCAAATAATCCCATTTCGCTCACATTTTTTTAATCAATCGTGGTTTTCCCTCAGTTTGTACCCAATGCAGCAGAAGCATGAGTAAAATGTCACGACTGCCATAACATGGGTTTTGAAATACTGGAACCAGCTCCTAATCTTTCTCTGACGGAAGACTTCCAGTGTCCTGGAGGTCCCAGCTGGAGGCTGTGGATACTTTTGAAGATGACAGAATGCCAGGCAGTGGAGAAAACACTGATATCTGCTCATCTAATTAATCCAAACCCCTGACAGGAATCCAGACGGGCAGAACACAGAGTGATTTTGGGGGACAGGAGAATAAAAACACTGATATTCCTGAACCACAGATTTCAAAGGGCTTTGCTGCTTTTATACGAGTAAGCTGTTTCCATATGAACCAGTTCGTTAGCATGTCCCAGCTGCTCCATTAACCAGCACATGGAGATTTGGAATCACTGTAAGAAAACAATAAACAGCTACAGGAAGAGCTTTCTGGACAAACAGAGCAGTCTCCCTGGCCTCTTCCAGAAGGAAATCTACCTCTCAGTCTCCTCCACAGGCAGCCTTAAAGAATTACAAAGTTCACAGCAAAGTTGGCATATCCATCCATGAACTGCAAAACTAATAAATCTGTCTACACCTTCAACTGATGGACAACACTGAGCTGCAGATAAATCAGGCTGCTAGTCCTGTGAAATAAGAAAAATCAGTTCTTCCACTAAGCGCACTGAAAGAACTGCTCTTAATCGAGTTTTAATTCCAGTGGGCATTCTTTAACTCAATCAAGCCACTTGGAGATAGTCTGCTATTAGAAATGTCTGTTCCTGTTTTACGATTCCCATAATAAACATTATTCAGAATATTCTGAAGTAAATAAAGTCAATTTGATTTGAGATCCTTTTAACAGTAAGCCATATATTTTATATATACAAATAGAAATGACTGGTCAAATGGCAAAAATCAATGAAGAAAAGGGAACTAAGAAAATGTAATCCATATTAATTAAATGTTAAAAACATTTACAGTCTGTCCTACTTGAAGTCTGGAAATTCATCTTTGAAAATTGACCTTAAATGACTCGAGTTCTTTCTCGGACAACGAAGAAAGATTTTTTTGTTTAAATCAAATCTTGATATTTCCATAGATACAGAAAGTGGGTTCCAAAAAGTATAAACAGAATGCATGTATATGGCTAATAATGTGCATAATCTTCAGGTGTTTTTAAAGTAAATAAAAATAATTCAGGTTTCACTAAAGAATATTAATTGTTCTCAGGACATGATTTTAAAAAATTCACAGTAAATTCTATCTTGCACTAAAGCTGGTACGCTAAATTTAAACCCTTGTTAATTTACTCCCTTAATAATAAAGGGGAGGAAAATATCTCCTGGACCTCTGAGCTCAGTCACTAAGAAGGTAACGTTGGCAGGTTTGTTGTAGACTCTTCTACTCAAAGATCTCAAAACAGCTCCATCAATTAGATCCATTAGGTTTACTGTCCCATCACTCTTCCCAAACTATTTCTTTACACCATCTTCCCATTCTCCCAAGTATTATGACTTAGATAAAACAATCTTGACAGGCAAACTAAGTTACTACTTCCATATATTAATTTTTACACATGCAAATACATTTTACTAATGATTACTCAGCCAACATTTCCATTCATCTAAATTTGTCTGGTTACAATAATTGCTGCCCAAAGAATTTTCCCCTGATAATGATGGATGTGTGATCACACACCGCATCCACGTGGCAGCCTTATTTATTTCCACATGCAATCAGTTTCCACCATACGAAGAAAGCAGAAGCTTCCCTCTGTGTCCACACTTTTTCCATACATTAGATGCTGCAATGCCTTAGAAAAAAGTTCACAATGGCTCTCCAACTGCAAAGTTCAAAATCTCTGCTATTGCAACAGACCTTAATCTATTCCATAATTAATTTCACTTCACATGTAATTACTGAAGAACACTACGCATGACAAAGATACTTATGATAACAGCCCCCTTTAATTTTTTTTAAATACCAACTAATTAGAAAATAAACTACGACTTAGATTAAGGCTGTACTAAAGCTCTCCTTAGGTTTCATATATGAATAAACCCATCCATAACCACAAGTCTGTAGGGTGTTTAACATTGATAATTTATGGACAAACAGATTTGCCCCATTGAAAGTCCAGTGAGGCTCAGAAATACCTTTTTATGGTCACCTTAAACTCCTAAGTCATGCAATTATAATGAAACTGCTTATACAAGCTACATTACAATATTAATTCAGCATCAAATATATACATAAACGGCACGGACCATTAACAACAGCATATGGCAGCTGACCCACAAGAATTGCAGCATTCAACAGCTGGACCACTAGAACAAGCCACTAGGTGTCAAATCACAATGATAAGAGATAAGGGGGGTTATTGATATTCCTTGGCTCACGGAGGAAGAAGAACAGCTGCTTCTTCCTGTAATATCCTCCCTCTTTCCTCTCTTTAGGTAATTCAAGCCCCAGAAAAATGAAGTGGTTGAACAGGCACAAGAATTCATTCATTTCTTCCAGTTTACTTTTATGTCTGTGTTTGCCAGCTCAAGGAGAAAAACGCTTTTACAACAAGACCAACTTCCTTCACTCTGGGGGTTTATGAGTGTCAGTACCCGAAGTCACTTGATAGAAGTACCCATGGCTTCATCTTCCAAAGGAGAAGACAGAGGGCCAAATTCTGATCCGTTATGCCAGCATTAATTCAAGGTGAGCAGATTGAGCCCACATTCCTACTGCATTCCTCATTTATCTCCGTCCTACCTTTTGGATGTCAAGCCAATTGCTGAGTTTCATTGACAATCCTCAGTTTGCCAAGAATCATTTTAAGCAATGTTTTTGAATTTCCAAATGGATATCAGATTGTTAAACAATTTCTTTTAAGATGTCACAGGAAAGAACTCAGTATTGACTTGGACTTGTTTCCAACTGATGCTTAATCCATATTACAATAATAATGTAAATTTTCACTAAGGAGCGGTTAGCCATTGTGGTCAGATCACACGGCAGGCAGGAAAGCTCAACCAGTAAGTAAACTGTGAGGGAGAATGGTAAATGTGCTGATTATGTAAATCTAACTGTTTGAAGTCAAAGATGCGGGGCTGTATTTCACTGATAAAATGTGTAAAATAGAAAGAAACACTGTGTAAGCAATTAAATTTAACTTTTTAATCAATAAAAGGGAAACTGGGACCCAAATCCACTTTATAGGATTTAGGAATCAAAGCCTTCCTGCAACTCAAAGACAGCTATGATGCTCATTTAACTAGAGGGAAACTTATCGTAAGACAAAAATGTCACATTCTATCTCGATACTGCACACAAGAGAGTCATCTGTCATTAAATTAAGGCAATTTGGTAGTAATGATGCTCCTGATCTTTAGTTCTGGTTGGTGTTTTTTGTAAATAAAGCTTTGATTGCAACAGTTTTGATGGCAGCATCTCACAAGAGTCTGATAGATGAGTCCACCTGTTAACACTTTGGATTGGCTTTCTGTAGGTCCAGTATCTCTCCAATGATTCCAGAAATAGACTTGTGCCTTTAAACTTGGACTTCATTTTAAAAATTTCAGTGTTGGTAGAACTTGAGCTGGTGCCAAGGTGCCCACAACTGAAACGCTGCACAGGGAGGTGGCTGAGTCACCTTCCCTGGAGGTGTTTGAAGCACAGGTGGATGAGGTGCTAAGGGACATGGTTTAGTGTTTGATGGGAATGGTTGCACTCGATGATCCAGTGGGTCTTTTCCAACCTAGTGATTCTACGATTCTATGATTCTAATTCTTCAACCTCATCCTGTAAGGAGACAACCCATGCTATCAATCACAGTGGCCCAACACTTGCGTAGGAGGGTCATTTTGGCACATAGCAGTGAAATCAACACCAGCGTCCAATTAACTTTTCTTCCTCTCCTCATTAATTCATTTCCCTACGTTGCCACTCCAAGATGGCACAATCTGCCTCCAAACATAACTCATCTTCACAAAACTTCCCCAAAAAGTCAATGATTTCTACAAGTGTTGCATATGCCAAACTTCTTCCACTGCCCTTGCACACAACTGTATGCAAACTGTTGGTCAGTATTTTACTCTCTGAGGATCACAGCCATTTCCATTTACCTGTTCATAAAGTATTCTACAGTGTTACAGTCTTATTAAAAAACACCTTTACCGATAATATTTTCACATATGAAGAGGAATCGAGAATATATATGCAGCAGATAGGGTATGTCCATAAATACACATTCAGATGTATTTACCAAAGTAAGAATAACTGAAAAATAAATTTACTACACAGTTGAGGCTGCAATGGTCAGGCTCTATTCTAAAAAGCAGAAAACCACTTCCATCTGCAATGCCTTTGATAGTTCACTAATTAATGATCAAAAATGCATTTGCTTCAGCATAATTTTATGCTTTCATACAGATATCTTATTTGATTATAATTATCACAGACTGTAGAAGTTTATTAGGGCCAATCATTTCTTAATGCAATTAAATTCTCAGGGGAACAATATGAAGTAATTTTTACTGGTGAAAACTATGAGAGCTTATAACCAAATAGGAGCCTACTAGCCTACCACAATTATTCCAAAATATAAAATTAAAACAAACTACATTAATTTTTCAATAGATTTTCGCGAATACTTGAGTTAAAACAATCAGTAGGTGTCAGAAGTTGCAATATGAGCTCATCTTCAGACTCCTTCTACATCCTCTGGCAGTCACCTCTTTGGGGAAAGGATTATGCAGCCTTTTTCTCCTCCTGGATGAAATCACCCACTCTCAAAATATCTCTCTGGGCTATTCTGTCTGCTTCCCAATCCTGTTAACACAACACCTTTAATTCTTTCTCTTTCACAACACTATGACACTTCCTATTAAAATGAGCCTAAAAACCATTTCTCTACAACACAAATAATTATTTGTTCTTTCACCCAAAGGTATTAACATGAAGATTGGAGCATAAAAACAATAAGAAGTCTCTATGAATGGATTCTATGTACATACATCTTACCCTGTTCTTTTATACATTTTTAAAATACCTCCATCTCGGAGCTGGTAAAACAAATTATTCTCTTTCCCATTCTGTCACTCTCTCTCTATTGTCATCCTGAAGGTGATCCTTTTCTTTCTCTGCCCAGACAAGAGCCTTTCAGGCTTTAGTATGCTCTTTACCCCAAGACCTGCTTAAGAAAAGTAATACATAGCACGCTGATGGGTGCCAGAATGTGATTTATTTCCCATTTCACAGTTTCCCCTGAGAACTCAAGTAATCACTGTGAGAACATCTCATCACTGCCACTGTTTTAGTTCCATTTGCTCCCCCTCTTAAGAGTGCTTTTTGATTTAACATCTTGCATTTATCCAAGATAATACTGTAGTGTTCTAAAAAAATGTTGAATTTTGAGAAATAAATCTTCAGCAAGTCAATCCACATTGGATAGCTGTTTCAACAGCTGTTTCCAAACAACACATAGCTCCGCTACTCCTTACATCATTTGCTCATCTATTTAAGCACTTTGCAGTTCCATTGAATGAAGCCCAGTATCTGTTATGCCATACAAAGCTAACTTCAAAAACTAACTTCAGAAGAAGCCTAGTTCTAAAGAAGGTATCTTGCCTCTTCTTAGCAAACACAGACCTAAGAAAATTGTCTGTAGAAGAAGAAAAGGCAGATTAAGAAAACACCAGCCAGCATTATCTGAAGTGAATAGCCTCTCTCTCCAGGCACCTACGCCAAGTGCAGAAAGCAGCACACCTCTGCTGGGATATTTACACCAGGGAAGACTTTATACCAGGAGTTCAGGTGCAGACAGTGTGTGCTTGGAGCCAGGGAGCTTCACTGCTGTCAGCTGCCAAGTGGGAACAGAGTGTAAGAATCACCAGAGAGGCAGAGCAGAAAAAGGTTGGCTTCAATATAAATCAGCTTTCTCTGATTGTTCCTATGAATTACATAAGAGAAATATCATAACAGTAAACTATGACTGGCAGTGAACTATTTTCCTAAGTACTCTTAATAGCACAGAATATAAGCATTTCTTCTTGTGTCAATATTCCACTGCAATAGCTTTTCTCCCGAGGCTTAGAGAAATCCTTCCTCCTCTAATCCTGTTTTCCAGTGACAACTTAAGAACTGAAATGGCAACAATTTCCCCTTTCTAGTGCTAATTCACAAATTGCCAAGATTTTTTTTCCTTACTGTTCTTACCCATTCAGCAGCGCTCAGTATCCTCCTAGAGCAAAAGTTTGAACAGTTCAGCCCAGTGGCACCTTACAGGTTAGCAAGGATGGATACAGAAAGATGGGAAAACGCATCCTGTTAATGGTATGTTTGCTGAGTTTTATTTCTCTTCTTTGAGAAGAACAGTCAAGTCACCCTCGATCAAGACCTCTTACCTCAAGGCAACGATTCTTAACCTCTCCAGCCCTGCTGGACACCTTAGTTTTACAGAGTAGCATTTTCTGTAGTTTGCAATATATAGAATAGCTATTAATTTTTAATACTTCTTTTTGTCCAAAAAAAACCCACTAAGAAGCAAAGAGTTTCACAAATAAATCGTAATTGCTTGTATCTGGCAATTAATTTGCGACAGTTAGTAACCCCAACCAGCCTGTGCATTTTCAACAGCATGCGGAACAAACACTATTATGCTGCTAATTACAACACTTGCCAATTATGAACTGCAACAAATTATAATGCTATTTAAGGATTTAAACATTTCAGCAGTTATATATATATATTTTATATTTTTATATATTTATTTATATGTGTGTGTGTATATATATATATGTATATGAAGATATTTAATAACAGGATACACGTTCCCTTCAGACTTCAGGCACCAAGTAATTCAGTATGGCAGACATTTTAATGGCAGGTAAGGAATCTTTTTTTCTTAAATGACTAGTGCCAGTTCTAAACCAGAATACTATTTCATCCGAAAATGGAATACTATACAGCCTGAGTCAATGCCTGTCAAAGTCACTGGAACACTTAGAAATATTTGTTCCGTATTTTTAGGATAAAAAAAGCAAAGAAAATTCTATGCCAGCAGTATGACTCAATGCCAATTAAACAACACCTCAGGCATTTTCCTTCTGGATACCCATTCCCACAAATGTAAGTTCAAAGGAAAGAGTTTTTTCAAGCCCACATTCGGGTATACTGCATGTTCTCTATGAAATGGAAATCGGTTGATCGCCTTGTATTACTGGCTAGTGTAGAAACCAAAAGGAACTAGTGTTTTCAAAAGGCGAAACGTTACATTTAAATGTCCTACATAGATATTCAAGAATTTGCATCCGACTATTACCCTGTAATTTCACAGCACTTAATTTACACATTTTCTGTGACCTGGCTTATGTGAGAATGCAGATACATAAGCTGGAAGAATCACGTCGAACTAATTTTTATTGGCTAGATGTCAGGACCTAAAGACGAGTCTATAATACATATTTGTGATGTTTCTGGAAGAGCAAAACACTACTGCTAAGAGGATGGGGTGAGTACTTACACACACTGACTGGCCACGGGGGGCCCTGAAGGGAAGAGCTCTGCCCCATTAATGGAAAGCAATAGGTTTCTCCAGGAGCAAATTGGGAGCACCTAGGTCATGCCTGCATGGGGACCTTGTCCCCAGAGAGGCTCCTCTTTCACCTATACAGGCAGAGGTGAGGTTAAAGCTAGTTTTTCTGAATATCCCTGAATTTTCCAGCTGTTTCAGTAGGAATCTGTACCTTTAAGTCACTCCTAACTTAGGGCAGAATTTAAAAAAAATATTTTGTAGTCATTAAGAGCATAAAGCCTTGCTCTTAATGAGGCATATTCCATTAATTACTTGAAATGTTTTTAAGCTTCTAGCCATCCCAGAGAAGTAGATGCTGAAATGGTCTATTAAGCCACAAAATGCTGAAAACTGGGAAAGTTCATGGGAACAGGTAGGAAAAGACATAATTCAGTAAAAAGATGGTAAATAAGGTTAAAAAGGATAAAGAAAAGCATGCACTTTCCTTCCATTGTGAATACCTTTCTCAGCAGAAACCCAACTATCAGATCACCTTGAATCAGGGTTTCAAATGCAGTTTTCACTTCTGCAATGCATCCACCACTACCCATCCACACCTAATATTAAGCTTTTAATTAAATAGCACACATTTCAACCATAGTCTTGTCCTAGCAGGGCTATCTTCAGTCTTTTTACCCATTGAAAAGAGTACACGAAAATTCAAGTGTTTCTAAACATTACTGTCCCAATCTTGCAAGAAATACTGTCACAAGAAAAATCAGCTCAGTGCACCAGAATAGCTAAATCCTTCACTCACTGGCTTAAATTGATTGTTTTCTCCTCATATATAATCTCTTAAACCCTAAATTCAATATATTTTGCACACCCTACAATGTGTTCATAAGACATATACAGCAAATCCTACCTCACTCCATCCTCTTCTCCATGAAATACACTTCAGCACAGAATAACAAATAACATTTTAAAAGAGGACCAAGGTGAGAAGGTCCCGCATGGCCATGGGTGCAACTGAGTGCCTAGAACTGAAGACCTCCTTGCCTGCCTCGACATAAACGTCAGCCATACACATCTTTCTTTTTTTCTATGCCCACTTCCCTCAGCGGAAAAAAAAAAGTACATTAACATGCTTTCCAGCCTGAATATGTCTTCCCTTGCCCACCTCCAACACTGTGCATGCTCCTGGTTTTCTCCAGGGAAATGCTTGCTATAAACACAGTAACACTCTGTCAGGTTTCTCACTGGCTTGGGCAGCAGTCACCATGAGCCAACGTTGTCTCCTCTCCCACTCCGGTGAATAACACAGGCTTCTCCTTTCCCTACCAGGGAAACAAATTCCAAGGGACAAAAATTTGTTCTTGTCTATGGGGGATGTAATTCCCAAAAGAATAAACTCCGACTCAATTTGCAGCACACACCAGTCATCTCACCTGAGACAGAAATCTCTTGAAAATATTTATGGCAAAGTAATCGTTGTGTTGCTCAACTAAATTCACAGTTATTATAAATCAAGAGATCAGACAATACTTACAGACCATCTTATTTTGACTGCTGTTTAGCCTTTTCTGAATATGAAAGATAATGATCAAACCCCCTTTAAAATAAAAGAAAAAGTAATAAAACTAACAGTACACAGCAGTAAATAACTCCATCCCCAAACAGGGGTAATACACCTTTTTAAGTTCGTTTTCCTCCAATTTCACTTGATTCCAAATTCTCTTGCAATGGCAGGAACCACAAGAGGAAACAGGAACTTTTCTTTTTTTAACTGGTCTTCCAATCCTAGAAGCAATTTTCAAAGTGTGGAGAATTTTGTCAGACAGCATTTTTGCGTATTATACTTTCATCATTTAAGAAGGTCCTGAATGTTGTGACTAAGTGTGTTAGGCAAAGCTTTTTATCTTGGTTGCTATTAAATGTCCTTTTACTGCTATATCAATCAACTAAATGATTCCCAAAGTCGGGTGTAAAATAGCACATTGGTAGAGTGGGCAAAGCTGACAGTGGGTAAAATTGTAATCTGTTTACATCTTCGGACTTGATGGCTTATCTTGCTGGTGAGGCATTTTCTAAAGCTCTCATTATTGTAGTGACGCGAAGACAAAATGAAAATGAGTACGAGAATGTCTGGTGCACACATGATTCCTTGAATATTTTGAAAGCCAAACTGCTACAGTGCAAAAACAGGGCCCATAAAAAAAGTACTAAAGAACTTTTAATGTTTTAACTGTAAATAGGGGGAAGAGAGAGAGATCAGAATAACTTACGAACTCAATGAAGCAAACCCGTGATGATGCTGACCAAAAAGAAGATGTAAGGTGGATTCTCTGGGTGGTTTTAGTAAATCAGGTGAAAAAAAAATGGATTTTGAATTAACAACTTCAGATTTCAAATTCAACAAACATGATTATGGCTTTTTCATGCTAATATCATGACAAAACCTTACTTTCCTTTAAGCAATTACATGCTTCTGTCATTGATTTAAAGCTGAAGCACAATCAGTTTCTTTTATTAGACATGGCTGATTTCTTTCTCCAAAACTGCATATTCAGCAAAAAGTAACCAAGTGCCATTTATTAACACACTCTACAAAACATTACAGTGCAGAGGAAAAAAACCTAGTGTGAGGTGCATTTCTTTAACAAAGTACATTATGCAAAACACTGAATTTACAACTGTGCAAGCAAAGTAGCAATTTGAAACAGATGGGTCACTGTTTATAGAAGTTTTATACAGATGGAAAATTAGTGGAAACAATTTGTCACATCACACTTTGATCAAAACTTCGCATAAAATTTTCTTTTGCTATATCGCTCCATTCTTAAAAAAATAAAATATTTTTTTGCTATTATTTTGCAACGTCGGAGAACTTCACTCCTCCAAAGAAATGCCCTGTATATACTATGAATACATGCCCCTGTTGACAGTTTCCCTTTCCACGAAGGGAAGACCCTCCCAGATCTTTCCATACTCTCCTCTTTGTGTGCAGATGCTGTTTCACACAGCAGTGAAATCCCCAAAGCTTCCGAAACAGCGGTAGACCTATGATGATCTTAGCACTCTCATATCTCTTTGTGTTGAACACAGCCCATGCTCAAATTAATCCCACTGGCCTTATGATTCCTGTCTTTAAGGCCACCCAGCTTCCTTCTAACATTGTTTAAGGAAAGCAGTCTACATACCTTAACATAGCTGGTGATGTCTGTGAAGGTTGCACCACCAGTTCCATGTTGAAATAAGGTCTTTTCTCTGAGGTAAGTGTATTCCAGAACTGGGGACTGGCCTTAGGACATCCATGTTATGGAGCTGGACCTCTCCCAAAACTATTCTCTTGATCTAAAGCTCCAAGTAGGTGTCCTGGAGCATGCAAAGCCCAGTTGTTCATCACAATGCAGAAAAAGCCCTCTTTAGAGTATTTTACAAGCTATTATTTTTTTATCATTTTCCCTCATATATATCACTATGTGATGCTTTTCATCAAGTGCTTTTTATTAAATGTATCACTTTTATCAGTAAATTTTATTGTCTATAAAAGTTTCCCGTACTTCACTGTGCAGTTATTTCATATTTTGTTTTATCTTAGACCAGATAGGTTGTCAAGAAAATTTCAGGCAGAGCACCTGCTTTTATAAATGAATTAACAAACAGCAATAGCTTTGGAAGATCATATGTAAAACGGTAAAATATGAGACTCAAGAGGTCCACAGTTATTTTTTTCCTCATAAAGGCAACTCATACGCTTCAGGCAGTGGTTCAACAGACTGTTTTTCATACATCTCTGATGTATGGAGGACTAAATGCTTGCCTTTATTTTCTGGGTTTAAATGTCATGGGAACAGAGACAGAAATGAGGGCATGTGCTTTCTCTACAAGATTCTTGCAAAATTTCTGAACGGCAGGTTATATCAAAAGAAATTACAGCCCAGAAGGCAGCATCCTGCTGTAGCCATTCCCATCACTTTCGCACACTCATGATAAAACAATTTTACAAGAGCTTGTAACACAATAATATGTGTACTAAAAAAGCCCACACTACTACACAGAAGAACACACTACCCCTCCTGAAAGTCAAAAACTCAAGGCCAAATTTTACTACCTCTCAACTCAAAATTACTCCACCAGCTGAACGAGCATAGCATGAGTAGATCAGATTTACTGAGAGATTCAGTAGAAGTATCAAAGCTGTGAAAAAAGTTGGCAATATTTCCACATCAGAATCACTTGGGGGGTATTAGCCAAGTAGCCTTTGCAGGACAAGAATGAGAATGCAAGACAGGATGATTCTACTGAGCTCCTCCAGGAGGAACTCAAGGAACCTCCAGGAGAGGTTCCTCTGCTACAGCACAAAGGCATGTGAGTAGTGGACATCTCCACCCAACCACTCTATCACAAGCCCCTGAGAACAGAGAGAGGTGTGATGGTTTCAGAGGTGGTTAGATACATGGAAGTCCTCTCTCCCTCCTTCCTTCCATCTAAAATACGCAACTCTGAAACATTAACCTCCCAAAGTCCATGGCACCACAGGAGGGACAAGCACACCCCAAGCACACTAACATCCCCTCCCAGTAAGACAGGAGGAGTAATGGGTTCCCACACTAAGGAAAAGCCCACACAATATACACAAGAAAATTTTTTTTTCAGTATAATATATCAAAACATAACACTAACGGCAGTAAACCAGAACACATTATTTAAATTGCCAGCCTCTAACAACCTTCAACCCCTAAATATGTACTTCGAAGCCAAGTTTGCACAAATTATCAAGGGCAAGGGTACGATGGTGCATCAGTGAACTTGCACTGGGATGAGTAAAGATGGGGAGACTATATTTGCAAATACTTTCCATAACACTGTTTGAATTACAGGGCAATTAGGATTGTGGGTGAATTTTCAATAGATCTAGTCAAACTTTTGGCTCCGTTTAACATTTGCGTCCTTAGTAAAAATAATACATTCAAGAGAGATTTTAGTTTCAAATGAGGAGGAATCTGTAAAGTTTCACCCTAATAATGTATTTGTAATATTTGTATACTGTACATAGGTGTATATATGTATACACACAGCATATATTTATTAATATACTATGAAATACTACAGTGCAAAGAAAATAACTACACGTGTGTATGTGCATATGTAAAAGCACAGCATCCAATTCCTAGGTAATGAAATGCTTTGGGTCATACAAGCCACTTTTGGAAAATAGGAGTGAAGGCTTCCCCAAGACAACAGTTTTAGTACACATTGGGCATCTCACTCTGTCTGACCAGGGAAGCTTTGAGTATAAAACTGCTAACAGATGGATGGCAATGTTTTACTTTATAAGATTGATTAAGGTAATAAAGAATATAAATGCTGCCTCTTCATTTCTGCTGATGCAAATCCATTATAAACCCTGGTATATAAAAAAAAAAAAAAGCAGCAGACTTCTTATAACAATTTAAGTGCAATTGCACAAAATTTGACACGGAGATAACAAGCGTTATCTGGGCTTCATCTAACCTCAATCAGAATTGCTCAAATTAGCAATATTGCAACTCACATTGCTTTTCTCTTTAAATAAAAAAAGTATGAGATCCCAGAAAAAAAAGTTTATATTACACCATTATATGTTATTTTCCACGAAGATGTGAAATGCTTTAAAGGTATAACATGTGGAGTTAATCAGCACACACACATGTGAACCTAATATCATATTGTTTATTTAAATATATGTACTTTAAATGGTGACTTTACATTTAAGTTTGTATCCTATGACATACGACCAGAAAAGATATCTTCTTTATTACAATAGTGCTACACATCAGTCAAAATTTATTAACTAGTATTTTCTGACAATTCAGCCAGTCAGTTTCAATTATTTATTATTCAGCGTAAACCAGATGCTTTTCACTTTTTTCTGAGATCGTATTTTTCCTGTCTTGTCAATAGGAAGTCGTATTTGCTATACAATTTACATAATGTGTAGGCTCTCCTGAATCATCAAATCAAGCTGAAGGAACAGGGAAGTGACTTACGTGAATATCAATGACTTCTATTTCTCACTCTGGGTGACATCCATATACAAGTCAAGGTAAGCCCAAAGAGTTCACAGAATCACAGAATGCCCAGAGTTCAGGCTGGACATTAGGAAAAAATTTTTCACAGAAAGGGTTATTGGGCACTGGAACAGGCTGCCCAGGGAGGGGGTTGAGTCACCTTCCCTGGAGGGGTTTAAGGGACGGGTGGACGAGGCGCTGAGGGACACGGTTTAGTGTTTGATAGGAATGGTTGGACTCGATGATCCGGTGAGTCTCTTCCAACCTGGTGATTCTGTGATTCTATGATTCTATGATTAAAGAAAACTTCATTTGGACCACAGCACGCCCCTTGTGATCAGCAAAGAAATGATAACCTAGGTCTAAACAGGTCCAGTTTAAAAAGCAGCATTCGAAAGCACTGGGTGTGCAGTAACTGAAACAGACACCTCAGCCGTAAGAGGTGTCTCTTCAATTGCCGCTAACACCCTGCTAAAACTGTGCCACCAACTGCCATAGCCAAAGAAATAAGAGCGACTTTTTCAACCACTTCTCTGAATCACAGAATGTTCTGAGTTGGAACGGACCCGCAAGAACCATTGAGTCCAGCTCCTGTCCCTGCACAGGACAACCCCAATATTCACACCCTGTGCCTGAGGGCGTTGTCCAAATGCTCCTTGAATTCTGTCAGGTTTGGCACTGCGACTGCTTCCCTGGGAGCTGTTCCGGTGCTCCACCACCCTATGGGTGAAGAACATTTTCCTAATATCCAGCCTCCCCTGGCAGATCTTCCAGCCCTTCCCTTGGGTCACATCATTAGCCCTCAGAGAGAAGAGATCAGCATCTTCTCCTCCTCCTCCTCCCTTTGTCATGAAGCTGTAGACCGTTACGAGATCTCTTAGTCTCCTTTTTTCCACGCTGAATAGTCCAAGTGACTTTACCACTCCTCATATGACTTCCTCTCTAAGCCCTTCACCAACTTTGTCACCCTCCTCTGACCACTCTCCAGGAGCTTTATATCTCTTTTATACTGTGGTGCTCAAAACTGCACGTAGTACTCGTAGTGGGGCCGCACCAGCGCAGAATTTTGTTATAAGAAATATATCTGGGCACAGAAGAGGCAAGCTAAATCTTTCTGGGAGAAGAAAACCAAAATATTCTATGTTTCTCCAAATTTATCAGGAAATAATTGGTTTACATAATGATAAAAAAAAAACCACAATTATCCTTGCTTAAATGTAAAACAATACCAGATATAAATACATCTTCACTAGCAATGAGACTGCGTTCCACTTTTCTGCACAACTCATTACAGACAATACCCACAGAAAAGTCTTTATAATGTTGTTTCTCATTTCATGAATTTTTACAGCTAATATGTTCTCAGTCAAGAATAATGTAGTGATCAGAAGAGAGCTCGTAAGAATATCTGGCAATGTAATACTTACAGAATTTAATGAATTTCTCTCCTACCAGAAGAAAATTATTGATCACCAGGTTTTTTTTTCAAGCTTTAGATCAATTTTTACATCATTTAGCATAAAGTTTCTAGAATTAATTTATGAGAAGGTACAGATAACAAGCTTTGAAGGTAACAAGATATTGATTTCTACAACTTGCTATGCTAATTTTAGGATTTGATCACAGCTAATTTCATTTGACTAGTGCTTTTTAACTTCAGGATACCTAAAAAATAACTTGAAGATGAAGATTCCCTTTGACAATAACTTCAAGAGGCTTAATCAGAATATAAAATTGGGAAAGTTTGGGGGGGGTTGTATTCACTTGTGCACATGTATTTATTGCATGAATACACATCCCAGCTTGTTTAGTGACAAAAAATATTGCCTGGGATAATCTGACGAGGAAGGAAGCAAGAAAGGTCTTGGTGTGTACCTAATTTTTGATTAAGAGTCTCAAAGTATGTGAAAAAATTCAACAATAAAAGATGTGATTATACTTTAGTCATGTTTAACATTATCTCATGTTGAATTGTTTTGTGTATTAAGCATTTTGTGCCAAATTAATGCAATTTCACTATTTGAATAGTCTGAGCCGTGACTTTATACATTTGAGCTTTCACATGCCCTGGCTCTATCACTCCATTCCCCAGGACACCACGGTACTGGAGGAGACTCTCGGACAGGGATTTGTTAAAAGCACAATTCCTGATGTAGGGTAATAAGTAATTGGCAGGCAAATTAAATAAAATCTAGAAACCATCTGTTTTAGAAACTTGAATGATTAATTTTAGGAAGATGTTGTAAAAATGAAGTTATTTTTGGCGTAGCATTTATTTATAAGACATATCACTAGCAATCCAGCATTTTTCATACCAGGCTTATAACTACATTTTCTAGTTATCCATCTGGGCCCTTTTCAATTCAGTGGTTTAATTAAAACTCAATGGTATTATCAATCTGTTGCATTTTTCATTTTGATGGTTATTACATTTACAGTACAGCAGGAGTACAAATTAAAGTAAGAAGATAAATCTCATCTAAAAATTTCATTTCTGTATCTTTAGTAACTTCCGTTGTCATAATATTTTCTAGCTCATTCACGTTTATAGAACAGTTTTAATGATCTATTTTTTATGATTACAATAAAAGGAAACAGGAAAAAATTATTTTTCAATAGCTATACACATCTCACCATGTATCTCTCATCATTTATTGCATCAGTCTGGTCAACAGATGGGCATTACACAGCAAGGTTGGGAAAAGGTCCATGATGGACCTGATATTTAGAGTTTTCTTTTCACCATATAAACATATAATGTTGCCACAAGTAGCCAAGTACATATCTAAAAGATAGAACTGGAGATAGATGTGGGGGGAAAAAAAAAAAAAAAAAACAGACTCCCCAAAGAGGAGAATGGTGAAACACAAATTGCAATGTTTCAAGTTACAAGAAGTTTCAATTAATATTAAGGAAGAACATAGCTATGCCTTCAAACTACCTGAACAGCCCAGGAGGACTTTTGCATTAGGTTGCAGTCTAAAAGTTACTGTTAAATTTTAGGCCACTGCTGTTGGTTTAGTAGAGATGGTTTCAGACACTTTGGATCCTTTTTAGTGGTATGTAACAACAAAAACAGTATACACTCAATTTACTTACAATTTCAAAGTTAATTAGAGCAAGTTTTATATGGTAAAGAGGAGGGGGGGGATTAAAAAAGAAAAATCACATAGCTCTCAGTAAACTTCCTGAAAAAGTAGGAAGCCTTAGCTACTCTTCCAACTCTCCTTATCACTGCTATAGAAGCAGAGACGGGTATAATCGACCAGGACTAACTATACTGCTGCCCAGGTCTTCAAAGCTTTACCTGGCTTACAGCATTTAAAGAAACGTAAACGCCTGTTTGACATTGGTGTTGTTTGTTTGTTTAACAGTTTATTCTTTCTCCTTTTCATAGCAGGAAACTCCCTAAAATTCTAATTATAATCAAGAGAAGGCATCCTTGTAGATGCCAGAAATTAAAGACACACATCAGGTCCCCTGCCCTGTAACCAAAACCATTAAGGAGTCTATTTATCATTCCTTTTCCCTGGGCTTCATGCAGCATTTCCAGCACGCTCACCATTTCCCTGGGGAAATAGTTCCCCCTTTCAATTCCCAGCTTCAGGTCTTGCAGCAGAGCTTCTACCGTGCCACCAGTGCTCACCTGGCTCTGAAAATGGCAGAGCACTTACAGCAACACTATTAAAGACCTACTGAATCAAGCTCTAGAGCTGGTATTGCTGGTTTTGATTGCAACCTCAGCTAAACAAAAGGAGAAAAAAAACCCTCTCTGGGTCACACATTCAGTGCCACTGAATGCTTCAGATTTTCAGGAAGAAACATTTCAAATACTCCCTATAGAAATAGCAAAACAAGGTTGACTCCAGCAGGCATTAACAAAAGTACAGGAAATATTGTAGTTATTTTTTATTAAATGGTTTGAAAAACTGTTCGCAAACAGTGTTATTTTCTTTCAAAAATCATGGGGGAAAAGAAGATATTTAATAGCAGTGGGCATAGCAGAAGTGAATGGACACACAACACCAGCTCCCCGTAAAAGGTTTGTTAGGGTGCACTGTATAAGAATAAAGAAGGTTACGGGCTTGTGCCATCCAAAAGCAAACACACATGCTTGCCTGCCTGTCCCTCTCCTTTTTCTACCTCTCTCCTTGTCTCTGTTTTTGAGGAAAACCATTCCCGAACTGATGTACAACCTTCCACTTCCATTGTCAGTTCACTGGAGAACCATAACTAACTCAAATATATAAGCTGGTAGAAGCTATAAAGTCAATGGAATAAATAGATACATAGCTATAATGGAGAAAGTCAACACAGGTTTTATAATAAAAAAAAAAAAATCCACAATTAAAGAATATAGTCTTTGGAGGAACCAGAAAAAGCCCATAGATAAAAATGCAGCTATTGACTACATGAAGCAGATCACTACCAAATTGCGGGGCTCAGGTTTGCACCCAGGAGCAGTCTAATTCCTTTAACCAGAGAAGACACAACCTTAACTATACATAACTAGTAACATTTTAGAAAAAGATCTTGCAATCATTTGAAGTCTGGTAAGAAAACATACAATATTCAGTTACAATGAAAAAGACATGAGACCATCAGAAAATATGGGAGCCCAAAGCATCCCTGGGCAGGGTGTGGCATGGGGGGTAAAGCATAATTCATTTAGAAAGCCAGAACTGTAAGGAAAACGAACATGATTTTTAGACCAAATAAGATAGTTGGCAAAAAAACCCATGTTTTCAGCATACACCACAGGAGGTTTATGAAGAATTAAACGTTGGACCTTGCAGCTCTAGAATGTTTGGATGATAACAGTACAAATTGTTTCAAAAAGTATATTAGACAGGTGCTTGGAGAAATGTCCATCAGAACTATTAAGATTATTCTCCCTAAAGTGCAGGAACTATCTTAACTCAGGACTTCCTAAAGCTTCAGGCTGCCAGAAGTGGAAGGGGATGCAAGAACAGCTCTATATTTGTCCTTTTCTTTCACAGTTTCCCCAGGCAGGCGGCATGGCCAGCACTGGCAATTTTTTGCTCACTGCAGCCACTCTCATGGTCTCACTTGAAGAAAGAGGAAATCAAGGTTTGCAGAAGGTCAGTAGGAAACATACATTTATTCTCACACACATCATCTTCTGGCCTTACATCAAAGAATAAACTACTAAGAAGCATTTATCTGATTAATGTTTTCCAGCAATCAACACCTCCATTGGGACATCATTCATTAGAAGTTGCGTCTGGATTTGTGGTGCTCATCATTTTTTTTTCTGCAGACCTCACACAAAGTCAGTGGAAATTTCTGCTGACTCAAGCATTGGGTCAGGGCCAGTGTTTTCACACAAAAAAAGCAGCTATATGGCATGAGAGTGTAAATAGTATTTAACTACTTCACCAAATGAGATTCCAGCTTGGGTGCTGATCTTGATTGCTGAAGAACAAAGAACAACACAGGATATGCTGATAGGCATCATGAAGTCCAGGAAATAGTCTGTAGCACAGCAAGCAATGTCATCCATGAGAGTTTTATGTCTAAGGCTTGACGCCTGGCTTTTCCTTTTATTGTCAGCAGAGGGTTCCTTCAGCTAAATAATTAAACAACAGTATTTTAAAAAAAAAAAAGAAAGTTTAGATAACACTCTTCTGGCTATCAAAATGTAATCCTTCTAAGAAAAGACTGTAGTTAGTGGAGAGGAGTTTACCAAGAGCATCTCTTCAAGCTGACATTCCCAATAATGATTTTAAGAGCACCTAGGCAATACTTACTGTACCCATCACCCTCAGCCAATGCCCACAAGAGACAAGTCTTATTCCACACATACAAATGTGTCACGCACTTCATCCAATTGACATACATTTACCTTTGAAAAAAACCACAAAAATCTCAAGATATAAATTAATATTAAAAACACACATAACCATTACTGGGTCTTGTAGTGGGAGCACTAACTAGTTATCTTTCTGAAAAAGATACTGGAGGCATGAAAAGGACTTGGCACTCAACTTACATTAACTTTAGATATGAGTCAGACACCCAATTATCCTTTGTGCCATTGAAAAATCCACCCTCTCTAATTCTTATATATATTCTCTTATTCTCCTTATTCCACAGGAGCTGACATCTATTAAAACAACATTAGGTATGCAGTCAAAACAAGATAACACTTCACGAAATTACTGGTACTCATAGGCAATTGTCTGTAAAATATTTCTTTAAAAATATTTCTTTAAAAACTCAGTAATTGGAGTCAATATTTCAGATATCTCTTCCATATATTTTAGTGTTGAATATTCACTGGGAAAGCATTGGCTATTGGTATTTACATCAGAAAGAATAAAAGGAAACTACAACACATTAGCAGCCTATACTTTATGAATAGTTCTGACTTAATTGCAAAATTACAATTAAAAGGACGGAAGTATCTACTAATTTAAATATATTTACTCTGTTCTTTAAAAGGGGGATATCTATACTCTTAAGACAACATAAATCAAACAGAAGGCTTTTACAAGTAATGTAAATGATCACCACAAAGTACTTGAAAAAGCTAGAAAAAAGCATACATTTGTTAAAAAAGATCACAGAAATCAAAAAATGTGGAATAAAAAATTATTTAAAAAAATAAAAATGAATACAGATAAGCCTCCAGAATCCATTACAAAATGTAAAGAAAAAGATATGAAAGATGGTTAGCAGGAATGCTAAGAATAATATAAGGTTTCAAGAATATTAGGAGCTAAAGGAATCACGCCAACAATATGATTAACTGCCACATGGGTTCTATTGAAGTCTTCATTAGAAAATCTTATCCCATCCCTCTTGGACATTGAGTAATACATTCCTTGACCCGAATTATACATTTTAGTTTTATCGTGCACCTGAAGGGCATCTGTGTGCGAGCACATGCCCAGAACTAAAGCACATCTCACAAGTGCCTCGTTTGCTGTCCGTGCTCCAGATAAGGCAAGCACACACGTCTCTCACTGGGAAACCCCAGACAGCTCTACACTGAAGGCTTTTTTAACACAGTTTTCTCTACCCGCATTTCTGATGTGGTCGTGTCACCTACAGTCGTGTCAATACAGAATGTGCACTGGCAAAATACAGTGAGAATTTAGGCAGCGTGCGTCCCATCAGCAACAACTCAGATCACAGAAACATGTTGCATTTTCAATGTGGAGGATAAAAGGAAAATCATGGTCCATTGGCAACAGATCCTTAACTTGTGAAGAAAAGATCTGATTCTTTAACATGCCAGAAACATAAACTGATATCCAGAAAAATATTTTGTCTTGAAACAGAATGAGATTGGAGATGTGGTCTGTCAGATTATGCCAACTAAACTGAATAAAATATGAAAAATTTATCTGTGTCATCCATCACTATGAAATCATTGCACACAAATTGCATATTTCCCTTTCTTCCCATACTTCCCCTGCAGAGGAAACCTGCTACAGACACGAATTAATATCTCTTCTTTGTTAAAATGAAAATAGCATGTCCTTTCTTAAAGTGACATAAAATAAAGCAAAAACTCCAAGTGCTTTCTCATCTATTCCTATATCCCTTTATGAATGGAAAGGCCAGTTAGCAAGTAACAGAAATTCATGTAGCTGCAAAGTGAATGGAGATAAGTGGGGAGATGCTCAGCCAAGGCTGTAGATGCCACTTGGTACATTAAGTTATGAGTAAGGAGGTCCGTTACCCCAAGGTAATCCCATAGCTGGGATGTAAATATGTCCGGAAAAAGCAGTTCCAAGAACCACTCCTAGATGCTGTTTATCAGAGTTTTGTATGGTGCTGGGGGCACACAAAACTATCTGAAATGGTGCCTGGCCAAAACTGGTACATGCTGAAGAGGATGACCATGAGCCACCAGCCAGATTAAACAGCAAACAGGGAACTACACAGGGATTTTTGCTACAAAGATAGAAAACAGCTTGAAAAGTATAAAAAGCATTATTTTCGTTCTTATAGCAGAAGGGAGAGCGCAGTGGTGTGGATCTGGAGGCAGATCTCATGGGGCTGAAGAGCATGCACAGGCACAGCACCCGTGTCTCCCATGGGAGGAGGGAACCCTGAACGACCAGGGATGGAGGGGATACAACTTCAGGGGAGGATGGGCTCCTTTCGTGGCTAGAAACATTTAGAGATTAATCACAGCAAGCTGTTTATAAGTTTCTACTAAGCACCTTGTACTGTAGCTCTTCTGGTGCATTGCTGATATTGGTCTTGAATGCACAGTTCACTGGTTGTTGGTTAATTATGTTCCATTAATAAATTAATGAAGCACTTCGATCCTGATTTGATTTATACTAGATTATTTGAGCAGCAAGCATCATAGCTTTCCTTGCCTACCTTTCTGAAAAATCGAGAAACTTAATCTGGTCCACAAGCTTATACTCTCAAACATTTTATGACTAATTCAGTAAATTGAAGGAAATCACTGATGGGTTCCAGAACTGACCAGGGAAAGAAGGCTCTCATGATTTTACAGACAGTAAAATGCCTTTGCTTGAGGAAAATAACGACGTGTTGACTTAAAGAAGCCTGACCACTGAAAAAATGCATAAAAAACCACTATGGTTTTGAGCAGCTAATGAGTTCTAATAAGAAGTTTATTACTTCTTCAGTTAAAAAACATTTGAATAAACAAAGGGCTAACCAATCTATTAAACCACAGATATTCTCTCCTGTCTCAGTCTGTTCATTCAACTATTTTCCCCCAATGTAGACAGGCAGACACAACAGCACAGAAAACAACCAGCAGGCCACTGAGCAGGAGGATGCTTGCTACAACAGCAGCTGTTAGTGTCTCACAATTTCTTATATTGAATTTTATTGTTATTTTTCTGCTGCAAACCTTGTTTTTCTGCAATTCCACAAAGCTTAGGCAAACGATACACCATGCACCTGAGTTGAACTCCCTGCTGGCTGCTCCTCATAACAGCATTTGTTACCAAAGCTATGAACTTAGAGAAATTGGGGGGAAAAAACCCACTAAGTATTGTAAAAAAATGACAATTATGTTCCTTGTTACTGATGGCCCTGAGCATGGTAACGTGCTGACAACATCCTTTTTTCTATGCCATCACAGCCATCAGTGCCACGTGTCCCACACATCCACTAACCTTCATTTTGAAGCTTTTCCTCCTCTCCCAACTGGTACAAAGCTTTACAGAGACAACGGAGAGATTCAGGCAAAAACAGGTAGGAAAGAGCTGTGTTAATAGTACAGAAGACAGAAAAGAGATCACAGCTCTTTGAAGCCCCCACACTTGTCCTTCCTTTAAAAGTATCTCAAGATGAGGTGGTTTTCTTTAAAAATAAGAAAAAGAAGGGTGGCCATCTGCCCTCGCTAATTAGCAGAGCCCTTCATAGGAGCCACTAAGGCCACTTTAGTGCTTTTAGGGAGTCTTTCTGGCAACAAGATTCACAGAGGAGTCTGTATGCTTGAGACAGAGCCCAGTCTGAACAGAGAGGAGTTGGCTGGCAAAAGATAGTCCCTGAAAGGTAAATGTATTTATTCACTCTATGGCCTTTCTGCCTTACGTTAAATTTATGAGCTTTTATGTTCTGTTATATTTTCAGCTTTCAGCTCAGAAAACCACAGAACGAAAAAATCCCATAAAGTCAAAAAGCATAAAAAGAGATTTAACTGTCTCCTCTTAATTTCTTTCTTCTGTCTGGGATAAATCTTTGATCCAGGCTGCATGGCTCAGCTACTCTTGAGTGGGGGCAGGGAAGACACACACCTCCTAACATCACTGCACAGCCCTGAGGCTGCGCTAGAGCCCAAACCAAGCACATCCCAAGCCCAGGGCTCAGAGACAGGGATGGTGTCTACTCCTTGCCCACCTCACTAGGACCTACAAGCAACAAAGAAAGCTTTTCTCTGGAGCCTCCACGCTGCCATCTATAAATGCACACGTGGGTTCAGTACCAAAAACCACGCCAGCTCTATCTGATCCATCTTTGATAGCTGCAAAGTGCTGAGCCCTAAGAGATGACAGTATGGTGGTCAAAACATTCCATTTTTGAGTTAACACATACACACAAACAAAATTTTTGATGAGGCCAAGAAGGTCTGCCAAACAAAATCTCTAATTCTCTTATTAAAAAAAAAATAAATCAAAAATACCCTACTTTATTTAGCTTTGGTTGTTCTCTCTCTCTCCAAAAGCTCTATAAATGTCTCCAGAACAGAGCCCATTAACGCAGTCTCTTAACAACCTGTAACACGAGTGGTACCAGCAGCTGTCACCACCGCACCGATTCAGTGTTTATAGATTGTTCTTGGAAAGAGGCAGGAACATAGTACCTGGGCTTTTGATTTTGTACCAGAAGAATGCAAGGCTAGAATATAATTATTATGCTTAGTGAAACAGTACAAGAGCTAAACAGTAGGTATTTTATCTACCATCCTGCCTGGTTTCTAACTGAAGGGAAATCAGCCAGTCATAAGAAAAAGACTCCAAAATAGGTTACAATATATTGAATATGTGAAAATGAAGCTCCATAAATTAAGCTTTAGAAGTTGGTAATTTTTATCTACAGGACTAAACTCATCCTTCTTTACCCTCACAATTTTATTCAAAGCAGCTGTGATATTTGGAGTGACTTCTTAAACCTACACCTGAAGCCATACACATTTTAAGAAAATACATATAGTATTCAGAGAATATGTATTTCACTTGGGTGTAAGCAGAAACCAGAAAAAACAGTGTCAATATTTAATTTTAATGTCACAAAGCACAATTCTCTTTCAGAGAACTTTTCAGAAACTCAACTCCTGCTCTTTGAGGGGAAGATGTTGGCTGTATGGAAATTCGGAAAAGGAGTTTTAACTTCCAAAACTCTGTTCATATTCTCTTCATCACCCACATATGGCATAACTTAATTTCGTTTTGTTATACAAAGAAAATGCTACTGCCCTCATTTCTGCACATGACCATTGAAATACTAATTAGCCATGAATTTTTAAACTGAAAACATGATTTAAACAAGACAGAGTGTGTACAACAGAAACACAAAAGATTGGACTTCTTTTTTCTCCTACTGATTTTTTCTGTCTTCTGTTCCTATTGCACAAGAACCTCAGATCATGTATGTTTTCTCTCAGTGCTCTATACAGTCCAACCCAGCTTTTGTTAGAGGATGCTAAACCTGGTGCTGAAGGTGCACTTGGCAGCACAGACTGACTGTAAATGAAGTTGGGCCAAGAGCATCATCCCAGGCGTATGGTGCTAACACGGTGAGGACTTCACTGCTGTGCAACAACTGTGAAGGAACAGTCTGGGGCACATTTGAGTGTTCCTGACTCTCATGATGTCATCTAGCAACACAGATGATGCCATGAAATGTGCAGTCCTCGAGGTTGGCAGAACAGATGCAGCCTTAACCTTTACTGGAGACTCCGGTTACACAGCTTCTGCATCTTAAATAATTCATACGATCATATGGGAGCTTCAGCTGTAGAAACAGATGATGCTGAAACAAGATCTGATCCAATCTGTTCACTCACCACTGTTCAAAACCTGGGAAAGGTGAGCAGGTCACCCGACAGCCCAGAGCCCTTAAAGGCATGGGAATTTCAGCCCTACACATTTGTTCATTACTGTTTATTGCATTTAACACAACTCAATGTAGGTTTCTGGTGCGCCACATTTGCTTCAGCTAATCAATTTTAATCCAATTTTGCTCTAAAAACAAGCAAAAGATATCCCTAAATCACAGTTTGGATGCTCTGCAGGTGCAAGTCATGCAATCCCTCTATACGTTATCATACAAATACCTAATAAATAGTAGATTGCTCTTAAGAGAAAACACTTACAAATGGGTAACGGTGCTTCTGCTGGACTGGAGTGGCAAAAAGGACCTCAGTTTTAAAGATACTGAGACGAAACTTTGGGCTGAGAGCAACATTTGTGCTTATTCTCAGGACAGGCGATGCTGCAGAGGGAAGCGTGGGAGAGCGACAGGCAGGGCTGTGGCCACTGTTAGCCCCAACGCCGGAGTAAAGCAGCCCCAGCAGTCACACCTGCGGGCACAGAGCACTGGGGTAAGAAGATGCAAGCAAGGAAGTAGCACGAGTACGTTACACCTAGGTCAGCTTCAGGAATACAACTAACATGCCATTTTTAGCACGCCTTTTTAGACAGCTGGGGCAGCCTGAAAGCTCCCCCAAAACCATTTAGGAGAAGGACATTAAAGTAAACCAGCCCCGGTTCGGCTTACTTTAATATTCCAGACTAAAAATTGCTTTATAAAAGCTGATTCATGAGCAGACCAAATATTGCTGTTCTGAGACACAAAACAAAGAGCGGGGCAGATGGTCAGGGAGGGCAACAGCTTTGCTCATCTGATTTTAATCCATCACCACAACTCTGTCAGAGCCCACAGTCATGTGCATTTCACTTCCTCGCTTGTTCAGTTCATGCAAGGCATCCAAAAAAAGCCCGCTGAAGAAGATGTACAGCTCATATTTACTATTCAACCCTGCCAGCATTTCTGGTTTTTTAAACAAGCTTGGAGAAATAAATTTGCTCTTGGCTGAGAGAACCTCTGCCAGGTTTTGCATCCCAAGAGTGTTTTAATCGGATCACTGTTAAAACTTCTCTAAAAAACAGTATTTAATGAAAACAAACAGATGTACAACTGCCGAATGTCGCTGTAAGATTGGTAATGTGTCATCGCCAGGTTTTAATAGCAAAACTAAAAAAAAAATTAGAGTTATGACAGGGAAATATGGTTGCTATAGAAGTCCAGCTTCCACAAACACGATCTTACCAGTAGAGAGGAACTCCTACACACAGACAGAGCAGGCGTTCATGTCAGTGTCTGTGTGCACGCTCACCCACGCAGCTCCCACACACGAGCTTGTCTCATTCCCCTTCCCCTACCGGCACCACAGCACCCTCCTGACCTCCCACTGCTCATCCTCATGGCAGCTGCTGCAGGGCACGTCACTTCTCAGGGACCTAATTCAGCAGAAAACCCTCAGAAATGTATAGAAACAATACTGTTTCCATCACATCGGCTATCAGAATTGACTCATCCAGCGCAGTGACCCAACCAAGTCCACTAGGGAGTTCAGCTATGGGTGATCCACACAGGGGAGGCTACAGCTCCCTTCAGCAGCAGCTCTGCAAGTCTGCACTGTAGCCTCTTGTATAAACACATCCACTTAAACAAGTTCTGAGCTACAAGCCCAGGCAGCCTCTTCAGAAGATAACTCCACTTACAAGCAGGTGCTGCTCATACAAATGAAAAGGAAGAGCTGAAGGAGGGGAATTTGGAAAGTTGCACTGGGGATGCAAAGAGATCACAGACAACAGACTCTTTCACTCAGCCACATTTACGCTTCAAAATATCCACATCCACATTATGACTCCGATTTCTAAGAATAAAGCTGAATAAAATGATCAACAATTTCTCTCTCTACTTTCCATAGGAAAGAGAAGCGAAGAGCCTGTCTAAACTTTCTTTCCTTCCTTAATGAAACTCTTATTGATTTTTCATCCTTGTGAATCATTGCCATGGAGCAATTTCTTTTAGCTGCAGGTTCTCACATTTAATTTGTATGTATGCTTAAGGGAAAGTTTATCAATAGCCTCCAGAGACACACTAAAAGGGGTTTATGAGAAAGTTATGAAATTTTGCATATGGCATTTACCAAGCAAGTCAAAAAAAAAAAAAAAGCCAGCCTAGAATAATTCATGACATTAGCAATCACCAGTTTCATGTAACATCCTATGCCACCTCCATGCAGCTGTCAGTGCATAAAGACAACAGAAGTCAGATGGCATAGATTTATGTTGATAAAGAGTAAAAATAAAAAAACCACTGCAACAGAAATACATACAGATGCATGGATCTTCCACGTTAATAGCTACCTGAAGACAAGCTGGCCAGAATATGTGTATGTGTCCATGCAATAGATGGACAGCTATGGGCACTAAAATGTATATTCATACCAGGCATGATAAAACAGTTAGGATTAAAAGAAAAAAAAAAGATTAAAAATAAAAATCCATCAGCCACACATTAACAGACAGCTTTGCCAATACCATCAAAGACATAAAAAGAAACCAATCTATGATAATTTATTCTTAAGCTAAAATTTCCCAGCTGCTTCAATTGTTCTTTACATGGGAAAACAAATAAAATGCAATGGACCTTTTAGTTCTCATTCATGCAAAATACTCATATACTAATTTTACCTGTCAATTCATGGGCCCACAGGCATCATCCAGGATGCAGTAATTCAACTATTAGCCAGGTTTATATCTAAGAAAAGGAGATATCCTTTTCTCAGTATTTTGCCTTGTCATAGAATCGTAGAATGTCCTGAGTTCAAAGGAACCCACAAGGATCAACTCCTGCTGCCGCTGCCCAGGGCAACCCCAACATTTGCATCACTTGTCTGAGGGTGCTGCCCAAATGCTTCTTGAATATTGCCAGGCTTGGCACCACGACTGTTTCCCCCCCAGGGAGTCTGTTCTATTGCTCCACCACCTTCATGGTGAAGAAACTTTTCCTAATATCCAACCTGCACGCTCCCTGGCACATCCTCCTGTCATTCCCTTGCGTCCTATCATTGGTCACCAGAGAGAAGAGATCAGCGCCTGCTCCTCCTCGTCCCCTTGTGAGGAAGCTGTAGATCTCAATGAGGTCTCCACTCAGTCTCCTCTTCTCCAGGCTGAACAGACTAAGTGACACAGCTGCTCCTCTTGCAGCTTCCCCTCTAAACACTTCACCAATGGCACTGCCCACAGGTAAAAGGATTGGTTAGAATGGGTCCCAGAAGATGTGAAAACAAGGATCTTTCACAAAGTACGTAGGTTTGGGGGTAGTGGGGGTACTAAGCTCTATGAAACTTACACTTTTAGCAAATACTTGTATCGAGTGTGTTATTTTAACAGCCAACCACTCAGTCTACCTGCTCTCCTTGACAAGTGAAGCAGGAAGAAAGCCTGATGGAAATCATCTTTTCCCTATTTTCTCATGTCTGTCTTTTTGTTAAAGTATAAGCTTATTAGTACCATCCTGAAGGTGACAACACAGTTGTCCTTAACCATTTGCCAAATTATCTGCTTAAGAAAGGAATTAAATAGGGTTACCTAGCTAGTATCAATTAATATCCACCAACAGTGATCTATAACAGAGCCTGCAGTGCACTGCCCACGCAGCTGAGAGCAAAGCAGAGGAGAGAAGAGAGAAACCAGTCGGTCACAGGGATTAAACTGAAGAGCAGACTCTGTGAGGGGGTCAGATTTCATGATCTGTAGCGAGCTAAAGGAAAAGTCCTTGAACTGCACAGGAACAAGCACTGGATGAAGCTGAATGAGACTACTTATGTCGGATGCTCATTCCACCACAAAAAAAAGTGGCAACACCAGCACAAGGAGGAAAAGGAGGTTTTACACAGATGAGCAGATTTAAAAAATTCATCTGTTGCTCATGACAATTAAGTCGTCTACTCTAAAAATGTTTAAGAACTATAAAAAGTTATACTGGGATGAGAAAAGGTTAGGCAAATTTTTAAACTCTCACAAAATAGCTAATACCAAAATATTGAGATTAAAAGACAGAACATTTATAAAATCCTACATGAAGCAAACATGAAAAGGTTGCTCATCTGCAAGATAACTGAGTAATGTAACCTTTCAAAGCAGCAAAAAAAAGCGATTAGACCATCCCTTGGATTGAAAATGATTGATTATTACTGCTAATATTGGAATTGAAGTTGACTGTAATGCTTTTTATGTAATTGCTTTATTGAATGCTGCATAGCTTATTCAGTAATACATCCAGAACATCATGAGTTTACAATTTCTTTAGCTCCTGATGCACTAAGACACAGAGAGATGTAGTTATAACATATTTATCCCAATGATACCTTATTAAATGGCATATACTAAGGTTAGTTCCTGCCCTTTCAGTTAAGGTCTATGGGGAATCTTCTGCCTGCAGATTCATCTAGGAGATTTGAGTATCAGCAACTTTCCATCCTCAGCATCTGTTCACCGGTTTATTCCATAAATTGTATCAAAATACCTTAAATCTGATTTGGGGCCCGGTGTGCTGTAATAATTCAATCATTTTGAGGACTTTGAAAGCTGGCTCATCTATTTTAAAAAAAAAAAAAATCAATCAAGGACAAGTAAATCACAGTGAAGAAGATGCATAAGTAAAACTTTTTTCCTAATATCAGAGTACATTAAAATTTTAAAATATCCATAGGCAAAACCTGGGGGGGGGGGGCATGTGTGGTGTGTGGTGTTTCTCATCTTTGTTTATATTCAAAAAGCAACCTTCAATATTTAAATGCAACGGCATAGAGTAACATTTTCTCACCTGTGTTTCGGTTTCTTTGATTTCTTATCCTCTGGCGTCACTTCCTGCTTTTTTTGAAGAGAGTCCTAGCAAAGGTCAGCAGTCAATTAGCCATTAATAAATACACAATGTGGGAGTGAAAATATCAGCTTCCTGAGCTCCCGATACAAAACCAAGCAACACGTTGGAAAGCTCATAACAAAAAGCATAATGTACTTTAGAGTGTTCTGAACATAAATATAACGTTACCTTTAAAGCAGTAAGTATGAAAAATATTAAAGAAGGTGTGTAATACAAAGCTTTATCATCTATTGCACGCGTATATTGACTTAACTGAGACATGCTCACTTATCTACAAAGCAAAAATTGGGTTTTAAGTACTGTACTTTGCAAGACCCTTAGGGCACAATAACATTACTGTCATCATTTACTGTGACTTCCCCGTCTCTCATTTGATCTTTCTCCAGCCTTTTTAAAACACTTCAGCTACGTTTCTATTTCTGCCACTACACCAGTGTCCTTGGCCAGATGGCAACACAATTATACACGGTTGACATATAAATGCAGGCAAAAAATAATGCACAAACATACACACGCTTAGACACTAATATGTAAGCAACATATTCAACAATCAGACACACAGTGTAAGTTCCATCTCAGTGCTACTCATGCAAGGGTATACTTGGCTTTGCAGGCTTTTTGATGTTTGGAGCCAATTCTAAAAGGAAGATTTTCTTAGCAATTTTCACAGGAATTCAGAAGACAGACTGGTATTTCCTTAAGACAAAATTGTGATCAATATTTACAGTATGCCTAAACGCTCTTCATCAGATTTCTACAACTTCAAAACAAATCCATGTCAGCTACCTGTTAAGCACAGACAACTCCACGCATTCCAAGCTCACCAATAATAGTGAATCCTGCTAAATTTGGGAATATAAATCTGCAGAATCAAGAATGTCCACATTAACAATGATTTAAATTAAGATAGTGTACTTGGGTTATGAAATATTTAATGCCAGTTGGAAAATAGATGTACTGAATCAGTTTAACTGAAAATATTGAAAGCTTAGAGAAATTACTCTAGTCATACAGTGTACACGTTGAACACAGAGAGCTGAAAGCACTTTATTAAAATTCATTTTTACTTCTGCTTAAATTGAGGATTACTTTATTACTATAAGCAAGAATATTAAGGGAAAGACAATGAAAACTTTACACAAGCACTACCTCATGTGCACCACATTTAATAAAAGAACTTCTGAGAAGTCCCAGGTGCTTCATCATTACAGCCTCCTTTTAATCCTTGTCTTTAAAAACTCAAATTCTGTATTCCATCCAGGCAGCTGCTTCAAAATTATGCAACTAATACACATCAGAAATTATTAAACGTACCAAAATTATTTTTCTATATCCAGTGTCTCCACTGTGAGGATTTTCAATAGCTAGAAGAAAAGCGCTTATTTTGCTGAAAAGCAACTAGGTAATATAAATCAATTTAACTAATGGGTCAAAAGATCTTAAAAGATGTCACAAGTACTGAATTTATTTTTGTCTTCAGCAGCTTCAAACTTGTGAAATTTATTGTTATAAATGTCATACTGTAGAGAAGAAAAACATGCCTCACACATAGGTGGATATTTTTAAACTATTGACATTTGAAGGTCTTTGATCTCAGGGGTGATAGAATAAACCCCAGAGGACATCAATCAGTGAAAAAGTTCAGATGATAACATGATAAACACCAACTACCCCCTAGCTCTATATTTAATCACATGTCTGGCACCACCAACCATGTTTCATACTTCTGTTAACCTATTCAACAGGTTAATAAAGTCCTAATAAAGACTTACTGAAGTACTCACCTTAGACATTTAATTTTTTAAGTTTATTGCAAATGTAATACTGTAAATGTCAGGATTTTTCAGCAAGTCATAAGGTGTAAACTATTATTACAAATGAAGCGTAGGAACACTTTTAAAGTTGCTGTTGACTATGCAATGGAATACAAATCCTTTTATTACCACTCCGTTCTGCACAGGGTATAAAGACAAGTCGAGCCTGTTTGCAGTTACTTGGGCTGCGCTGGTGGTATCAGCCCCTTCTTCATGTCTTCTGGTGAAAGTTTGACAGCACTGCTTTATAAAGAGACAGAAAAAGTTTTAAAAACCAGATCCTGTAGAATGCAGTAAGGGGGAAGAAAAATATAAATCAGCGAGTGAGAAAAACCAAGCAGCAAATATATTGGCTTAAGAGAAATAATGTTGGTTTAGTGGTACTTTCCCTGGAAACAGTTGGGTACCAAGTCATGCAAGATGCAGTACTGCAGCGACATGTGCTCTGCGTTCGAGGCGTTGGGTTGGCTCCTCTTTGAACATATGCCCTTTCAAGTGAAATTAATCACTCTATCACTCCGGCAGCATCTGGAGCCATAATCATTACCCAACTGCTGAGAAAGAAATGAAACCACTAATCGCACAGGGAGTAGAGCTTAGCGTTCAGAACGGGAAAGTTTTTATTAAGTTCTCATTTGAAAAGTGATTTTTCATGGCTAGCCTTCCAGGACACGCCACACAAAAGCTGGATATACTTCAGCAACTGTCTACAACTCATCCTCCAGCACACAGAACCAATATATTTAGAACCGCCACAATGAGGTTTTAACATGCTTTTCCAAATTTAGCTCTATAATCCTAAATTGCTGTTACACGCAAATATGAAACAGAGACACATTTAACTGTAAACTTTAAAAGGTCTCTAGAGGTTGTAGAGAGGAGGCAGCTGGCCTCTTCTCCCAAGTGACAGGGGACAGGACAAGAGGGAATGGCCTCAAGCTCCGCCAGGGAAGGTTCAGACTAGATATCAGAAAGAAATTTTTCACGGAAAGGGTCATTGGGCACTGGAACAGGCTGCCCAGGGAGGTGGTTGAGTCACCTTCCCTGGAGGCGTTTAAAAGACGGGTAGACGAGGTGCTCAGGGACATGGTTTAGTGGCACCTAGGAATGGTTGGACGCGATGATCCAAGAGGTCTTTTCCAACCTGGTGATTCTATGATTCTATGAAGGAAGTGCAGAAGTCTACAAAGTGTTAGATGCCAGAAACAGCAAGGACCAGATGCTGCCTCTGGATTCACACACACCACTCTCCTATTGATCTCAGCAGGAATTCTCTATGCAAACTGAAGCTCATATATTCAAAACTAGATATAATTAAATGCCCACTGAATATATCACCCAGCTGAGGGTAATTAGAATAAGCTGTAACACTATGCCAATAATCTAGCTTACTATGAAATATCCCCCATCCCCTCCGACTTTTCCATTTCATCTCTTTGGCTTTTATTATTCAAATTTTGTTGAAAAGCGAAAATGAGAAAAAATTAAGCAGATTACAGTAGGACTATTCCCATACACACCAGGGGAAGAAAAAAAGGGAAATACTGTGAGTGAGGTGAGGCACTAGCACAGGTTGCCCAGAGAAGTCGTAGATGCTGCATCCTTGCAGGTGTTCAAGGCCAGGATTGGATGAGGCTTTGAGCAACCTGATCCAGTGGGACGTGTCCCTGGAGTGGCATGGGGGGTTGGAAGTGGATGATCTTTAAGGTCCATTCCAACCCAAATCATTCTAGGAGTCTATGAAGTAGAGGTGTCAGTGGGCAGGCTACCCAAAACTCACGTCCCTAGAAAGAGTTAGCTGCATTATCCGCATACTGAGAACAACAACATGCAGCTTAGGAATTTCTAATACAATTTTGTGTATTTTCACCCATAATAATTGTGCACTAGACAAGAGCTGAATGAGGAAGTGATTACTCCTATATATTGAAATCGTTCAATTAAGTGGCGAAGTGAAACTCTTACTCTAACTAACTTAAGATATAATTATTTTTTTTAAAACCCTGCAGGGTTCTGAATAAGGGCAGCAGAATAATTAAATCTAGTACTACACGGAAACAGGCTGAAAATGTGATCATCCATTTTTAATGCTCCGCCTATATGTAACAACTGAAATCTTTCCAACAGTTGCATTCAATTAAAAAAATATTAACCCCAAGGAAAAAGTACAAAAACATCCCCATCTGTTTTTCTTGCCACTCACTGCGCTTCTTTTGTGAGTGAAATATGTACAACAATACAATCCAAAGTTGAATGAAAAGTACCACAATTCCAGTAATAAGCTACCTTTTTTTTTTAAATGAACAATTTAAAAGAAACCACTTTTGCAGATTTTTCCCCTGTGACCCACAGCTCTGTTCCCATAGTAACTATTGAGGAAAGAAAAGGATAAGACGCCTAACTTACACTTTTCCCAATACCAACAAAAACCAGAAAAAAGCACCTTATTCTCAAAAACTATTATTCTCAGGAAAGGAAGAGGGACATTAAAAGATTAGTGTGAATCTCCTGTGTAATCTAGTTTAAACCACCACCTACTGAACATTTGATGTAGGTTAGACAAAGATATTTGTTAAAGCGTGCAGCTTTTGTGTAAAAGAAGTATTGAAATAGTTTTGCAAACCCAACAATAACAAAATTACCAGGCAGATGCTGTAAAAGCCTATATCCGAACACAGCAAGCAGCACTGTCAGCCTACAGCCCTGCTGCTGCGCACTACTCTTCTCCGCTAAGGAACTAGTACCCTGCTTGTTATCTCCAAGCCCATAAAGTGTTAACTTTAAAATATATTTCATAGTCATTACAGTTCCTCCTTAGTTTGCCTTTTTAATTTGACAGATGCTTCCCATATTGCTTGCTGTAGCGCATTTTACTAGGAAAACATACACAGAAGTTGGTGATTCTTTCCTTTAGTGGTGCCACCAAGAATATTCCAAAGGTGCCTGCAAGTCCCAACAGGAAATCAGAGCTAATAGGAACATAAGTTTTACAAACAAGGGAAACAGAACCATTTTAAGCATTTCTGCATCTTTTATGGTGTTTCCCAAACTCTTTCAGGAACAATTCCTACCTGGCTGACACCAGGTAGTATTGTCTCTGGCAGCAAGGCAGGTTCTCCAGCCACGTCCCGTATGCTGAGCTTTTAGCCTTGTGAGTTAAGAACAAATCCAGTGGCAGGACCCAGGTGGGAACGCAATGGGTCACTGTGGCACATTACCCAACACAGCAGCAGACCTCAAGCACCTGAAGGACAGGCCAGGCTGGAAGATGTGCTTCCAGCAACAAGAAGGTTGTTCAGGAGAACGACTGTGAAATTTGCCTGGTTCTCTGTCAAACTCACCAGCATTACTGCCTGACGATACAAGGTCTCCACCAACTTCAAAATGTCTCAGCCGTCTAAATATCACTTGGACAATCACTGCAGAGGTTTATAAAGCAAGGCAAATGACCCATCTCCACAACTCCAAGAGCTGAATCCAACTTGTATTCAACTGTTGAGGAAACAACGCCAGATGAGGACACCATATAAGACCAGAATGACAAAACTGAGGTGACGTAGCAGAGCCATACATAATACTTAAAGGTGTGTCAATGAAAAAGGTGAAAATACAGATAAGGAAAGGGTAAGGAATAACGAGGAGAGAAAACCAAATATTTGGCAATCTGAAACAATTGTGTCTAAGGAAATATGAGATTAGCTCTGAGGTCACCCTTGAATATTTTCAAGCACCAGTGACTGATATCAGCCAGACTATTAAGTTTTGTTGTTAATGAAGTTTTGCTAAACAACTTTCTTTAAAGCTTCAAATATTATTGATTTTTAATAAGTTTTACAGCAATAAAAGCATTTGTCCCACACAGTACTGTTTGCAAAGAATTATTTTAGACAAATTTAGAGTTGAAGTATTATTTCTCATATTTAAATCACTTCTTTAATGGTTATTTAATCAAACTATACCAACAGATTAAAAACCACGTAACTACTTCAAATTAAACCATTTATTCAAAAATACTCAAAAAGAATATAAACTATCTGACTCCGAAATGTTTTAGGCCAATTAAAACTGTAAAATATCACTGGGTGAAATCTCATCAGAGAGAAGAGAATTTTGTGGAGAAATGCTAAGAAAAGGTGTGTTTTGACAAACCACTTCAATAAGATTTGCTAACAAGGGTCTACAATAGCTCAGTACCCTTAATTCACAAATACATTAGGAGCAACTACCAGAAGAAGAGTTACTTAAAGGTTAGTCAGGCTCCAATACAAAGGCTCCAATAAAAACTAGTCATGAATAAAGTTAAAGGTAAAAATTAGAAGGTTTATCACTGTAGAAAACCTTTCAGTCATTAAGTTTACAGGAGCAATGTGACTAGTTTTAGAACAGAACTTAATAGGAGTTTTTTTAATCGTTTATAAACTGTTGCTGCTGATCCATATAAGAAGATGGCAATCTATAACCCAAGAGAAACAGCGCCGTCCTAAACTCTTATCATAGTGAAGAAATCTTAGCATCATTCAAAGTTTGATTAAATCAAGGCTAAATTTCCACTTCAGAGTTTAAATATTTAAAATTCCATCCTTCAAGACAGCATAAGAATAATCTACAGTTAGAACATTTGACACAGAATGAGAAGTTTGGAAATGTCAGGTAGTCAGAAAAAAACATAAAGCTTCCAGATGCCACACAAAGATCACTAAAACCATTTGCGCTTCATTCATTAACTGTTGTCCTATCAAATGAAAAGGAAAAAAAAAAGACATAATCTAGGGTAGATTATCATCCTTCGTTTTGTAGAGCTTTTGGAAAAATATCACTTGTTGCAGAGCTATCTTTGAATCCTTTTTCAGCAGGTTTGAGTTCTACTGTCCTTTGAAGATCGGGACTCCTTTTAACGTTTGGTGTACGCAGGTAGAAGTTTGTCTTTTAAGACATAAGGTCAAACACACTTCCAAACCAGTACTTGGCCTTCTTTAAATTAACATCTTGAGAAAGGGCAGTATTATCTGAGCACAGAGAACAAAAGATCTTTCTCATCTTAGCCGTATCTGCTCACCCACATTCACAAGTAGTTCAAAGGTTCTTCCATATTAGAAGTCGTTCCTGGAAAAGTTCATTTTGTACCCTTTCCATTATGGACTGTTTCTGAAGAAAGACTAATGACTGAAACCCATTTGCTAACCCTGTTTTAAGAAGAGCTTTCAAATATGGATAATAACCCTTAACTCGAGAGAACTCATGCCTCACCACAACTAGTTCCCAGAAGCACACAAACATCAGAAGATTAAGGATTTAAAATCTCTCTACTGTGATCAGATGTATTACAAATCCATTTCCTAGTCTGACATCTCACTTCCAGTGCTCTTCCATTTGCAACAAGGAGCATACCCCTGGCTAGGATAAATCACCATCCTGATCCATTTTTTGGAGAGAATTACAAAAGGAACTTACTGGGACACCACATCTGGGTCCCCTTCCTCCCCTCCATGGTAGGCAGAGTATTATTTCCATGCTAAATAGCATTTTACCCCAATTAGAGAACTACTATCTTAAAAACCAGAACATTTTCATCCTACAAAAACATTTTTAGAAGATACCTATAGCTCTGAGAGCCATCCCTATAAGTTATATGCCTTGTCCTTTCATTCTGTTATAGGACTTTGGAGGAAACCGCACATGAACAGTTACTGACACGTAGTTTATGGAGGAGCTGAAGACACCAGCAGTGATGGTGAGACTGCAACGAGCCCATGCAACAACTGCAAGTATCTCTGTGAAGAGCTAATATTCAGCATTTTGTAATCCTAATCACTAGTGCCTCTCCTGTAAAGCACACAAAATGTTTCCTGCATTGCTCATAATTTAGACTTAACTTAGAACTAAATTTTAGAGCTTCAGCAAAAAAACAAACCAACTAGAAACATGCTGTGGATTCAAGTGTGCATCAATATTCTATACGCAGTTTTAAAAGCTTAAGTGGCCATCAGTAAAACATAAGACATGTTTGCATTACAGCAGTTCCAGGCACTTTTAGGACCATTCAAGAATTGAAGAAAATCAGCATGGTGAAATACGCAAATTGCTAATTGGCTATTGCATTAAACAGTATTAATTTACAAGGATTTAGATCCAATTAAATTTTCTCAAGATTTTATCACTAGAACTGCTTTGTTAGTTAGCAAGTGTCGGAAAATTATTCAGCTATTTGAGGTGGCCGAGCAATCTAATTCAAATGATTATTGCTTTCATGTTCAGGCTGGTGGTCACAAAAAAAGTATCTGACAATAAATGCCTTGAAACAAAATGATACAACGTACAGGCATTTAAATATTAATATATTATCTCTAGAAACCAAAATCTAAAAATAAATGGGTTTAAGACAGGCCACAAATAAGCAAAAGCCAAGTGATAGCCCTTTGAACAGCTGAGAGAAGAGTATGTATAATCTACCTCACATTGCCAAGTTCTTACATTTCAGAAATATAAGGCCTGGGATATTTGTAGATACAGAGATTTCAATACAATTGCTTTCACCTATACCAAGACTACCAAACCCAGCATGAAAATGTATGAGTCTTCATTAGATAAAGCCAAGGATTTAGCTGAAAAAATCCTGCTTTATATACTTCAGTGCTGATATGATGCTTCCCTTCCCCGCCATCCATATTAAGGACGCATCTCTGGATTTCAGCATGCTAGGAAAATTTACTTCAGTACATAGAAATTCATTTTCTTTAAGCTAGAGCTTCCAGTAGCATAAACTTATTTAATTATAAAGCATGACATTTCAATAAGAAGTTGAATTTCTCTACAGCAGGTAAGTAACTTGCCATGCTTGCAACAGACAATTCAAGGTTTTATAACAAAACAGATCATCTCCTTTCCCATTAGAGATTGCTCATTTCTCATTAGATTCTTTCATTTAAGAAAAGACAACAGCTGCAGTTATTCTTTCTCTCAGAATGGATCTGTTCAGTTCTGACATTAAAAACTCCTTCATTTTAGGTTCACGGTGCTGCGCTTTTATTTTTTTTTATTATTTTTTTTTTTTGTACCTGGCAGAGAAGTCCTCAGACTATGGGTTGACTTTTTTTATTATTAATATACAAACCACATATCTCATAAGGTCAAGACCTCATGATCCACATCCTGAAGTTATTTTATTATTAATATCCTGCCACAACAGATTATGTTAACCTTTCTACCTCTCCAGATCCAGCAGCTTCTTTCAGATTAGAAGCTCTCTCTTCCCAAAACATTTCCCTGTACTCTTTTGAAAGATACACCTTTGTGATTAACCGTAACTGAAAAATCATTTCGAGCAAAGTAAAAAATGCATACAAAAGCAAGCCACACGTGCCACTCTGACAGCAGACTGCCATTTACACTCCTTTGCAACTAATTTCAAGGTCATTGCAATTTTACTTTGATATCCATGCTTCCAGATGCCTCAGACATGAAATCTGAAACACATGCAGCAGAACTATCAAAAGAAAACAATTAGTTTATTACATATGTCCTGACACTGCAAAATACACCCTAGCTCCTTTTAACCATGATTTTTCCTAAATAAGCACCCATTCAGTCTATTGAGAGAACTCTCAGCCCATTGTGTTATTTCGTAGGACGACTGCAAGATTTCAAATGCTGCTGCTTCTTTACCACTGCAGAGAAAGTACAAGCATCACAAAGAACACTTTGTTTCTTAGCAAAACAAAGTCATTTGGATGAACACACTGTTCATTTCAACCTAGAACTAAACATTTTGGGTTTCGATATAACTTTTGCCTAATTTTCAACAAAATACTCTGATGGAAAAAGTGATTTTTTCTTTTTCAAAATATAAAAATATTTCACTTGAGGAAAAAAAAAAAAATCTATGTTTTTGCCAAACAGGACAGTGAATTTGGCTGAAGCTCACAAGTTATTTTCTTTTGGAAAACATTTCACTCAAAGTTGTTTTCTACCTTTCATCACTACATAAGTAGAGAAAGTGCATCAAAATACCGATAGGCTTTAAAGTTTTTAAAATGACTCGTGAAAGCTCAGATATTTCTAATTCACTGTGGGAGTCACATGAACTGACAATTTTATTCTGCATCTGGAAGACAGACCTTTACAATGAGCTCATGAAAGGGCTTTCAGAGCATGGTACCCCACATGCACACAAACCTGTGCACTGTCTTTTGTTAGCTCTAAATACATCTGCCTCAGACGCCTTCGAAGCATCAATGACTCCTTATCGTCAGCTGGAATCATCAAGTCAAATTAAATTTTTATGACTTCCAACACACACCCCTAAAGACCAACGGCACAATACACTTCAGAAGTGAAGAGAAGACAGATAGCATTGAAGGGTCTAATTTGTCTTAAGAAAACAACCACCTTTCAAAGCTTGTTCAAAAATCACATAAATAACAGTGAATTGGAGACAGTTTGTTGTTGTTGTTCATTTCCTCTTCATTTTACATGCAAGTAGTTAGAAATATAGTATCAGATTGTACTTAACCAGCACTTCACCAGCAAAGAATCTCTCCAAGAAGGGGAAGACATTATTTTTCCATCAAATTTAATCCCTCTGTTGCTCAGTCGTAAAAGGTTAAATCTCAAAAGGATCCTGGGCAACGAAACCCCTGGTTCAGTTGCATGTTTTTGACGGAGTACTTTGAGTAAACATTTCCCAAATTTGTCAATCTTTCCGCTTCATTGAACATCTTTGTTGCTGTGTTGTGCTACAAAATAAGGATCCAACGTGCCATGCTTAGTTTTATGTGTTTGTATCAGACCTTGTCTTATTTACTTCCTTCCTCTCAGTAACAACCACAGTGTTTCCAACGTGTCTTCACAAAAGTTTCCGACATTGTGCATGCCCAACTTTGAATGTTCAAACACTGCATGTATCCAACCTGACTGATGGACAGAAATGATTCACTAAATGTACCAATGGAATTAGAACTAAATCAGCCAAGAGTATGGACTTCTGGCTTGGTTCATCCTGGAAGATGCTTGCTTGTATGCCCTTTTCATTTGAACATGAAAAAGAAAATTATTAAATATTTCAAAGGAAGCAACATTAGCATGATGATATCAGGATCCAGTAGAAATTTTACTCTTGGATTAAAAGCATTAAGGAGTCCAGAATTACACTCTGGAGTCACTCTAGTGCATAACTGCAACAGACATGAAGATTACAAATATAAAATAGAGATTAAACATCCCTATCTTTCAGTTACAAAATAATTTAGAATATAAGACCTTATCAGGTTTTTTTAATTAATTGAGCTAAAACAGAATGAAGAAAGGGCAATCACTCCACCCTCATATGCAGGAATTATCTAGCAGGTAAACCGACATCTCTTTTTCCTACCTGTTTTCCAGACAAACTGATGACCTCTCCTAGCTTCCAGATCAGCTGTTTGTAGCATTAAGAAAACAAACAAAAGGAAGGACTTCCCCAGGCTCTGCCATGCCCAATGAGGAGAAACCCAGTTCTGTTGTAGAAGCATAATTCAGATAATTCAGTCTCTTGTCTTCTTTGGTCCTAGAATTAACAAAAAAAAGAAAAAGCTTGCTAAAAGACTGAAAACACCAAGGCACCAGGCTCAGCATAAGGTGGCCACTGTGCATTTCATGGTCCATGTGTGCCAGGTTCATTGAGGATAAGTCTGTTATAGAAGCCCATCCTGGAAAGAAAGAGAAGGAAAAAAGGTGGTGAGGAAGACAGGAGAGGACCAGCTCACGGAGGGCCTGCAGTCCCATCCTACAAACGTGGCCATCAAATACTTTTAGCAGAGAAGAAATCTGCCAGTGCAAATAAATGGCAAGGAATCTAATAACAATCTCTGATGTGTCCCTTCCTTTCTCTAATTTTTCTTTAGCATGAATACTCTCATGCTACAGGCAGGCTATACCAAAGTCGATGATAGATTCCAGGTGCAAAATTCAGCTCTGAATACAGACCTCATGTCCTACATTTAAGATCCCTGACAACTGAAATACCAAGCATGGAATCGTTTCAGCTCCATACCACGTGTGAACACAGAATCATAGAATCACCAGGTTGGAAAAGACCTCTTGGATCGTCGAGTCCAACCATTCCTATCTGCCACTAAACCATGTCCCTGAGCACTTCGTCTATTCATCTTTTAAACTCCTCCAGGGATGGGGACTCAACCACCTCCCTGGGTAGCTTGACATGGGACAACAAAAGCAACATGAGCTATGCAGCAGGCAAAGTGGGGAAGGAGGGATTGCTTATCAGTACATGGTGAATCAGCCTGAATGGGAAAACTAGGCATTACTTGGGCACTTAAACTCCCATTTAGTCCCTGATCTTTGAGCTCAGCCAGCAACCGCTTACTCTGGAGAGGTCTCTCTGACTAAAGGATTTTAATTAAATTCTCCAACACTTCAGATAAATACCAGAGCCATGTTGGGATTGAGACAAGAATGCAACAGGTCCTGCTGCTGGAGGAGTTTTACACCGTACAGGTCATTAACATCATCACTGTGTGGCACTGGAAGCAAGGAGCAATGTCTATCTCAGTCTTCTATACAAAGCAGATGTCCAACTCCTAAATGCCTGCTGCAGCGAACATCCACACGACCATGTTGTTTATATACCACAGAAGAGCTCCAAAACAAGAGAAATTAAGACTGACATGCAACAAAACAAAATCTTAAGATATCTGATTCATCCCAGTAATTCAAATTTTATCAAAAAAGATGACTGACCAGGCACTTACGTAGATTTTACATGAGTTGCAAGATACTTTGGATTTGTTCACATCCAAATGGAAACAATTTTGAGACTCAGAAAATGTTCGTGGTATGTGCCACATCAAACAATAGCTAGTTTCTCAGGTGAATTTATATTTCTTTCCCTATGTAATACCTTTTGTATTTATACCATTTTAAAATTCTCAATATATTTCTGCTTATTAGTGATTAATCCTGCTTTTATAGGTAAAGAAAGGTCACATCCATATTAGTGTAAGAAGAGCAGTAACACCTGTCTTCAAGATTTGTCTTCATTGGCATAATCTTAGTGATTTTCATTAAAATTATCAGTTATGAGAAGTTTGGTCCAGAAAATACCATTACATTCCCAACCTTATGAAAAGCAACATTGTCATAATACATAAAACACAGCATCAGTCTTGATAAGAAACTGAAGATAAACCTGAAAATAGTACATGTTGAATACAGAGTAAAACTTAAAATTAAAAGTTGTATTTAAATGACTTTGAAACAGTTTTATCATGATAAATTCATGCAATTATATTTAATCAGATATTAACTAACTATGGTGGAAGATACAATGCAATAACTGTTATCTGGTTTAGTTCATTCTTGCGCTTCAAATGAGCGGCATTTCACGCAAGACCTGAAAAAACACCAGGCTGATCAAATACAGTAACGTGAGCAAGGGATTGCATTTATTGCTTTGCTCTTTTCTTCCGGGTTAATTTAATTCAGAATTTACATTTAAATCAGAATGTAACCCTCTCAGTCGCAACACCCAGACGATGTAACACAGACAACCACTGGCCTTATATGAAGCACAAGTGAGGCTCAGGAACCTTGAGCACCCTTCAGATATAAGATGAAGAGGACATCATTCCTCTCCAATGGAAATACAGTAGGGAGGTCCTTAGAGGGGAAAAGGGGCCCTCGGGCATCCTGCACTTAATTTGTTTTATGTTTCTAGATGGCTGCTCACCTCACACAGAAGAGCTGAGGAGGAGCGACTCGCCCAGTGTCTTCAGCATTGCAGTTACCATCTATGACGGTCGGAAAACAGAGTCACTGATGTTCTGTCAGGAGAAAGAGAAGGAATTAGTGACATTGGCTCCAACACTGTTCACATCTGAAAATGCAAAACAAGTGAAGAAATTACTCAGATGTTCAGATTTAAGTACTGGAGGGGAGCCAGCACGGCGACACTGCTCTGAATTGCAAGGCAGCTCTCTAGGTCCAGGAGAACGCCCTAAAAACAACACGTTACACAGGTGGGGACGTGACATGGGCAAATCCAAGGAAATCTCAGATAACAGCTGATAAAGATGCTGAGATTTTTAATGAAGCAAGAGCAGAGCTCATCAGCTGCTTTCTCAACACATCCAGCCTCCATCTCAGCATTCAAAGGGTCAGGAAACAGCAATAAATCCCTGGGAATAGCACACTCCTGCCCAAAATGAGGGGGGTCACGTATGTTCATTTTTTGGGCAGGACTACAAAGACAACTGGCTGCTGCTCCCCACAGAGCATAAACAGAGATTACATTAAATTAGAAAAAAAAAATAAATTAGACACCATGAGACTGATTCTAATCTCGCCCACCCCAGCCGAGCTCAGTAGAGTCCACTGATTTACACCACAGCAAAACACAATGAAAATTTGTCTGTATATCTAGGTTTCTACAACACATGTTGGAATAGTTGCTGTTCTGTCCTGATATGATAAAAAATTATTGCACAGGCAACATATGCTATCTACAGAAACATGAATAAATTACATTAGGAAGGCCACGAACACTTCACATCAAATTCAGTTACAGTATATCTCAGCTCCCAAATGTGTCAGCATGGCTAGTTGTAAACTGGAAAATAAGAGGAAAAATAGAGGGGAGAAAAAAAAGAAATTTACATTTTAAAACTTGTCTTCACCAAGACTAGTCACGATTAAATTCATGCAATTGCTAAAATATATTTAGATATGTGCTTTCTTCTGAAAAATATCTTGGTTTTCCAAAAGTGATTATTTGAATTTAATCCATATCCTTCATAATACAGGCCTGGGCAATTAACAGTCTGCACTAACAGATTCTCATGAAATTAAATAATGAGGTGTTGTTTTCATATCTTTGAAGCATTAGACACAAGCACCCTTTTAGTTTTGTTTGATTTGTATGGAATCTTGTTCAGAAAAACAAGGATATCATACATGAACTCTAATGGCTGGGAATATACAGGCAGTCTTGAAAAAGCCACATGCAAGTTTTCTAATGATTGCAATAATGCATTTACGTTATCTAATCCATTGCTAATTGTCATAATGACAGGATTGAATAGAATTATTTTAAAATAACAATCTTCCACTTAGAAACCAACACTTCTGCTGACAACAAGGCATTCCAGTACATTATCAAAATGGCATAAATAAATAAAAACACATACAGCTGACAAATAAATATCTTATTTCTGAAGTGTTCAAAATTTAATTTCATTTCCAACATCAATGAAATATCCAGCAGCCAAATTCCATCTAATCCTTGCTGATCTAGGGAGGAGAAAAAGCCTCTGTGGCATTTTTCCCATATTCCAGCCACTGCTCGGACAGCCACAAGCTACAGACACACACTCCAAGGGAGGTGTTCCCAAGGGACAGGCACCATCCTAGTCCAAGACACAACAGAGTCCTCAAAATCATCCAGCATCGAAAGACAAAAGATTGATGGTCCATTTCTGATTCCTCATTCTGCGTGTACTGCATTAGTAGAGAAGGGATCACTTGCTCTTTCTGCAAGTTTCCAAGGAACAAGAACAGCTTTTAATGATCAGAGGCTGGAGCATCTCCCATACAAAGACAGGCTGAGAGAGTTGGGCTTGTTTAGCCTGGAGAAGAGAAGGCTCTGAGGAGACCTTATAGCAGCTTCCAGTACTTAAAGGGGCTACAGGAAAGCTGGGGAGGGGCTCTCGGCAGGGAGTGCAGGGACAGGACAAGGGGTAACGGATTTAAGATGAAAGAGGGGAGATTTAGATTAGATATTAGGAAAAATTTTTTTACTGTGAGGGTGGTGAGACACTGGCACAGGTTGCCCAGAGAAGCTGTGGATGCCCCATCCCTGGAGGTGCTCAAGGCCAGGTTGGATGAGGTGTTAAGTGACCTGATCCAGTGGGAAGTGTCCCTGCCCATCATAGGGGAGTTGGAACTGGATGATCTTTAAGGTCGTTTCCATGCCTAATTACTCTATGATTCCATGATTTCCGTAGTTTAGGGAAGTTCAATCTAGCTATTCTCCAACGTGGATTTATACAGTATTTATTACTGAACTTAGAAAAAGATCAACTTAAACTGATTTAAACCTGAAACACGGTTTCAAGCTTGTCATACATCAGTTAAATTACCCCTGAATTGACCTGAAGTTGTGACCTTTCCTGTCATGGGTAAATCTGACCTACTTCTTTTTCTATGAGAAGGGAATGCTGACAAGGACACCTGGATAGCACTTTTAAAATACATGATGCAATTAGAATAATCCCAAACACTTTAAACAACAACAAGGAAAAAAAAAAGCAATTGCAGATCATATGCGCAGCTATAAATTGTTTGGCAGGTGTCTAGCACAAAGATAAGCATCATTAATCATGAATAAATTTCCTTAACATAAATGTAAGCAGTAATTATGCAACTGTTTGCCTACTGCACACAGCACAAACCCATGGCTTGTGATATTCCAAGATAATCTGGACATTTATAGCATACTCTATCCTCAGATAAAAGTCAAATCTGCCCTGTCTTCTCAGAAAGCTGTTATCCACAAAGCTAATTCTGTTCTGTCTTAAGCCAGTAGCAAAGGCTGATCACCATGGACATGCACTGCAGACCATCCCTGGGGGATTTCCAAAAAAAACCACTAATGCTAGTGCTACAGGTACCAAGTTTAACAAAATGAAACTGTTTGCACATTCACATACAACAAAGTAGGAACAGACCTTCAGATACAAGCACATATGTGCCCATGTCATAGCTGTACATGCATACTGCCCCATTTTTTAATTTAACAAACATAGTTATACTAAATTGCCTTTACTTCCACACAGAAAACAAACACTACGTGGTTTTCCACATAAACATTTGGAGAATCCACTTCCAGCTATCATAGAATCACCAGGTTGGAAGAGACCCACCGGATCATCAAGTCCAACCATTCCTATCAAACACTAAACCATGCCCCTTAGCACCACGTCCACCCGTCCCTTAAACCCCTCCAGGGAAGGTGAATCAACCACCACCCAGCTATGTCACAGACTTCTTGTGCAAAAAGTCACTTAAGGTCACACACTGGCATTAATACTTCATTCTGCAAGCGCCCCCCTTGATTTCAGTGGAGCAACTTTGCATATATGAGAAGAGTAGCTTGATTTCCTATACCTCTACTTCTTCACCTCCAAACCTCACTTAAGAATACTTACTCTTCATCCAGCAGTATTTTAGAAAATCCTGAATAAAAACATACAGCATGAATGAGCTAAATGTATACATCATGTTGACAATTGCCTGACAGTATTTTTACCCTAAGTGGTCACTCACCAGGAATCAAAACATTAAGCTCCACAACTCTTTGCTAATTTGCTACAATAACTGCAAGGGTAAATAATGCCTGAAAGAGCATCTGGTGTTAACACATCTGCATACAAAAGATCACTCCAAACAACTAGCAGATGGTCTAAACCAGCCAGCTTTGGGCTGGGAGTAAGCCTGCACGACCTCCAGATCAACAAAACTGAACATAAATTCACTCCGGTCCATTTTCACATATAAACCTTAATAACCTTCCTCAACGCTTAGTTGCTGGGAAGCTTAGTAGATAGTCACCGTCTTCACCAATTATATTTGAAGAGATTTTGGTGATCTATACAGTCAAATTGTAAGAAGCCATTAACTATTTCATCCTTTTTCTTCTGTTCAGTCATATTCACTTCCTCAAATCTACAGAAGGTCCCGGAGAATAAAAGCAAGAATATGAAATAACTGCACTGCCAATGAATTGTTTCTTAACTTACATTGATTTGTTCGGGGTTAAAAGACAAGTTTTCCTGCTTCAGTCTTTGTACGGCCTAAAAACGTAACAAAAGCAGGTTTGAATTTGGAAGTTTAATTATAAACTTAGCTAAGTGGATTATAATGAAAGATGTTCCAGCAAGGGAGCTCAAACTGATGCATTATGACTACATTAAACAAAACACCAGAGAATAGACTTTCCATCAGTAGAACTACTTTAATTAAAACTGTGATAGAGCAGAACTGTTCTGTGGAACGATACTGCTGTTGCATCTCCTTCACTCTAAGTACTTTCAATGGACTCCGTGGGAACACACTTGACTTACAATAAGAGTCTACACATGATTTCAGACTTTTCTAAGGAAGCCAGTTCAGAAGATCAGTTAAATGTAGTTGAAGCAAAATTTGCTTCATTTGTATATAAACATAGAATCATAGAATAACCAGGTTGGAAGAGATCCATCGGACAGAGTCCAACCATTCCTATCAAACACTAAACCATGCCCCTCAGCGCCTCGTCCACCCATCCCTTAAACACCTCCAAGGAAGGTGACTCAACCCCCTCCCTGGGCAGCCTCTGCCAGTGCCCAACGACCCTTTCTGTGAAAATTTTTTTCCTGATGTTCAGCCTGAACCTCCCCTGGTGGAGCTTGAGGCCATTCCCTCTTGTCATGTCCCCTGTCACCTGGGAGACGAGGCCAGCTCCCTCCTCTCCACAACCTCCTTTCAGGTAGTTATAGAGAGCAATGAGGTCTCCCCTCAGCCTCCTCTTCTCCAGGCTAAACAACCCCAGCTCTCTCAGACGCTCCTCATAAGGCCTGTAAGCCGTTCCTCATATGACTTACACTCTGCAGGAAGAGTAGGAAGATTTCAATGTCAAGGATTCAAGAGTCTATGAAATGCACCATCCTGATATCCTTCAAATGCACAATCACACAAGACACCTACAGCCTTCATGCCCATTCAGAGCATTATGAATGATGCTCAACAACCAACAGACATTCCAACATTTCCTTCTAAAAAAATTCAGTGTGACCAATACACAAGTGCCCAAAAGTTATCCAAGCCTTGGAGATCTCAGCAGTATTTAACTGCTGTGGACCTTTGGTGCTCTCGGTGTTGTGTCTTCGCACTCAAAGTAGGTTAATTTACCTTCACAAATGTTCTTCAAACTATTATCATACTTCTCACAGCAGGAACAAGTACAGAGCAATTAAGATCAAAATGCTCCAGACTGTCAATAGGTTTTTCTTGTGAACTCAGGCATTGATTTTTTTTCTGAGGAGCAGAACATAGAAAGTCTCCAGTAACTTTTAAGTAACCTTTTCACACTGCTTGTGCACTTTCATACACTTAATTAAACACAAGAATGGCTGTAGCAACTCAAACCAAACATCTGCAAAGTCCCAGATCCTACATCTGCCAGGAGAACGATGCCAAATGCCCGGGATGCAGTTTAAAAGCAAAGCTTGCATAAGTAATACTTCTAACTGTATCTTCCCAACCTCCAACAAGTCGTGGCTTCCACATCACTCATGTCAAATCATCTTCGTATCTGAAAGCCCTGTTGTAAACTTACGGAGTCAACCTGCATAAGTTTGGGGGAGTCTTTATAGATAATGTGTATAACCAATACACTCTTACACCCGGATGCCTTCTCACGACAGGCTTGTCAGCCAGCACTGCACAACACAGCCCAGAATAAGCTCAGCGATGTTTTCACTCCACAGCACATCCTTTACATAACAGCAAAACTTCACAGCTTTGAGGGGGGAAAAAGAGTTTCTTTTTGTTTATTTTTCAATGGTTAGAGAAAAGTTTGGGTCCATTGTCAATATACTATTCTGCTAAAGCTTTTATCATTGGCAGCGGATGAACTAAAGGTCCTTTCAAACTCAGCTATATCTAAGAATTGCTGTCACAGTTGCATAGATCTTGAATTACTGTTAAATTGCAATTAAGCAGACAAAGGGAAAAGGAGCTGGCACTGCTTCCAACGCCCTATCAGTAACTACTGCCATATCAGTAACTAGCTATTGCCAGTTGTTGTTCAAAGAGGATTACTCTCACTTCACTGGCAATACATTGCATGTAACACATTCAGCAGTACAATACCATTTGAAAACTAGTATTTGAAATTACTTCCCTTTAAGAGGCAAATCTGGAAATCAGACTTGGTAAAGAGCAAACTCCTCACTTAAGCAGCATGATCACTCACACTGAAAACAACAGAAAGCTTCAAAGTCACCAATTACAAGGCAGTAGAATTTCAAAAAATGAAAAAAACACCTCACGACCTCTGCTGCAGGAGCAACGGCAAATTTTCATAGCATTCCTATTAAACTGCTTTCAGTTCACAGAAATTAAATTGCTTTACTGCAGTGATTTTCTTCTGCATTCTGATATTACTTCATATTATTTGACATTAATACAGCATCACAGGCTGTAGGTCAGTCTTTTTTTTCCCCTCACTGGAACACGGCCACCACACAGAGTTTATCAATCTTAGACACAAGGTCAAAATAATACAATGAAGTTATCACCAAGCACGTAAACTCAGCAAAGACTTAGGCTCTGCTTAGCAGGGGAAGGACCATCTGTTTCTTTGCCACAAGACTGGCATATCAGAAGCTTATCTGCAATTTGAAGTGTTATATTCTACACTTCTATGGAACAGCCAGATCAACTAAGTGCATGCATACAGCCAAGGATGTGACCAAACAAACAAGCTATAGAGAGGGAGGGAAATGTTAGTCTTAACGTGTCATTCCATTCTGCAGAGAGTAGGTGGGGTTCAGTTTTGAACCTCTAAATAACAGTGACTATGGCTAAAATAACCCCACTCACACTAACATGCAGAGGCCAACTTCAATACTTCTTGAATGTATAAAGTTTTGCTTCTGCTGTGATGCTTACATTAAGAATGATTTCTTTTCCACAGTATTGCTAGCTCTATTCGTATGTAGCCATTACTATTTTGCCATTTTCTCTACCCGGCTCTAGTCTATACCCAAATGAGCTAATATGAAGAGACAAACACACATCCACAAGATAAATTCCATTTCAAAAAACTCATTTCCAAAGTGCTGAAATAAACATTTACTCCAATGCATCCTCTGTCATCAGCTGTTTATTTCAGTGCACCAAAGTACAAACTCGTAGGAAAGGAGAAAATATGGAGCACAATGCAATGCAAACACTATACCACTTCAAAAACATGCAGGCTCTACAGAGGAGCACAATTAATCAAAACACTGACACTATAGCTCTTCATTTCCTATCAAACATCACCACTGAAGTCTTGTGATGAAGTCCCCTAGAACCAAGGCTTCATCTTTTCTACAGAGTAAAACCCCATATAAGTCAGGTCCTGGGTAAAAATATGAACTTTAAGTACACAGGTAGGGTTGTCAAAATAAATTAAGCAAATACATTTTGCAATGCCTTACTATTTATTCCGTTTCCTTCCACTCCCTTTCCAGCAGATGAACCAGTCATTGATACCAACTGGACCAGGCAGACAGTGTAATGAAAGCGTTAAAAAAAATACTGTATTACTGTAAAAAAAAAAAAAAAACAGACACCATGAAAAATAAAGAGTGACAACAGGATGAAGAACTTCTAAAAACTGCTTCAGAACACCGGCACAGATGCCAACATTTGCACGCTGCACTCTGAATCCAGTGTTAGCTAATTGCCATACAGACTGACTCCAACACACTAAGAGTAACACAGTGCAAAAATACACAGCTTCTACTGAAAAGTAGCATTTGGTTTCGAGGTGGAATTTTTTTTCGGAAATACATAAGCTACTGCTTGTACCAGGCTTCCCCACGCCACCATGAAGTGTCTTCAGGGAAGCCTCACAGACCTCATTCCCCCCCTGCGGTGGCAGTACCCGGGCGATACATGCCTCCACAGAAGATGCACAAAGCAGCAGAGCGCTCACGTAATCACATCACATCGCTTCCTCCGGAGTGGAAGAAACACCAGGCACGTGTTCCGGCTCCATGCCAGACTCAGGCATTAGGATGCATGCCTGAAACTCAGGCATTCCCCGGCACTTTGCAAGAGACGCAGAGCCAGGTGTGGGAATATGTTTTTCATATCCAAAACTATTAATAACATATGTACAGTCATTTAAAAGTGGACTTGCTTTCACCCCAAAATTAACTATGCATGACAACAACAAAAATACCAAATTGCAGTTAGAATGATGCTACCCTTTAAAGCAGGTGGAGTAACCAGCTGAAAAAAGCTATATATCTATTTTAAAATGTTGTCACTGTTACCTTTTTCATTCTCATTTCTTTTCCCCTGTAGCTGGTTATAGTCACTCACTATATTTTTTCACATTGGAAAGTGTAATCTCTTTAGGGTGAGAAATATATTTGCCCTGAACACAATATAATACGGTTCACACAGAGGTCCCTGACACTATTGCAGTATTGATATGAAAAAATAATCATAATGATATCAACCGATAAAAGCCCTCAGTATAATATTATTTAATCAAGGTCAATTGCCCATGCAGGTTGTTCTTACCACAGTTCACGTTACATCACTGGTCCCATCATCCTGACCTTCCCTGCTGTCATCCCCATTACAGTTCAATTAACAGAGGAGTCCTGCAGCGGCTTGATGAGCATCTGCTGCCTCTACCTGGCAGTAATTCAATAAGGATACGCCATAGGAAGAGATAATGAGAAGTCAGCCCAGTTGTTGTGTCTCTCCCCTCTGGAGAGCAGATGAGTTTGGTTTATGGGAAAGAGCGTGACCTATGAAAATTATCAGTTCATTTCATATTTCAGAGCTTCAACATGCTCTTAACTTAAAGGGTTCCCTGGTTTGTCTGATGGTGCAGCCCACAAGCATCCAGAATCAGTTTTCCTGGTGGGTCCTCAATTAACCACACTCCTCACACTGAAAGGGTGAATCTTCCTGAAAGCATTTTGTCTTTGTCAGTTCTACCAAAGGAACAGTTTCTACTAGTGCATCCAGCAGTAGTAGGTTTGAATTAAAAAATTAAACACCTAAGCATTGAAAATGGGTCCATGCTACTCCTAGAGTAATTCAGATAGAACGAAATCCACACCTGTGTCAAAACTGCGTGAAACATTTTCAAAAAAATGAAATCTCCTAGGTTGTCCTCTGCTGCAGGTAGTGTCAGCCTGGGTTTTCTCTCCCTGCCCCACAGAACGCAGTTATAAATGTTAATATTATCAATATAAAGTGGAGTGACCACCTCCTTCTCACTAGTGCCCAGCTTCTTGTCCTTCCTTCATTTCCTTCTGCACTTTTCCTGCAGAGTCTGCTCCCTTAACTCCCACCTATCCTCTCTAACTTTTCTGTTATGTTAGAAACACCTATTCCATCACTTAAAACCCAGAGCCACCTACAGTCCCTTCACCTCCTACTCCAGCACTGGTTGTCACAGTGACTATTTGAGGGATGCAGCTCTATAATCCCCCGTAGAGCTCTCTCTTTCTCTCATCGCTATGGATCAAACAGTGCTGGAAATGTTGAACTTCACTGCCTCCACTCCAATTCCTTCCACTATTTCCCACATTTCTCCTCTTCCAAGTACTGAAGACAACTACATTCTTCTTTACACACAGCTTCCATTGATGTTCAAACTTTGACCAACTCCTCTGTCACCCAGATCCCTTTGACTTACTCCCTGTAAGCCCCACGTTCATTCTTCTTCTAGGGTAGGACATATTTTGCCTAGGAACTGTAGTGTCCTTATCAGTTTTGCAGTTTTAATGATCTTATTCACCAAAACTGGCATTTTCAACTTGATTTCAAAAATAGTTTTCTCTTTTATTTCTCCTTAATGTCATCAAGGTGCAGACTGAGGTGCAAGAAGATAATGAGCATGAGAGGGAAAAAAAAAAAAAAGAAGACAGATTTGCTCCCTAAGCTCTGCTTCTCTAACAAGGCCAGTGATTCACCGGGAATTTACATGGCTAGACAGTCCTGTACCTCCATATTCACAGCTCAGTTTTTCTCAAGATCAGCTTCATTTGGGACACTTCCTTTTCCATCACACAATTATTGCACTGAGGACTGCTTACCTACTCTGAACCCTCTTTTCTCTGAGCACACTCATTCGGTCTGCTTATTCCTCATTCATAGGATAATCCAGGTTGGCAGGTTCCTACCTCAGGAGGTCTCTAGTCCAACCTTCTGCTCAAAGAAGGCTCAGACAGCTATGAATCACACAAGATATTCTACATTGTCCCCAGCTTTTTTATTTTGCTTCTGTGCCAGCTGACATCAGATCTCAGATTGTGGTTCACCTCTTACAACTCCTACAGCCAGGTGTCTTTCTCCCCTTTCACTATAATTCTCTTTTCTTTATTCAATTCTGTCATCTCTTTCTGCTCTTCAGTTTAATCACCCGCTGCACACCTACTCCTGGCTACCTTTTCCTTAATCTTCAAATCCTTTCCATCCTCTGTTTCTAATTCTCATACTAAACTAGTTGATTTCTCCCAAAAGAGAGCCGATACCATTTTATTATGTTCACCATATTTTCTCAGCTTGGTTTCTTATCCCTTTTCTCACCTTACAATATTTTGTTCCTTTTCCTAACTAGCCCTTTGCTCACTTGCATCTCCCCTCTCCTATTTTCTGATTCCCTGGGATCATTTTCATGCCTCCCGTATTTCCTCCTCTTTTGTTTTCTGCTTTTTTCACCCCTTGGAAAAGCTTAGAGAGGAAACACTACAGACATGCTAGATTACATCCAAAAGAAGACACTACAGCAATTTTAGAGTTGCAAATAATCAGCCTTTAAGAAATGCTAGAATTAAGGTCGCCTTGCAGGAATGTATTAAGATAGTCAGGTTACATTATTACATCTATTTTTACCATATTACTAAAGTCTATATTAAAAAGCAATTTAAATCTATCTTTGACTTCTTTTGCTTTTATCTATTCATCGCACTTGCTTTCAAACCTCTCTCAAAGCCTTACTCACACTCCTCTCTGAAACAAGCAGAAAGTACCTGTAAATATCCGATAGCTGAAATTATAGACAACGTAATTTACTTCACCCTTAATAGTTATACGTACCCTCTAAAAACCCTCAGATTTTTATTTAACTATATCAGGTTAAACAACTTAAAATTTCAGAAACACACTATGGACTAGTTTCCATCTGGTTAAAGAAAGAACAGAGTCTACACAACAAATGCTGCCAAATCAATTAGTGATGTTCACTGGCTATTTTTGTTTTAAAGTTGCACCTCATTATTAATAAAGTAAAGCCTACATGGTTAGTCATACTGGGCACAACTGTAAGCTGCAAGCAAAGAATATAGAACAGTGTTTCAGGGAAAGGAACGAGAACAACTCACGGGGTGCCAAGATGGGGCCAACAGGAGTATTTTAAGAGCATGATAGTCAATAAGAGGCAAAGTTCTCCATTCCAATTGCCCAGACTGGACTTGCATTCTGTCCACTGGAGGTTTTGATGATTACAGCATGCTAGAACATCAACAGACACAAAAGAACACATTTTTCATACCAGCCAAGGTAAACTCAGACTACTGTAAGTTAATATATTTTACTGCCCTTCCCCTCCCCCCATATACTTCACCTTCCCAAATTAGGGGAATTAATAGGTCAACTAACGCATAAAGGCTTCTGTAAAAGCAAACACAGATGGATGTTTACCAGTCTTTAACCTTCATTTTCCATGTGTTTTAGAATTTAAATAAAAATTGAGTCAACCTTCAGGAGAAATCAGTGCTGGCAGAAGTTCTCTTTGTGGATTTACATTTAGGGAGATTAACAGCTTCTGCAGTGAAATGGCTGTACTTTATACCAAATAAAATCTCCACTAATAGCCTCCCATGTCTGATACATTCTTGCTTGCTGAAAGTATTTGGGACTGCTACTATAAACACTTTCCATATTAAAATCCGCAAGCATTCCCGGGCTTGTATTCCACAGTATTTTAACTATTTTACACTCCTCTAGCATTTTCTTCCTTCAGAAAGATGGGAATCTGAACTAAGTACAGGACTTGAGAGAGCAGTAATCCAATATATCTGATTACACAAGTAAATATAAAATAAAATTAAAATTTAAATGGCAGAAGTAAATATATTGCAAGCCCTGGGCATTTCATTAAAAACTGGCCTACCAGACAATATTTGGCAGAGGCAGCACAGGAGCTGGGTCATAATTTTGCGTATATTATTTTTTTTCCTTATGTGGTAAAACCAGCAGGGAATTGGGTTACTACTACAGTTAGAACTCCATTTACTATGTAATTTTTCTTCAGTACAAGAGTCTTTAAAGGACTGCAATTGCTTTGAGTTATACAAAAAGATTGATCTGGAGAAAGTGGAAAATGTCTCCTGTCCTACTTTCGAGACTGGGATTTTGTCGTGCCAGCAACTCCATCTCTAAGATAAGGAAAAAAATGGAGGATTTCTTGTCCTGTGGGAAGAATTTCCCCAACATACAGGAAAAAGCACATGTGTAAATATTAATATGCTTAAAACCACAGGTTCTACTTTTCCTCTATTTGTTACTTTTCCTGCTAGACGAACTTAGCAGTGATTTGGACCCAGTCTTAACGAATGCCGAAAGCAAATTGGCTTTCTCTTGCCAAGGACCTCCCTAAACTACAGTTCAGCAAACTGACACAATCTTATCCTGTGTACGAGTTCAATTAAACCATCATTTTAATGTAATCCTACATTAGCAGCTGTAGCAGCTCTCAGGTTTTCTGATGCTAGTGATGTTCACTCCTTAAAAAAGGATAAAAAAATACAGAAGTAGCATGTAAGAACAGGAGACAATAGGCAGCTTCTGTTTAATTGAAGATCATTTGATGGGGTGGGGGAGAACCCAAACCAAAGAATCTAAAGCTCAGAAGCATAGAAAGCAGAATGTAAAGCCCAAACATTTTTTTCTGGACTTCAATCCATTCTGATAAACAAAATATGAATTGTAAATTGAGGAAGACCGTTCTAACCAAAGACTTTCAAGCAATCTTCAAAAGTTTGCCTGCTTCCAACTGCAATACTCACTCAATGGTAAACACCTTGCTAAAGGAATCTATTATTATTATGACAAACATTCAAAAAAAAAGAAAAACACACACAAGAGGGCTACAGGAACACCCCTCAAATGCACACAGTTCTTTATACACGAGCAACTAATCCCCCAAAGTACTACGTAAATCGGTTAAGCTTAAGAGTCGCATTTAAAATTTTCCTCAATATCCATTACAAAAGAAAGGCGCCTACCCACTGATAAAAAAACCCACTGATAAATTAGCAATTGTAATAAGGGACCGTGAAAGGTAAGGGTAAATTGATTGTTGTTCCTAATTTCCTCTTTATTTTTATCTAAAACTCTCCAAATGGCAAGAAATAAAAGTACAGGCAAGAGGGTGAGCAAAAAGCTTGACTGCCACACAAAACGTCTAAAAATAGTTTCAGTATATTTCCATACACTGGAAGTAGCAGTGAATATCAACTATATAAATCTATTCCTAGCAGAGGATTTCAGCAGCATCCAAGACTTGAGAGTCAACTGTAAATTAGTATTTTAGAATAATCAATAAGAAAAAGCACGAGTCATACAAAATATACAGTATTTAGCAGGAAGATATAGCCATGCATCACCTCATACAAAATATACAGAGACATTATTGTAAGCCATATATTTTTAAACTTATAGACCTTGGGAGAAGGTCACCTTGCTCAAGCCAAGAGGACCCTCCAAACTCAGATCTATGTTGCCAGTACTCACTGAAGTGTCTGCCACAGTTTCAACACTTGATAGTCCTTGGATCCCATGGAAATAGGTGACAGATGTCACACCTCCCAAGAAAAGATGCTAGCATATACTCAGGAAGGTCAATACTGGAATCACTGCGTAGGAAGAACTCATGGCAAACTCAGTCTTTCTATTGCTTGCTAGCAAGATTGATGCCTAGGGTATAAACTACAACCCCTACTAGGACATCAAAAGCATTTAAAACATGAGGGAACATTATGCAGACGCTGATTGACTATCTTATACCAAGACAAGACAGTAAAAAAGACACTTGCTCCTTCTCTATTTCTAGGTTAGGCCAATTACTATCAGGAATTTGAATGATGATCCCAAGAAATGATTGCACCTTGAACAAAACTTGTACCAGCATCATTAGACCCAGGCTGAGTCCTCTAATGGCAGTCTGTCTTCCAGGTAATCAAAGCAGTATTGCACTCAGCCAGCAACTTTTTTAAACCATTTCCCCTGCAAACTATGGCTACAAGACCCAAATGACTGCACAGCCACAAAGGTTGGGAATATAAGATGAAATATGAACAGCGATCTACCACAAGAAGTCAATTATTTTAAGGAAGTGCCTATCTATGAAGCTCATCATGGAGAGTCTACATAATATGGACTCACACGCAATTAAGCACAGATTAGAACCTGGTTAAACAAGAAGGGAAAGAATAATTAGAAATTGTTGAAGTAGTTATCTCAAGCTACAAAAAAAAAAAAAAAAAAAAAACCAACAACTTTATTTTCAGTAAAAACACAGAAGAGCCTCTGTGGCTTAAGAAAGTCCCTTGCTGGGGCAGGTGATGCCTGGCAGGTGCAGTGGCAGAGCCCTCCCTTCCACAATGGGAAAAGGAGAGCAGGGAATCACCAAGACCCCAAAACAGGACAGCGCCAGCATTCCAGGCAATAGAAGATCTTTGCATTAGAGGCAGCAGGACTCTGACCTGTAAGGTGCTTAACTTCAGAAGAAACCTCACAAAGCCTTTCCGGTATGCAGGTGCCAAGTAAATAACCACAAACTGGCTCCAGTGAATCTACTCAACGTTTACCTGCATTGCTTCATTATTTCTTGGCACCCTAATGTGTGCTAGACACATCATGCACAATTCACCACAAAGCGGTGAACCTTAACACTATCGGTGATTTCATACAGAACAAAGGCTTCAATTTTAGTGGCATTTCAGTAAAAGCTTTACACACTCAAAATTAAATATAGACACTGAAACACAGGAAGAACATTGTCCATTTTCCTCACTATGCATATTAATTGTATCATATATCATTGTTCATTAATGAAAAATACCCTGTAGTGTGAACTACATTGAAAGCACCGACTTTCCCTCTTTTTGTCCTCCTATGAGCTGCCAGGTTTTTTCTCTCACGTACCATTTCTCACCAGAGAAAAATCAAGAGCTGCTCTCAGAGCTAAAAATAAACATATTATTCTATGAACATGGGTTCATTAGGAATGAAGTTACAGTATAGTGGTAGCATTCTTTCTGGTTTTGTACGTAGACAGTTTTCCAAGTGTACCTTACCCGAAGCCTATAACTCAAAATTTCTTCAAAAACTCCATAAGCAGCTGCTTAATGTGTTTCCATTTCAATAAAGAGGTTTCTGCAAATTCAAAATCCTTTCAAACATTGTTTATTACTGTTTTACTAATTTCTCAAAAAATGAACTGCTACCTGTTTTCCTGCAAACTTTTTAAATTTTGTTTCCTCTAATAAATAACGAGATGCTTTAAGTAGTTCACTATGCACATCCAGCCTAATTACCTGCATTAAACAGGCCAAAGAACCCTCCTGAAAGTATTTGCAACCAGGCTGTAACTTCTACATAAGCTATGATGTATATTTTAAATACAAATATTTTGCCCAGAGAAATCATGGATGCCCCATTCCTGGAGGTGTTCAAGGCCAGGTTGGATGAGGCTTTGAAGAACCTGATCCAGTGGGAGGTGCCCCTGCCCATGGCAGGGGGGTTGGAACTGAATGATCTTTAAGGTCCCTTCCATTCCAAACCATTCTATGATTCTATATGACTTGCTTTAAAAGTGTCAAGAGTTAGAAAAAAAAAAGTTTCATATTTACATAAGTTTTTCTTGTAGTGAAACATTATTTAAAGCTACAAACGTGAATCAAAGTAACAAACAAATGAGAAGGTATGCAAGCAACAAACCCCGCGCCTTCTCTACCTTCTCATTCCAATGTAGGAGTCTCAGGGCTGAAAAAGAATCACTGTAACCTTTTCAGCAATTCTCTCAAATGTGAGCAGTGATTTCAGGTGCCCCTTGCAGGACACAGAAATGGGCTGTGATTGCAGAAAGCATGTGATGAGAATCTCCAGAAGCCAGCCTCTTTTACAGGCATCTCAGAGAAATGAAAAAGAAACGTATCCAAAATTATTCACATTACATATACTATTGCAAATTCTCTTCTGATTGCCTTACAGGGCTTAAAACAGCAGCCTGTGAAAACTAAGTGACCATCAGGCTCGCTGTGATTTCCAGACACGCTCAAAAAAGGAAAAGTTTACACTTCTATATATCCCTGATGTGTCAGGCGTCTGGGGGGATTTAAAAAGACACTATAAGTATCTTAAGAAAAGCTATTATGTATTCCTATAGGATATGAAAAATATTAAGATAGATTAAAAATGTTTTTAAAAAACGAGCTTGTGCAAGGGCTTAAGCTTCTGTAAAGATGTGACCCCATTCTGAAAGGATCCAGTTCAAAATAACTGTACGAGAAGAAAAAGAGTTAGTGTTAACGGAGAAAAACTATACAAAAAAATTATGTTTAGATAAACCTCACGCATATGCTTCTTAATTAGTGCAGTATATATGAATTTTTCATTATTAAAATGTCAATCTCTTTCAAAAAAGAAAGCCAGTATGAATTAAAAGTTCTGGCTAAATCTTTCTTTGAAAGTCTAAAAGAAGCATTAGATAAACCCTGTATCAAAGGCATTTACCCCATTTGATATGAAGTATTATAATACTGGACCCGATTCTGCCTTCACTGAACTGAAATGAAATTTGGGAGCAATTCAATTCACTTCAAAAGCAAGTTCCTTTGTTAAAATACTTTTTTATTGCCAGATGATAATGTATGCAGATGAGCAGTCCTGTACATAAAATACACTCATTAACGTACTTGCTAAATACATTCATTAATAACTCCAGCTCCTGCAGCCTCTTAGAAATATCACGGCAGGAAAACAAGTATATCTTCAACCAAAGTGTAAAGAAAAAAAAATCCTGCAGAAAACCTCCAAATTTGCAACTGCAACTTTCTTCTGATTCTGAAATAATTTAAGAATCTTTAGTGAGCTAAAGTTTTTTCCAAGAACTGTAGCTGCAAAGAACAACAAGTAAACACACACAAACCAATGGAGATATTTAATGTGGGGTTATCCTAAAACTGCACGCAGTCACCTTGCAGATAATGAAGTAGAGCCCGCACCATAAAGGTATGTTTAGATTTTAGACTCTACTTCAAACCACAGCAGATTCCCATGCACGCAAACGAATCAAGACAACAAGAAAAAATGACAACACACAAAGCACCTTGTCTTCACATTTGCTCTCTTAAATCAAGCCACTCGGTTGCTTAGCAGGACTCCTTATTGTTTCAGTGTCTTGAACAGAAGGGTGGCCATTTAGGCATCTGAAGTTGGGTGTCTAACGTAGGACACAGTATTATGAAAATCAGCAAAATGAGGTCTAAACAGTAGCTACCCACTCTCCTTGCTAAAAGTTACATCCTCCTTTTCAAAACAATTCATTCAAATCAAATTAACTCATAAAAGGACATTAATTTTCTTTAGTTTTACCTTATTAAGAGGGTGCCCCATGGACATAACGAAGCTTGGATTCATACGGTTGCTCCCTAGAAGCCTACTCCTCTTCCCTCTAGTTTCATATATAACCTCAGGTGTCTCATCATCTCACCATTGCCCCCAACCCCTTCTCATACCACCTGCTCTCCTTGTCCTTCTACAGGTCCTGCAGCACCTCCAGCTTCAATCCCGACAATTAGCCAAGTGAGAGGCAGCATCCCCTGCAGCTGGCTCCAAATTGTGCACATGGGTATCAGCAACAGATGGGATGCTCACCACACGTGTTGCAGCCTTCCCATCAGTTAAGACACTCTTTCTGCCTGTTTACTGTACACAGACACCAGCTTTCATTACATAGAGAAATATAATTTCCTTTGAGACATCTACCCCTCCAAGAAATTTGGTTTAGGCTGTGCAGCAGACTGAACAGCAGCACTCACAATTCAAGCTAAAAATAAAATTTAATAATAGTTTATACACAAGCTCATAATCAATTAGCATATATAATTTGACAACACATTCCACACTATTTGATATGAAATTGATTGTCTGCAACTGGAATAGTATGAGATCTCCAACTAAAATTAAGCACCCTTGCTATACCGGGAAAAAAATGCCTCCACTTGCTGGAGAACAAGTCTTATAAGGAGCGGCTGAGAGAGCTGGGGTTGTTTAGCCTGGAGAAGGAGGCTGAGGGGAGACCTCATTGCGCTCTACAACTACCTGAAAGGAGGTTGTGGAGAGGAGGGAGCTGGCCTCTTCTCCCAAGTGACAGGGGACAGGACAAGAGGGAATGGCCTCAAGCTCCGCCAGGGGAGGTTTAGGCTGGACATTAGGAAAAAATTTTTCACAGAGAGGGTCATTGGGCACTGGCAGAGGCTGCCCAGGGAGGTGGTTGAGTCACCTTCCCTGGAGGGGTTTAAGGGACGGGTGGACGAGGCGCTGAGAGGCATGGGTTAGTGTTTGATAGGAATGGTTGGACTCAATGATCCGGTGGGTCTCTTCCAACCTGGTGATTCTGTGAAATATTCCTGAGAGTCCACCACTACTTTGTTTCTTCTCCTTAAAGAGCAAATCTACACATTGTGTTACTATATGAGAATCTCCATTTCCTCAGAAGAAGTTTTCTGTCTTGCACAGTTGCAACGTAAAAATCTGCAAACATCCTTTTGAATGCAGCCTAAGGGATGCTCAGAAAATTAGAAGCACCTCAACACACCTTACTGCTTTAAATAGTACAATTTGAGGGGAAATCAACAGATTAAAATACCCAGTACCAATCAAATCACAGGACTATCACAACTGGAACCCTGCACATCAAAGCCTCTCTGCAAGGGCTGAGGCATCAGTGCCCCACAGAGCCATAGGAACACGGACAGTTTGAGGTAACATTCACTTCTTTACCCCTCAGCTCCAGGCAAAATACAACTGAGAAACGCTCCAACAAACTGGATATTGCAGGGCAGCAGCAAGCGTCCCATCCCCAGCGGAGCACAGAGGTCCCCAAGCTGTCACCCAGCTGCTCCGGAGCCACTTCACTAACGGGACCCCACCGATCCTGCTGTCAACCCACACCAGGAGCTCCGTGTCTGAGTGAACCTCGTGTTTTTTTCCTGCCAGCTCCAGGCTGGCATTCCTGGAGCACCTGTGCATACAACCTGCTCTGCAGCAGCTCTCCTGGGTAGCCTTGCAAAATTAGTTAAGCAGCACACGGAAAGTTGAATCATAAGGGGAGACAAATAATACATCATAGATTGTAGTGCTTCGGAAATCTTCCTGTCTCTTGAAAGAAACTTACTGCTGAAGCCTTAATTTGTGGGAATTGAAAGGCTCATAACAATTTACATTGGATTAAGGTTCCTGCCCAGTTAAATGCCAATACTGACAGTCCTAGATGAGTCTGAACATCTTCTGAACAACCATCAGCCACATGCTTACAGGCAACATGCCAGAGCACACTTCACTTTATCTGCCTTCCCTCACTGCAGATTAAGCTCCTCTGGGGATGCAAAATCTCACAATTCAACTACATCAGCTGGGAACTATGCTAAATCTTCCAAGTGCCTCCAGTAGCTGATGGGCACCTCCAGATCTCTCAAAGCCTGTGAGCACTCTGGTTTGTTCAGCTTGCAAGTGACACGCATAGCAAAAACCAGGAAATCTTTCTGTAGTCATTCTTGACATGGATGGCTAAGTCAGTGGCCACGCTCTCACCAGCCACCTCAACTACCTGTTGGAAGAGCACTGGCTCATGTCAGCCAGAGCAGGTTTCCTTCAGCCTCATCCATCCACCATAAATTGGTAGAAAATATGTTCCAGCTTATGACAGCCCATAGGCATGGTGAGATGCAATTCTCTGTGAGGAAACAGCTCCTCCTCTCCCAAAGGGATGAGACATCCCTTGCTGCAGGACCAGCCCATCGCCACTCCATCTGCAGCCTCATGCAGGGAAAGTGTCAGGCTGATGCTGGCAAGGGTTAGTGTTTAATGGCCAAACTGGAAACACATCACAAAGGAAAAAAATCAAAGTGTACATGAAATTCTAGACCATCTTTAGCTGCTGCTTTCTTTCAGAGCATCTCCAAGCTACCAGCTGTGAGGATGAATTCAACAGCACTTCTGCCCTGTGGTGTTACATTACTGAGCCAATCCCTTCCCACCATCGTCTTGTCACACATCAGATCTGAGACCAGGACATGAGGTTGTGTCAGGGGCTGGGCAGCTAATGTTCTTTCCTGGGGACGGAGCTGCTCAGATCATTTTGGGTTTTACCTCCATCGCCTTTCTCCTCTAAAAGAAAGGTTCTCCTCATCTTACCTGAGCCTGCTGCCAAGACAGTTGTGCCAATTAGTAATTTCTCCTCTCCGCGGTTCTCAGAGCTGGATTACACGAATGCAAATTTAATACAAGGAACATCCTCTTCTCATGTACTCTCACAAATATAGGTATCTCTCTTTTCCCTTATAGCCTTCCCAATTTCCATTTTATTTTTAATTTTCATACTCCTTCCAACCTAGCTGGTTTTAGCCCATTTACCACACTTTAAAAGATTTATAAAGTGTAGCAGCAATCATGTATCATCTTCGACATACATATGTTTTACTAGACTCACAGCATATAGCTTGTTTTAGCTACTCAAAAACATTATTTGCTATCTAACGACACAGATGATTCACTTGATATCAGCATTTCTGGCAATGTATTTTCTGCACTGAGCACAAGGAACAAGATACATCTGAAGCAAGATTCAGAAGCTTCCAGTGTTTATTCAGTGCTTCACATTCTTGCAGAAGTCCTGATTTATTCCGTGTCCAATCTCTGTGACAGCTCTCAGATGTTCTGTCTGAGAAAGCTCTGATGTATAGAGTGTCCTTAACCTGTCCTCGAGAGTCCTCACCACGCGCTCCTTTCCGTAACTAAACAATACAGACCATTCTAATGAACACGGCCAGACTATGAACTAAATTCACCAGCAATAATCAGTTAGTCCTTGAAGCAACTCAGGTTGCTCCTAGGATGGACGCCAGCCCACTACAAATATCAGCATCGCTGGGAAACAAATTCATTTGTCTAGGTTGTGCTATGCCCTGAAACCTTGACATCTTTCATTTCAAGCTATCAGAGTCGTGGAGAGCTTATGAAACATCAAGAGCCATCACCTGCGCTATTGCAATGCACGTGTGTTATCACCTATTACTCCTCAGCATGGAGCAACAATCTCCTGTGACCTTGAAGTTATCTCTATTTCGTGAGAGACATACAGCATCATTTTCATAAAGTAGTGGCAACTTCTGGAACCCCAAATCATATTGATTTTCTCATTGTTTTGCCCTGTCTGTCTCATTGCACATCTGTAATCCCCAATGACTTCAACATCAGTATCAGACAGCGCTTGAATTCTTTTTTCAGTTTTCTGCCGAGCGAAACGCCGGCAGCTGACAGCCTCTGCTACACTGGCATCACTCTGCAATTTACCATTACTAAACAGAATCTGATTCGGAACCTTTCTCAGTTGGCTTTTTTATTTTGACACCTTTTTCATCAGTTTCTTGGGTTAAAGACAACAGTGACTACCAATGGCATGTCCAGACTTACACAACTCCTTAAGCTCACCTCTCAAACTGCAGCTTACTGCTCGATGTTACTATATTGGCTACACAACCTAGACATCAGATGTATTTTTTCCAGACAATCCTCTGTTTAGGTATAGCATAAGCAAACCAAGCCGCCTCAGGAAAATAAGCAGGATAGTACAAAACAAGTACAAAGCATTTCCAACCTTTTCAGTACTAGTTTGCTTAAGGGTACCAATGCCTCCAGTATCATTAATAGGGCCCTTTGCATTACCTGACCTGCATTTCTCACATCAGCAAAAGCACTGACAGCCCCTGCAGTGTCACTGAGCATCTGAGGCAGCTCCTTTCGCTATTCTGAGCCCTTTAATGACAATCCTGCCCCATACTATATATACACGGATAATAAGAACTTGGTAACTCTATTGCTCTCATGTTGTTGGCGGAGCCTCTTTCTGAACTACAGATCTACCCATCACCATTTCTTTCCCCGTTATGGCTCATATGCACCTTCTCCAAACTTTCTAACCTGAAAAGGAAAAAAAAAAAAAAAAACCTGTCTTTAATACAGACTCAAGAACCAGCTGCTTGCACAGTCATGGCCAGGAGCAGTTTTTATACCAGAGCTTGGGAAGCACCTTTCGAGGAGACTCCATCTACAGCAACCAACTCGTTCAGAGCTCTAAAACAGCCTTTGCTTTTGCAGGAAAGCAGGGAAGCATTTGAAACAGAGTCTGAATCCAGCCTGATGGGCTTACTGCCACGGTTTACATGAGATGGGCGTAACACGCCAATGGTGGTCATGGTACAGTTTTAGGTTTATATCACCTCTGATTTACAAACTATTTTGTGGCTCTAACAGCCAACTGCTCAGAGCAACCACATGCAGCATCTCCCCTCGAGAAAGAAGGAGGAGGTCCTAGCAGAAGGACAGAGTTTTCCCCCTTCTTACTCAGCCCATAGCCCAAAACTTCAGCAAAGTCCGTTGTTTTTATGCAGATTTGAAAGAAGCAGCCTGAAGGCAAGGAATCCAGCATCCACCATGCTCAGATACGTGTCTCAGGGCACAGCCAACGCAGATCCACCACTCACCTGGCCTTCCCAGTGCTGAGATACTGCTCAATGATTTCAAAGAGCTCACGTAAAAATTGATTAAGCAGAAGTGTAGATATCTGTGTTTGTGCTGTCTGTAAAAGGTAAGATGAATGATTTTTGATGACCATCTGTTAGCAGTGGCTATTTAACATTCACCTTCCAACTGTTACTTCCATCCAGTATTTACCAAACCCTGAACACTACTTGCCAATGGTCAGTAAAGAGGAACCACATTATTTAAATTACAACAGATCATCATCAAAGCAACATTACGAAGTGGTTTATGTAACATGCAGACCTCGTAGAAGAAAAGAAATTCAAGTTTAGAAATCATTTTGCACTAAGACAGGACTAAACACCTGATTCAAGGAGCAGACTGCTAAGTATGCAGGTGAACAATCATTTCCAACAGGAGAATAAACTGACGAGCTTACAACCAGAAGCACAGGACAAATACAAAGAAAAAGACAGATCCTTGTCCTTTTTTGTTCTCATTTGATGCCTCTCATTTACTATTCCTCAAACTCCCATTTGTAAAGGCTTAAATTCTGCTGCACAGCTTCTTTTTTGTCTCAGTACATGTATTACAGTTTATTCAGTATCTCCTACTCTCTTTCTTCATAATTTCTTCATAAAAATCTTACCAAATTTTCTGGGAAGAGGAATAACTGTCAGAACTGGAGCGTAAACTGACATGTTCCCACCTATTAGACTTAAACTGTGTTTGAACCCTATATGATTGGCTTGGTGTGGTTAAGATTAATGAATCAATTATTTCTAGACGAGGTACAAGGCAGCCAATTGTTTCATTATTTCAGTACTAACCACCATACTCCTCCTGCAGTGTTTGATACCCATAAAATAATTGCGAACACTTTTTCAGTAAGACATCATGAGTATTAGGCTTATTCTAAAAAGTACAAAAAATCACTGACATGAAAAGGAAATGGGCTAAGTAGAGACAATCCTCCAAAGCCATTGGCCTTAAAGCTTTTCAGCTGACAAATTTAAGCTCCCACAAGATATTGTGCAATACAGCACAATGAATTGCTTGCCATCCAGCTGACCTTCCACAGGGATCTGGGCTTACAGTGCCTAACACCGTCACGTAAGGCACTGACAGTCCCCACACAACCTGACAGGGAAGAGAAAAGACACATACTCTCCTTTTTACTCAATGAACTCTTCCAAGTTGTGTAGTTCTCTATATCAACATATTTCTCATAGCACAGTATAGTATTTTTTAATATTTAATACAGACATCGCTATTTTATAGCAGAGGCAGCCTCGCAGACGAATAGAGTGAGAAATCAGGTGAGACAATGGTGATGCTGTGCTCCATCACTCCTGACAAGCACCTAACAACCAGTTAACGGTGTGTGTGTTCTGCAACAGCAATACTCAACTGAACAAGGAACACAAAATTCATGATAAACCCAGCTACAGGAATTTACTCATTCTCTTGGAGTTGAACCACATTTTAAAAAACATTTCAAAGTGGAGACAGTGTCGAGTTTCTCCGGGTAATGAGAGAAAACTTTACGTGAAAACTCCTGTCTCAGGTTGGACAGAGAGTTTATACCATCTAGTAACATTGCACCAACGTGCTCCTTGGGACTTGTTTGAGGGACAGGACTTCTGGCCTACAATAGCATCTGCAAGATTGAGAGATTATGGAAAAACACATTTTTTGTACCTTACTTTCTGAGGACCACAGTATAACCTCACTTTTATAGCTGGCCTAAATTCATATTGAAAAAAAATCTTTCAAGTTCTTTATATATAAGCTTATTTAAGCTGGTCTTTAAATCAGCAGCTTTTAAAATATGCACTTGAATACACTAGAGGAAATCAGGAGACATTTTTAACAAAGTTCATTATAAACCCTTTTAATTATGACCTACATTTGAACTTCCATACCTTATACGGCAAGGATTTGCTTCATTTATTCTTTTAATCGAACTAAAGAAAACGGGTAAGTCATAAAAAACCTCCAAAACAGGTAATTGGAGCGGGTGCCTTGAAACTAAGCGGACCTGCAGAATTTAAAGTTAAGGCTCTGGTCTGATTTGACGAAGCCAGGTTTCCCGTTATTTTCTATTTTAACTCAAAAGGTAACAGGTAAAAGCAGAGCCTGCTCCAGTTCTGGTCACCTACACTGGAGGTGGATGTTCTAGCTTCACCAGACCTCCACCAGCCTGGGAGCACGTGTCTCCAGAGGCATGTCCCATTCAACCTCCCCAACCGTGCCTGTATTCACTTTCTGCTCAGCCCATAATTAAAAGCACTCACGGGAGGATGCTACACGCATACCATGAGCCTCACAGCAGAACTGAGCCATCAGCTCCCCCAGACTGAACCAGGCAGCAAAGGTTCAGCATCATCAGCTGCTACTCAGGGACTCACCAGCACACTTTTATTTTTATGGTAAGTGAAAAGCAGCTCGGTGCCCTATGAACCTCTGCCACGTTTCCCAGAGCAGAAGTGTAATAAAAATGACAGAGCTCCTCTCAGGGAAAAGGATTCAGAGAAGCTACATGCTGGTACAGACTTTTGGGCATTACTGTGCGGCAGAGGGAATAAAACTCAAATTCAATAGATGAAACAACCCCTCACAATCTTCTCCTGGGCTTTTGGGAGGAGAGACCTTGGTTCCCAATAAACAGGCAATCAAAGCAAATGTCGTCTGCCCCAACTACAAAAAATGCTGCATTCTGGAAAGGTTTTCCTGCTGTCTTCGACAACAGCAGGATCAATCCCATCAGGTGTTAAGTCACTGGTATATTGCTAACCACAAAGTGACATCTCCTAATTGAAGTTGCACAAAGCACTGTCCAGTAATCAAATTGTGAAAGTCAATAAAAATACTTTTTAAAGTCCATGTCTTTTGCTTTTCAAAATCAGCAGCCTTCAAAAACGCTTTTGATTATTTTTTTTAACATTAAAAGCCAATCAGACAGATAATGAGATATTAAGCAACAAAATGAGATGCTTTGCCAGGGGTTCAGCCTGTTTCTGCAGCACTGCCCGTGCATATTAAATGTGCTGATGCTGATCTTGTCACCTTATCCATTTTTGCAGAAGCATCTATTAGGGAAACAGAAGTGACAATGTATTAACACTTTCCACAGCCACCTTTAGCTATCGGGAACAAGATAGGAGACAGCACATTAAAGCTACCAAATTTAATAACCTATTCTGCAGGTAAGATATTTAATCAGCCAGAAAGTGATTGCATTAGGCATAAATGGGTGACTGAATTGTTTTGTCAACAACAAGAAAGACTCTTTAGGAAAATTTCCTTAAGCCGTACCCCTTTGCTTAAAAGTAACAAAAAACATGCATTTATACACAAGTTTTTGCTCAAAGGCAGAAGAGTAAGTGGAAGCAATCAGCCAAAAACAGTAAGGGAGGAGGAACCTCTAAGCCTTTGGGCTGAATGCAGCTCCTATCTTTGCCAAGTATCACTTCAAACATGGGTTAGGACCCTCTCTCCACCCCAGACCTCTTTCCCCATCACTGCACCCCACCCTCTTCACAGGGATGTCTCCTTCCTCCCCATCTGACCACCCTCCTCTCCTCATTGCAGAGCAGGTCAGCGAGCCCCTCAGAGTGGCCTCATGCAGGCACCTCCAGCACAGAGCACGGAGGGGCAGCAGCACATCTTCAGGAGATGCTACCCAACAATTATGTAAACGCAGACATCGCGCACGAAGCAGCTTCACGGTCCTGGGCACTAAGCAGTCACCCAAACAGCAAGCAACAAATGCAATTAAAATTTCTACATCGATGAAAATTTAAGCATATTTGCACCCATTCATACTTGTTATCTGCAAAATCTACTGTTAGTGTTTAACTTACTCCACTATTTATACCACTGCTTAATTAGGCCTCAGGGGCGACTTTTAATCTAATTTACACCAAACAAATCCTAAATCACCAGCACTCATTCAGATTTACTCCAATGTAAACAAGGTGGGAAGCTACACAAAATGCCTAACACAAACATTTTTGTTACCTGTGTTTGTAGTTGCCCAAATCTTCCATGAATTTCTTTCAAAAAATGGCTTTAAATCACTTTTTCTCTACAGACTCTTGATTCATTGCTTCGCAGTGCAGTCCACAACCTGCTGGTTTAACCTCAGAAAAAGTACAGGTACAGGGCACTGCTGCTCTACAATCACAGAATTCCTGAACAGAGGGAAAAATTAACCCATGCTGAGTGCCACACTGCTGCCGCAGGACTGCTAATGGTTTAAAGCTGGTTTAGTTTAAAGTTTGTGCAGTTGTCTGTGGCTGAGTGTAGGGAAACCAACGCTGTCCCCCAGGGCTCCTCTGACACAGCCACCACTCCTGGCGTGCGGGGCAGGAGCTTCCTCCTGGTAAACGTTCATTCAAGAAATCAGTTCTTGCCTGATCTGAGCTCACTCTAGGAATGATTCCCCAGCTGCATGAGAGATCAAAGCTCTGGTTTCTCTCTATTTGCATTCCTCTTGGGGCAGATAAACGCTGCCGCAGGGAACGTAAGGGGTCCACCACCTCCCTTCATCCTTGCTGTGCTTCCCCATAACGCACTAGCAAAGCTACAGGTCTAATCCGGTCCTGCTGCCAGCAACACTGTCTATCACCTGGAAAGACAAAGAGAAGGTTTCTGACATGTTCTTTTCCTGTGCCCGAGAGAAACGTATTATCTGCCCAATAAACCTGGTTATCTATTGAACAGAGAAGCCGGAGTCCTACGAGCCTCCTCAAAATCAGGTTGGCTACATATCAGCAATCATATTACACAACACTCCCCGATTTATCTTTTTATTCAAAACCACTCTTTACAGAAGACAAATGAAAAGCTGAAACAACAGAACCCCTCATCGCTTCTAGCAGCCTTCAACTCTAGCAAAACTTGTTCCAGTAAGAGTGGAAGACAAATGAGATTATTTCAAGACCGGAGGTATAAATTATAAATATATAATAAATGCTACAGAACACGTTACTTCCCACTGTCCCACCTGACACGTGGTCAGGTAAGCAAAATATGTGCAGAGGGAGACAAGAGGGATAAAGCCAAACAGCATTTTAAGCCTTGCCCTCGGCAACTAACACTTGGCATACATATACATAAATGTGTGTGTATATATAGGGGTTTTTTTTTAAGATTGTGCCCAGCAAAATTCCTGCTTTCTGGTCAAATTTGTCCTCATTTCTCAACATCTGGACAATTAAACTTAAAGCAGCAACTCACTTTACAGCATTGTAGCCCTGGAGTCCCCCATTTTTCAAAAAGTTTGCTCTGTAAAGCTTGAAACACACAACTCTGAGGGTTTTTTTTTCCCATTATCATTTTTCAAAGCTTGCCTCTGGGTTTGGTTTAAGGCTGGTTATTTGTCTCTAATTTCCATGCTAAAGTGCCAAGAGGTACAATAAGGATAGGTGCATGCTGCTAATACTGTGACTTCTCGGCAGATTTACTTGAAAACAGTAGAAAGCCTAAAATGAGTGGAGACCATAGTTTTCCTCTTCATTAAACTTCTCCTCATCCATGCACAAACACCTAATTCTCCAGTGAAGTTCCCAGAGTATTAAACTAATTTGAGAAAGAAACCCAGACAGCATCTTACTTACATTTTGTTTTATAAAAACACAGTTCCATTTCCGCAGCAGGACAGCGGTGGAGACAGCAGCTGTTGTTACCTTGCTTGGAAATGAAGGTTATTCAGCTGCAAATAAGGCTGGAGGTGTTCCAGCAGAGAAGCAAGATGACAGGCAACCTTCCCCCAAGGAATCCAACCCTTGCACCCAAGCCAGAAAAAACACCAGGGCAAGGAAGTAAGTTAATGAACCCTCATTAAGATGGTCCGCTACAACCCGTCTTTAGGGCAGCTTCCAAATGCTGACCACGCAGGAGAAGTTGGAGGAGGCACAAAACTCCTGCAGTGAACACAAGGACACACCAACAAGCCAAAACACCAGGGCAGAGAAGCGTGCAGCGCTGAGGCTCCCCAGTTTTAATGCAGGAACCCGTCCTATGAGGCACCCTACTGCAAAAACCCTACAGGTGAGGCTGACTCCAAATTTAAATTGTTCTGAGAATGCCTGTGCCTAGGCATATGCTTCAACTGTTACTCTTTTTTTAATTCACAAATTGGTAATTTTGTTCCTCACAGACCTGCTGTAAGGTTTTTCTCACTTTTATAGATGAACCGCAAAATCATTGTAAGAGTAACTTCCTATATTTAAGATGTATCCCTGGATTTGACATGACACTTGGCAGGATACCACAATAGTTTAGCATTAGATCTAATTCACGGTCCCTTTAATTGAAGGCTGTCTGCACAAAGTAGTAATGAACATGTGGCTATTGAAAAAACAGTGCACTGAATGATTATGCCTTGAACAATGCATGAAAAAAAAGAGGTATTTTTGATAAAATATTACTTCTTAAAATTCTCTATCAGTTGCATTGACTGTAAAACGACACAGCATTTCATCCTATTTAAATATTAAAATTTTCATTAAAATTAAAGTATTAGGTGTGGAGTTCAACCGCTTTGTTCTGATGTCAGCAACAATTGTCCTGTTATCTTCAGCTTAAGGAAGCAGTCACCCATTTGACTTTTACCATATCGTTTGCAAAGAAAATAAAATGTAGCATAGAAACAACTCAACAAAAGTGTATTCTAAAAGAATATTACATTTGAGAATTTTACATGACAGCTGGAACACAGTAATGTTTTGAATGGAAGCAACAGTCAGTGCATTTACTCTGCTCATGGATCCCAGCCCCGTGCCAACTCAGATAAAAGGATTCTTGCGATTACATTAAGTGCAGGTCATCATTTAAAATAAACTAATAAAAGCTAATTAAGGCCACAACATATTACACATGGTTTATATTGTACATTTCTTTGAGAGCTACACATGAACATAAGCTGTTAGTTCTAGCAATTAGCAGTTTTCATGCTTTGTTAAGATAATGGCACTAATCCAGAGGGAGAAAGGCGATTCAGGCAGAGAGATCCCCCCATGGCCGTTATCAATCCAGCTAGCAAACCCTGGCTCTCCTAGGAAACCCATCGCAGCAGCGCACAACCCAGGAACAATGTTCTATGGAAAGTACAGATATCAGCCAACACCTCTGAAACCACAAAGCCACCACCACCTCCAGCTTTCAGCAACTACATCAACTACTCAAGCTTCGCTCTTATGGTTTACCCGTAAGAGTATCATCACCCCACTGTCTTGCTACAATTATAGCTCTGTAACTCGGAGTTGCCTGTTTATCTAACTTTAATAATGTCGGTGCAGGTTCTGTCACCAAAGTTCCGCTCTAGTTTTAGACCAAAAGTTTAAAGCAATGAAATTCCAACAGTCTCAGACTTGCACTCAGAGCTATATTTAAATCACGGGAGATCAATTTCTCCCCTCTCCTGAGGATGAGTCATTAACCTTCTCCCCAACAGTTCAGCATTTGCTCAGCATGGCTACCATCTAAGACGTTAACAGTCATGGTAGCTTTGCGCTAAAGGTTAATCACTTCAATGCCTTTTTTTTTAAAGGAGAGATAAAGATCTATTGGACTGTTCATTGCACCTCTCTCAAAACACAGGCGAGATTGCTGAGAAAAATCCTTGGTTAATCACCTGGAGGAATGAAAAAGCAGAGAATTTTGCATTATTAATGAAAATCCAGGCAATTAGATAAGTAATAGCCTCTTTCCATTGCATAATACAGTTAAAGTTGCACATAAGGCTTCGTGATGGACCGTATTTCAAGCCAAATCAAAGCAGCTTTCCCAGTTACGACCAGTCTTGTGTTATGCACTTGGGAGTTGCAGGGTTTATCCACGACTGTCATTAAAACTGAACTGGAGTGATTTACTTTTGCAGGCACCTTTTTAGAGCCTGATTATGAAGGTTATCTTTCTCACATATATTTTACATCAAAAATATGAGAGCGCTACACCTCACCACAGCTACATGTTCAAAATACTCAACTGAACGCCAGAATGCTAATCTGAGCCCCAGATCTCAAAGAAGCCAAGAAAAGCTGATCTGAGCACAGGCATCCTAAGAAAATCTCCACCCATCCTACTGGCTACAGACTCTCTGGGGAATTACCAGAAATTCCAGTATGAACACAAAAAAAATATTGAAGAACTTCAGTCAAGCCCAGAATATTTCATTAAGCCATCTCTGTTGCAATCCAGAGTTTTCTGACAAAAATGTTTCTTGCGTAAGGACTTTGGAAAAAATTCTAGACATTAAAATGATGGAATCTGTCCCTGTGGATGTACATATGCAATTCAAAAAAATGTAGGAAAGAAACACAGGCCACATTGTAAATTCAGAGGAGTAGTTGCAATTCACTCTGAAATACAAACGATCTTCACAAAGCAACAGATTACTCAACACAGCATTATGCAAATAAATACAAATCTTGGGTAACCTTTCCCACTTAATGGACATCAGTTTCCCATACGAGGACTGAGCATAACAGGTTTCCATTAACTGAAGCACATCCCTTTCTAACCTGCACACATGACAGTCTTCACTGACTACCTCTGGGTCTGTGCCATGTGCCCCATACAGCCTTTCTCATTGTACACACTTAGATACTTTCAGATATAAAAGCAGTTATGACATACACTGATAATATTCACAAAAAGGAAATACCTGATGCCTAGTGGAAAAAAAACAAAAAAAAAAGTGTGCAAATCCAACACATGAAGTGCACTCAAGCTCACTAGTCTTTAAGACACAGCATTTTATGTAGTTCTTACTGATATTCTTTGCTCAGAAACAACTAAGAAACAGAATAATTAAACTATCAAATGTCAGGATGCAGTGCACTGGCTGAATTTATAGTACGCTACCAAACTTGCACAGCATAATGTCCATCTTTAGTAAGTCTTCCTACTTTTTACACTAATTCCCACCTTTTAAGAGGTGCAGCTTTATGACATCCCAAAGAAATCTGGAATTCTTTCTATAGTTCATTAATTCAACCACAAAATTTATTACAACAGCAATAAACAGCTCCATTTGGAAAAAAAACACATAGCTAATAAATTCAAGGAATCTAAAAAAGGAAGAGCTACCTGCATCACTCAGCTCAGCCCTCCACGGCCACAGAAAGGTGTGGCAGAAGTTTAATCTACAAGTCTATAAAACACCTACTCTGAACGGCTCCTCATACACTACCACCAACTTCAAAATCCAGTAACAAACAAAGTCCAGAGTAAAAGACACTAGTCAGGACTACAGCATGGAACAGAAACACAGAAGAATAGATCATGGGCAACATCATCTGTTAGGTCAAACACCCAGAGGATCTGAGAACGTTTATTGTAGAAGAAGAAAGCAAAGTATCTCACCTCTATTTGATCAGGATCAACATTCTTTCCATTCCTTAAGAGTCATAATCTGATTAACCCAACTACACAGATACCAGCATGTTTACTGTCACTTAACTTTAATACAATGTTGACATAAAACAAAAAAAAATTAAAAACACAGAATCAAATTACATACTACAGAGTGGAACTCCCTTGGACATAACAGCAGAGACAGAGACTCCAGACACTGTTCCAGTACTTCTCTCATTTGTGCTTTAAACCCTCTCTCAGTTTTCAGGCTAAAATAATTTCGGACAAATGTGTGACCAGGTCATCTGATACCAAATCATCATTCATTCATCTTGAGATCTGAGACTGATCTGTCCTTCTCTTTGTCATTTATTTACGTGGGAGTGGGAAAGAGAGGAGGGAAAAGAGAGGATAAGCAAATGGAGCAGTCTCATCACATTGCCTCTCATGATGAGTGGAATATGAGATTGCACATGGAGTTCCCAACACACACATTCCTTGAAGCACCTTAGAAACAACTGCTAAGATTCATAATAAAACTTTTGTCCCTGTGTTATGGACAGGTGTCCATTACTGAGACACAGAACCTAAACTTGAAAATATAATCTCAAACCCCAGCACGTGGGACCAACTGCTAATGCAACACTACCTCACACCACATGTACAATTTTCTTTTTTCAAGGCCTCACGGACCCCTGACAATTTCACAAGATACCCCAGTATTTCCATGGCTAAATCTCTGCCTTCACATCCTTTATACTTCAGTTATCTGTTTCTAAACATACATCTAGTGTTCAAAACAGACAACTAAAAACATCAGATCTAAGCTCTTTCCAAATCAACCACCCCATGAACACAAGTTTAAGTGTTGCCTTCTACTTCCCCTTTGTTTTTACATTTTCTCCTCAAAGTACAAGGACCATTTCTCATGTTGTGAAAGAGCAGCTTCGCCTTTTCCTAGTAACTATCTGCTTCAAAAAAGCCTGTAAAATTGACAAAAATTGTATCAACCTGAACCATTTCAATTTGCATTGTTTTAATGCCAATTTTGATGCAGATTTCACGTTACTGAAAGAGTTCAAAGAATATATTTTGTGCTTTCTCCCACGTGCCTTATGGCCTTCCCAAACTCCCTGAATAACTCCTTCAGACAGTCAAGTCAGAAATAGGTCCTAGTGCACCTGTACATTAAATGGCTTAGAAGAGCCCTGGTGTAGCCATACAGTTAACAGGAGCAGTGGTGGAAACACGCTAAAGGCTTTTTTATTTAAGCCACTTCCTTCCTTCCAATTCATTTAGCAACAGGTTACTTACCTGCCCCAGGAACGGTCTTTAAGTGCAAATGCAGGGTTTTATGATTTCTCCACTATTTGACTGCAGTACAGCTGGTCAATTAAATATTTAATACAAAAGTCCTCAATATTTAATTAGGGATAAATACCATTCTTTGGCAGTTGTACCTATGCGTGAACGTTCAATATGACAAAGACGCATTTAAAGTTGTTAGAAGTTTGTGGATAAGAATATTACAATGAATTAATGTCTTGTCAGTGACCGCTGCACAATACAGTCTCACTATTATATTCAAGAAATGGACTAAAATAGTAATGTTGCTGGCCTTAATGAAGCAATAAGGAAATATACTTGACTATTTAGGAAAATAAGAAAACAATTTTGAAACAAAATGTTAAAGATGTTAACTTCATCTGTCATAACACATTTACAGTCATATGTTTTATTTAAAGTACTTATTTATTAACAGAACCTTCATATAAACTTGGTCATATCATGGCTAGTATTAACTAGTTTGAGATTCCTATTGATTTTGATGGCAGGGTCCAGCAGAAATCCAGACGAGTAGATTCTACAAGCTAAGGTGAGAACAGTCAAATCTTCAGATTAAAGATAACCCCCTAAAGAAAAAAAAAAATCACTGCAGAAACACGGAAGTGCAATTTGTTCATCGTGCCCCTAACACATCACTGCACCCACACAGACCAAGCAATTTCTAACCAAGTTCCACCTTCCTTTTAGGTGCAGAAAAATAAAGGCAATAGTGCAGAGCCTGAGACTCTGGGCCAGAGTCCTTCATTGCACCTGGACTCTCAAGAGTTATTCAGCTACATTTCAAGAGTCTCTTCCTATAGAATTTGCAATCAGCTGTAAAAATCAACATACTAGTGAATTTCATCATGGTCACTTTCTACCTTCATTCCTAATTGTCTAGTAATGTAGCAGGTAATGAATTCCACCATAATGACGAGAGTCTCCACTCTACAAAGCTTTCAATCACAGATTGAAGCTGTTCGTGTCAGAATGCAAACAACCTCCAAAAATTTTGGTTATGCAACTAACACTAGCAGTCAGGAATGTATGATATTTGTACCCAGAATAAGAGGATGCAGGAGCTGTTTCAGGGCTGCTCTGCCATCCTGAGAACACATTTCTGAGGATGAGTAACTTGAACCTTCACTACCATCTGTAAAATGAAATTCAAAAAGGTTTCTGGAGGCGATATTTTTTAATTCTAAAACAATAATCCTACACATTGGAAAAAAACTAATAACATTATCCAGTACTAACTTCAAATAAGTTATCTATTTTTACCACATATGTTTTAATAATTTACATAGGCCTAAATGGAAAAAGATGATACAGACATGCTTGCAGCTGTAAAAAATCCTGAGTCCTTCAGTTTAAAGGAAAAAAAGCTCCTAAATCATCCAGGTTTTGCTGTTTCCATGTGGGCATGTGACACTTCCAGGTCACTTTTACCCGCCACGCTGGGAGGCTGGGATGCTGGTCCAGAACTAGAATGACAGAGAGGACATGACTGCAACCGGAACTACCAAATAACTGCCAAGAACTTTGAAGACATCTTTTCAGCTCAAGGATCAATTATCTTCTCTGAATTCAACCTTCACAACACCAAAGACAACATTAATTTTAACATGAAAGATATGTCAAATAACGTTAGTGAATCCATCATCATCATCAAGCAATGCATTACCCTCATTCAATGTCAGGCGGTTTTGAAGTAAGGATCCCTGTTGGAGGTTACTGGGATGTAGTTGTGACAGACTAATAAGGGATTTGATTAAGGAGCACTTGAAGGTAGCCCTAGAACCTTGCCAGCAGCTCTTGTGGTTGCTTCTCCTCGGCATGAACCCTTGGAGAGACAAGAGCGAGCACACCTTGTGAGGAAGGGCTGAGAGAGCTGGGGGTGTTTAGCCTGGAGAAGAGGAGGCTGAAGTGAGACCTCATTGCTCTCTACAACTGCCTGAAAGGAGGTTGTAGAGAGGAGGGAGCTGGCCTCTTCTCCCAAGTGACAGGGGACAGGACAACAGCCTCAAGCTCCGCCAGGGGAGGTTTAGGCTGGACATCAGGAAAAAATTTTTCACAGAAAGGGTCACTGGGCACTGGCAGAGGCTGCCCAGGGAGGTGATTGAGTCACCTTCCCTGGAGGGGTTTAAGGGACGGGTGGACGAGGTGCTGAGGGACATGGGTTAGTGTTTGATAGGAATGGTTGGACTCGATGATCCAGTGGGTCTTTTCCAGCCTGGTGATTCTATAGGTATGACAGCAGCATGTTGTAAGCCAGAAGAAACCACGGCAGCAACAGTTCCCTCCAAAGCCCTAGGAGAGAGATGTATCTCCTGCGAGTCTTCAGCACTGCCTCCAGCATGGCGATCACTTTACCAGTATTGATCTTCAACTCCCTTATGCTCAATGGCTCTTCTTGGCCATCCTATCTGTGTTTCTCTTTTTTTTTTTTTCCTACTACTTACTACGTTATTTCAAACAAGAAGAATCTCGAAATAACTGTCTGTAAAAACAAACATCTTAAATCTGATCAAGTGACACGATACGTGCTAAAGTAAATGCAAACGTATCAACCGTATTGCCCTCAGTGGGCACAAAGTGATGGGATATGGGACAAGACCTCCTCAGCTAGAGCAGTCTGTGCATCTGACCTCTGTTACTGTTACATAAACAAAGCAATGTTTGGTTGGTTTGCTTTCAGGTGGTTGTTTGGGTTTTTTCGTTTGCTTTGGGGTTTGTTTCTGGATTTGGGGGAAAGTGGGTGTTTGGTTGGGTTTTTTGGTTTGATTTACACACATGAACTACTAAAAAAACTTAAAATTATAGCTTAATGGCTTTGAATAGAAATAAGAATTGATTGCCTTATAAGCCAACATACTGTTTATACTGGTATTTGATTAACCTTTTCTTCCCCTTTCTCCCCTTAACATGCTGAAAGTATAGAAAGAAGAACATTGATTTTAATAAGTGTTAACATTTACACAGGGATTTCTGGCTTCTCTCTATGACCACCTGCCCTACTGGATTTGAAGACCAATCTTCTACACTGCTGAGTAGCTCTCATTTTCTTCTATAATCAAAGAACATTATTTAATCTCCAAAGTCCTATCATACAACTATTGTTTCTTTTATTAAAGAAAGTGAGGCCGAACAAACACTCCCAACACTTGGTGGAGAGGTTTCCAATAACCTTGAGCTCCCCAAGGGAACTATTTTGGGGTAGCTCACTAAAACATTGTCTTCCACACTGACAAATCTGATGCTCCAACGCTCAAGTTCAAAGTCACATGGGCTTTTGAATTCTGTTTGCTACCTCAAAAGGTTCCTTTAAACAATTGTATAACCTATTTCAAGATCTCTTACAAATCCAGATAGCATTTAGGCCATTCTGGACACTTACAGCAATTTTCCACTTAGTTTTCAACAGACTAATATTATTTATACCTATAATATAGATCATAATTTTTGTTGCCAAGTAATTTCATTTTGTTGCCAAGCTGAAATTTCATTCCTGTAAATATTTTATATATCATTTAATAGTATATATTGATATCAAAGTACCTATGTATAGTATCAGTATAAATATATTATTAACTCACTGCTTTACAAGCGAGTTCCTTCTCATCTCTACAGCTGCTGCTGTTCCAGCACTGCCATGGTCAAACTCTGAATTTTACCAAGCAGCAACCAGAAAAGAGAAGGCAAAGTGGAAACATCAGCAGACATGTGCTTGAGTCAGTCAACCAACTCCCACACAGACATCACTAAGTCTCTGTGGAAGAGTAAGAATGTACAAAAACGCACCTTAATTTCTTGCATCCAAAACAACAGTAAAACAGGGCAAACAATGACAAATTAAACTAAACATAGTAATAATTTGTATTTATTAAACCAAAGATGCAAATTCATATATAATGTTAACACAACTCATTTAATTTAGTTTCTTCAAATATTCAAGTTTTAACAGAACAATTACTCAGACATTTTGGCATATATACAGGCATATACTTAGACAAGCTAAAAGTACATAGAAACAACCTTTTTGGACTAATATTCAGCTTGCCACAGTTTTCACTTATGTCAATCTACAAGAGCTGAGGATGTGGCTGCCTGTGCCACGTCAGCTCAGCTCAAAGAGCAAAGCTCCTTCAGGGAGCACAGATTCACCAAGTCAGTCACTTGTGACACTGGCAGCAAACCCAACACAGAACTAACAATTACTTTTCACCAAAGACAGAATATTGAGACACAAAAGAGCTAAATAAGTGAGAAAGACTCTGTTGAACACCATATGCAGAGGGCAGACTCCCTTACAGGTTGCTGATCTGTTTGCTACCCCGAGCATCCTTTGCTGCACTGGAATTGCTCCAGGTCTATTCGGCAGATCAGACAGAATATTTCGCTTTTTTTTCTAATCAGAAAAACAGAAATATTTCCTTGTTGTTTCAAGAGTACAGAATTTCAGAGTCATTCTGATTAGAAGAAGAATACAGGATACTGTCAGAAAATTTATTTCTTTGATTTCCTTACTTGCCCATGCTGCGATCTTGGCTGTATTTCTGAAAACGGAACTACCACTGGAAAAAAACCTTTCAAGGCTAGTCAGATGAAACACCTTTCTAATGTAAAGACATTTCCCTCATTTCCCTCATAGCAACAATAACTTCAGACCAACCTAACTGGGGCAATTTCAAAGCAGGCAGGAGAATACCACAGCTGAAAACCCACAGACAGGAAGAGGGGAAAAGAGGATTAAAGTCCATTCCTGCTTTCCTTTGATTTGCTATCGGTAGTATTATAGTTTCATCTGCCTCAGGAAAACAGATTTAATTTGTTATTACTTATAAAGCATACTTCATTTTGAAACAATTACAGAAGTCTGAACTTTGTTTCCTTTTAAAAAGTGAATATTTTTAAGGCGTTTTTCTTTTTTTACTAATAACCTGAAATGTTTTGCATATTCACACTAGTGTGAACAATCACTGAGATTACTAGAAGGTTACACAACAGACAGATGAGCCAACTTTGAAACCCAGAGAGGCACCAGTATATACACAGCATTTCCCTTTACAGGAATACCAGTATGCAAGAGCAACTCTGCTGGAGTACAAGGAACAAGAATTAAAACTGCATATGAGAGGACACAGTCACTCCCAAGTGCTTTTTAATACAAACATACAGAGTTCAGCCCCATTGTGATGCACTTGTTATTCACTATTCAATGCCACAAGGGATTTGAGTGTTTCCAATCTATGGGCTGTGGAGCAGATAGGACATGGCATGGGATAAAGGCTTTCCATATCTTCAAAAGAAAATCAATATTCTATTAAACTTTTGAAGAGACCTTAAAGGTTCACTTAGTCTTATTTTCAATTATTCTGCAGAGGTGTCAAAGGCTTTTGCAAACATAACCCTGTTTTTAAGCCTCCATTAGCATGTCTATCTCCATCTAAGAAACACACCAGGATGCATGGTTTTCCATCTCTAAGTATTTCCAGATACTAGGAAAACTGAAGAACTCTGAACATGGTGTCAGATACCAGTCATCAAGGACTCAAGTTTAACACAGGAAAAAAAGAAGGGGCGGAAGAAATAGGAAGAAAGGGTCAAGCACGGGGCTGGGAAAAGGAAGAAAGGGTCAAGCACATGTATTTCTGTGTTGTAAATATAAAATTATTTGCCTGAGCCCACAATAACAACCAATAATACCAGCCTTGGCTCCAGAACTCACAGGGTTCTAGCTATGTGCACAATCCTTTTAGGTCACATTAACTCATTTTTAAACTAGAAAAGACTGCCTTCAAGTGCTGCACAATTGAATCAATCACTGATTGACTAGTAAGAAGGTACTGATTTATAGTGTGCCTGAACTGATCTGAAGTAAGTGACAGTACTGGCTAGAAGAGAGGATCAGTGAATACAAAGATTAAGCTACGTTTCAACAGAAACAGCCTACCAGATGTTTTTTCCACAGGTGAGTAGGTATTTTAAAAGCTCAGGCTGTGATTCTCTGAAATGCTCAAGAAGAAAATAATATCAAAATCTGGAATATCAAAATAATAACATTAAAAGCTGGAAGCAAACTCTACTCGAGCTTTTTCATTTTTTGCTTAAATTTTTGCAAGGTATATTGATTTTCAGAGGTTATATTGCTATGCTACTAGAGAACAGCAAGATATCTGAAATAGTTTATTTCCAGACAGTGCTTCCATACAGTGGGAAATGTATTTAAAACTAAATATAAAACCACTAGCTTTCTTATTCCCATTTAAACCAACAAGAAACCTCACACTGACTTGGGTGGGTTTCAACATCTTCCCACCTTGCATCTCCTTTTTTGGCTGCAATCATTAAAAGAGGCAGTGAGGGGGAAAAGCACACACAGACTGAGAACCTACAGGAGAAGTTGTTAGCTCAGTAAGAGGTTTTAACTTGTGGTTGTCTTTCATACATATCTGTCTTACAGAAACTAAATTTAATCACTATCATTTGTCATTAGAATACGGATATCTGTGTGTTACACTGTTCTCAGAGGTTATGGACAGGGTCAATCACACCAGGTACATGAACTGATATTATGTCACAGTCTCAATCAAGGACCAGTAACGAGCAACACATTTTAAATATTTGTATCCAGTGCCCTCGTTACTACACAGCATGACTTAAGATTCAGTAGAGGAGATCCTTATGTGATCCTTACAAGTTAGTCAACAAGTTTCCAAATAGATGGAGGGAAGGGTTTTACCCTTCATTGAGGCAAAGAATAATTAAGTAGTCAGTTAAATACAGGAAATTATATATATTTGGATCACCAAAGAAATAAAGCATTACCTCTTCTAACGATGATGGCTGCTCACACTAACCCCAGATAAGAAAAATAAACTACGTTATAGTTAAAAGATTAAATTTGCATGCACCTTCTATCAGACCTCAGAAGAGAGACTGGTCATAAACACCAGCATGCCTATGAAAATTTTCTAGTTAGCACTACAGGAAGCATCAAGGACACAAGAGAGAACACTTGACCACCATCACATCAAAAAAAGGCTTCAGCGCATCACGTAGACAAACCTTCCCAGTTTAACTTTTATAAACATACAAGTAAGTGAAGGTTTTCTCTCATTTCTCCATCTGTGACTTTGAATTAAGCATGATCTTGAGTTATGTGGAAAGAAACAAACGCTTCTCTTTCAGCGCGGCAAATCCATTAAGCAAGGGCAGCCGTGCCCTGGCAGCAAGTGCCCTATCTCAGCCTTAAGTTTCCCAGGCATGCAAAGGCTACACATGCTCCAGAGCTGGAGCTGCCAGTGTTGGGAGACTGCTCTCAGTCTACGGATCAGGATGAATAAAAAAATGTTTGTAACCAGAAAGGTTCTGTATTACACAAAACAAAACACTGGAGAGCACATTTGACTCCTGAGCATCCCCAGGGAGTTTATTACATGTATCCAGCATCTTGCTGAAATGAAGTATCAAAAGTGGTTTCCTGAAAAGCAAACAAGACTTTTTTTTTTTTTTTCCGCCAACATCTTCAGACTCTGTTTGTACTTCTCACAGAATATTTTCCTACCAGAAATCCCACTTCATTAAGTGAACCAAAGCCATCATCATTTTCCCCTATTTAAGTATTGTCATAAACTCTGTTTGCTCTCCTGGCATCTATTGAGCATAATGTTAATGATTACAGGGAGACAGAGTTTATCTTTTGCTCTTCAAGCTGGTAGTTCATAATTCAAAATTTGTACTACCAGACTGTATTTATATGTTATCTTAACTCCACAGTTCTCTAATTCACTTCTTTTTCTCTCTCCTCTTTATCTATTCATGGTTTTCTCTTAGAAAAACGCAAGCTCTTACAGATTAGGCTTCTGTTTTTAAAACAAAATACAGCATCTTATACTCTATATGCTGCTCAAAGGCACAGTAAACAGTCAAACAGTTCACATTTCATCTTCCAGAAAAAAAAAAGTTTTAAACATGATTTTTATGTTATATTTTTGGGCATGGATCCTTCTAGAGATTGACTATTTCATTTATTCCACAGTCTTTGCAGTTAGCTAAAACTAGCAAGGATGAAACTTTCATGTCCTCCCCACCACATAGTCCAGCAGTCTATCTAAAGTCAAGGTTTCCCAACAATAGCTTTTCGTAAGAATTAAGACATTCTGGTATGAGTACTACTTCTGCTGGTTAGGAGTGATCTTCCATAGGAGGAAGTAACAGAGATTATTGAATTCTATATATCTTAAACTGCCTCATACAAGCTAATCTTTCCTCAGTCACATATTTCAGCGTCTTAAAACCCTATGGAAAAGTGTAACATGAATAACATTGTATATCCCATTCACTATGTCAGGAGATCACAATCTACAATTTTCACAAATACTCAAAGACTAACACACCACTTAAGTTATAATAAACACTTTCTGCTCTTCTCTTCAATCTTCTACTCCAAACTTCCCAACATCACCACTGCATTTACCCTCCACTACAGTAAAGCCACAAAGGTCCCCAGAGCTAGACTTCTTCAAGCCTGCACAGACTCTCTGTAGGGAGTTCAAACTCAGCTCCCAACCTCTCAAGCACTTGACACCAATCCACTCTGTTGTTCAGCAATCCGTGCTTCCCTCAAGGCTGCATGTAGAAAAAAAGCTAAATTCATAATCCTTTCTTGCAGAAGCAGATGCCATGCCACCTCAAAGCAGAGGATCACACCAAGTGCACCTCCACTGAAGAGCATATGTACAGACAACTTAAACTATTTTGATACAGGTTACAGGGAGATCAAGGGCAATTGTGAGGACAGGAAGGAACAAAAAAAATCTTAATATTACTATCTTCTTCTGCATTCTGATAACAAGGTTTTTTCCTTGAACTTACTTTCTTAGCACTGCTCTGACTAATGAATAAGCATGAAAATCATCCATGAAACCATGCAAAGCATATAAAACATTATATAAAAATAAAAAATAGTCAAATAAATAAAAACAATAACTTCCGCAGAGTTACGGCACAGTCATTAGAAGTTCAACTACATCAACCTTTATTTCACGCAAGAAAACTCCACCTGGAGAAGTCTAAACACTCCCTTCTACACTGATAGCATCTGGGCTACTGTGGAATATACGGAGAATCACAAATCATTTAGGTGGGAAGAGACCTTTAAGGTCAAGTCCAACTGTTAAGCTCATACCGCAAAGCCCACCATTAAACCATGTGCCTAAGCACCACATCTACACGTCTTTTAAACACTTTCAGAGATGGTGACTCAACCTCCTTTCAGGGAGCTGTTGACAGGGATAAGGCTGCTCCTCAGCCTCCTCTTCTCCAGGTTAAACAACTTGAGCTCCCTCAGCCACTTCCCACAACACTTGTGCTCCCGACCCTTCATCAGTCTTATTGCCCTTCTCTGGACTCGCTCCAGCAGCGCAATGTCCTTCTTGTCGTGAGGGGCCCAAAACTGAACACAGTATTCAAGCTGCGGCCCCACCAGTGCCAAATATAGAGTCACAATCACTTCTCTACATGTGCTCAAGCACTAGCGAGCGTTTTGCTGAACTATGATCTCAAGCAAATTCAGATCCAAAAAACGAGCAATGAAAATCAAGATCAAAAAGTCAAAGTAATTGGAATATGGAAGCCAGAAATTAGTATTTTCCATCTCAATATAAATGGGATAAACAGGTACAAACATTTACAAGTCTTCTCTCTGATGACTGAAGATTGTGTAGTTTCTACTTCCCCAGAAAGCGTCGAGCATTTTAAGACGACAAGTAAGGTTTCACTCATCACTCTTTACCAGTCAGAAAGGAAGCTGAAGTCTGTTTCCTAAAGTTCCTTTTCTTCATCTCAGAATAGCTCATTAACATGTCTTTACTAGAAGAATTTGAGGTTTAACCTCACATTAGATAAAAATTTTCACTATTTCACTCTGTACAGAAATATTCGTACAATTTTGATGAATAAAGACAAAAATAACATGGTCAAATCAAAAATACTGCTGTCACAGCAAAAATACAAGACTCATCATGAACTGCAAAGACCTATTGTGGCAGTCTGTGCTTAAACTCAGAAGGATTTTTTCATTTATTAACACTCCGTTCTTGTTCAACAGCATACTAATGAAGTTAATCTAAAGGCTAAATTTCAATTATAAATCACAGAACCGCATCTCTGCTCTCCGATTGCTCAGATTATGCAAACCAAGCCTCCTCCGATACAAAGCACAATGGTTGACTGCAGATAAAAGTTCCTGAAACATCAAAAATATTCAGTCCAGAAGGTAAAATCTAACAAACACCTGTTTTCACATCCATTCACTAACTCTGTGGCAAGGCAATGATTTCTAATAACTTGACAGACTGCTCGCACACTTAAAATATGCTGCACAGGTTTGAACAATAAAAGGAACAGCAAATGTTTAAATCTCTCAGGCTTGCAGCCAAGACAAAGTCTTCAGACAGAGTGAAAAAAAGGGGTTCCATTTGCTAAAATAATTTAGGAGAAAATGTTTTCCTCTTGAGTACCTACAAGGTTTTGTTCCAGGACAAATGCATGAGAGAACTGCCAAAAGAAAAACAAGATCCGTGAGAGGCAGTGCATCACTTGGCAATTAATATGCACAACTACAGACTGAGCTGTGTTGTTTCGTAACGTGTCAACACAGCTGAAATAAGGAGCTGAAGCTGCAGGACTAAAAAAAACCACAAAATATGAGTAATAATGACTACCTGGGTCATTTGCTTCCAATTGCTTCTGCAAACAGAAGAGCGATGGATGCTCACATGGACACCAAACCACGTTGCTCTCGCAACTGAAAGACCGATACGAAGGAAATATCGCAGCTGCTTTTTACCAGGAAAATAAAGAAAAGTTGAGCAGCCCATAGATTTTAGCCGAGAGGATGAAGCATGGAAGGACTGCTCACTTCTGATGGGAGCCAAGGAAACAAATGGGAACCAAAACATGGGAACGCCACAAGTTTCAACTGATCACAAACCTGTATGAAAGATAACAAGGCCTTTCAGTTGTTCTCTCAGAAGTGTTTTCACCATACAGCACACATGATTTCCAGCTAATATAACAAGTTTAGGGTCAACTCCTCCATTTCTTATGGGGAAGGAAAACCAGGAAGAGTAAATGCACCATAACAAGCTCTTATCTGACCATCACTAGTAGTGAAAACTAGGGAGGGAATGTTTCCTCCAAATCAAGGACAGGACAGTGATAAATTCCAGCTTTACACCTATCTATCAGCTCATGCTCAAAGGCAGTTGAGCCATCCCATAGCACTCAACTCAGGTCAGAGACATTCAACTACTTTTTCAATGAGAAGACTTTTTTCCCCTCTTTCAAGTTAAACAAAGTCAAATATACACACCCACACAGCCACAGGAGCCACCACAAAATTAAAGATTGCTGCTCTCCTAAACACAAATATTAATGCCTACAGGTCTTCAATTCTAGTTCTTCAGGACATAAGCCCAAACGGTGCAAGTTTTCTACCTCTTGCATCAGTCTACATGTACCCCTTTTCATTGACTTTATCCTTCAAGTACATCACTCATAGAATCAATCATAGAATAACCAGGTTGGAAGAGACCCACTGGATCATCGAATCCAACCATTCCTATCAAACACTAAACCACGTCCCTCAGCACCTCGTCCACCCGTGCCTTAAACACCTCCAGGGAAGGTGAATCAACCACCTCCCTGGGCAGCCTCTGCCAGTGCCCAATGACCCTTTCTGTGAAAAATTTTTTCCTAATGTCCAGCCTAAACCTCCCCTGGCGGAGCTTGAGGCCATTCCCTCTTGTCCTGTCCCCTGTCACTTGGGAGAAGAGGCCAGCACCCTCCTCTCTACAACCTCCTTTCAGGTAGTTGTAGAGAGCAATGAGGTCTCCCCTCAGCCTCCTCTTCTCCAGGCTAAACAACCCCAGCTCTCTCAGCCCTTCCTCATAAGACCTACTCTCCAGCCCCCTCACCAGCTTTGTTGCTCTTCTCTGAACTCGCTCCAGAGCCTCAACATCCTTCTTGTGGTGAGGGGCCCACAACTGAACACAGGATTCGAGGAGCGGTCTCACCAGTGCCAAGTACAGAGGGAGAAGAACCTCCTTGGACCTGCTGGTCACACCGTTTCTGATACAAGCCAAGATGCCATTGGCCTTCTTGGCCACCTGGGCACACTGCTGGCTCATGTTCAGTCGCTGTCAACCAACACCCCCAGGTCCCTCTCCTCCAGGCAGCTTTCTAGACAGACTTCTCCTAGTCTGTAGCTGCACAGGGTTGTTGTGCCCCAAGTGCAGGACCCGGCATTTGGCCTTGTTAAGCCTCATGCCATTGGACTCTGCCCAGCGGTCCAGCCTGTTCAGATCCCTTTGGAGCCTCCCTGCCCTCCAGCAGATCAACACTTCCACCCAGCTTAGTGTCGTCCGCAAACTTGCTCAGGGTGCACTCGATGCCTTCATCCAGGTCATTGATAAAGACATTGAACAGGGCTGGACCCAGCACTGAGCCCTGGGGAACCCCACTTGTCACTGGCCTCCAGCTGGATTTCACACCATTTCCCACCACTCTCTGGGCCCTCCAGCCAACCAGTTTTCCATCCAGGAGAGTGTGCGCCTGTCCAGCCCAGAGGTGACAGTTTCCGAAGCAGAATGCTGTGAGAAACTGTGTCAAAGGCTTTGCTGAAGTCCAGGAAGACCACATCCACAGCCTTTCCCTCATCCAGCAGCCGAGTGACTTTGTTATAGAAGGCGATCAGGTTAGTTTGGCAAGACCTGCCTTTTGTGAACCCATGTTGACTGGGCCTGATCACCCTGATCACTCAGTGGGAAGTTATCAGTAACCCAGACAATAGTCAGACTTTTTACTAAACTTAAAATAAATTAAAAAAATTAACCAGGTCCTAAAAACAAAGCCTTATGCTTAAAAAAAAAAAATCCAGATTGCCAAGATATTCGTAATGTTATCTGATTTGGCAATCTTGACTACTGTAACACTGACAAATATATGCAAAACGATTTTGCAATTACATCCTTCCAAAGCACTAAATCTTCTCATTGTCAAATACCGAAACAGGCACTTTGCTTCTGTGTTTGGCTGGGTGCTGTGCAAGCTTTCTTCCGTGCCTTAGTCCTTAAATAAGCTGTTTCTCAGCAACATGCTCATATTTGTCAGACTGAGCAATAAGCATATACGTATATGCTTAGCAACATGCTTGGTGGGAGCAGTGCAGTTGTCTTTCATAGTTGTTACCGAAATACATCTTAATTGAGTAGCAGCATTACACCACAAATGAGCCAGAAAAAAAGGCCAACAATAACGACAGACCACCAGAAAGAATCTGTTGTCTTCTGGGTAAACTGTTCCACGCTAAAACTTATTAACTGTAAAAGCACCTTTTGAATCACTTTTGTCTTGCCCAGTGGAATACCTTAATGTTTCTAGCAGTAATATAATTTCTGGCTTGCAATACTGTCCTCATCTATAAGACTGCAAGAGAAGGTAAGGGAAAAGATGAAAACAGGGGAACACAGAACTGCTGTTATTAAACCTTTAAGATACAGAGTTAATTCCAGCTTAACATTTTTATCTGTTGCACTGTTTGTTTGAAGTGGATTTCTTTTTCCAGCAAGGAAATCTAATTGTTGCACCTGAGTGTCAAACAACTCCATGGTCATCTATATCCGTGCCGACTGCACTTCTGCTACAAGTAATCTGTTAAGCAGCACATCCCCAGCTGGGGACTGTAATTAGGGTGCAAACTGCCATACAATCCCCTTGCCAGATTGATGAAGGAGACCTCTTACAAGGTGATCCAGAAGGCAGTGTTGAGACCATTAATCATTTATCCGTCGAGGAGAATACAAAAAGCTCTGCTACTTGAGAGCATTACACTGGAAAAATACCTTGACAAATCCAGCACATTAAAAACTAGTGAAGTTTTAATTAAAACGTCAGACATTGGTTATTGCATTATTTTTAAAAGTTTTAGCTGCGGCCACATCAAAAAATACATATTCAAATTTCAGACAGAATTTGATCCTCATACTTTGCTACTTCTTTTAAAAGCTTGATAACAATCAGCTCTGAGGTTTTTCAGCTCTGCTAGCAGCATCCCCAGACAGCAAACACACATAATAGTAATCTACAGAGCAAGCTTAAACGCACTGCCAGGCTGCTGGTATTTCCACTTGCAACTATTTGTTTTGGGGGATTTGAATCCACAGAAAATGTAAATATTTTCTATAATGTGCAATTGCAGGTGCTGTTAGTACAAAAATTCAGTCTACAGTGCCAACATCAAATTTTGAACAATTGCCTAATGGGGTCTTCACTGTCTACCCTGAGCATATAAGTTCTGACTCTGCCAAACATGAGCAAGATTTAAAGTCGAGTTGAAGCTTAAGTTTTTCCCTTCTTCATCCTTATTTGATCCAATAACCAAGCCCACACTGTCCTTACAGAACTCATGAAACTACTAAGAGATAAAAAAAAACACCACCAAGATCACTTACGTTGTCCATGGATATAGAATCATAGAATCATAGAATAACCAGGTTGGAAGAGACCCACTGGATCATCGAGTCCAACCATTCTATCAAACACTAACCCATGCCCCTTAGCACCTCGTCCACCTGTGCCTTAAACACCTCCAGGGAAGGTGAATCAACCCCCTCCCTGGGCAGCCTGTTCTATATTGCTAGAGTTTGCGGTATTTTTCTTCGGAAGCAAGTTTTTCACCTTCTTTTGTATGCGACCTCATGTTTTACTTACCACACACCATCCATGAGCACCAGCATCAAAAGCTTCTTAGCTACATCCATCAGCTTCACAACATCTCACCTGCGCCCAGCCTAAGGAGGAGCCAGCTGGGCAGGGAAAGGAGAGGATGTGTGCTCCCTGCCTTCTCTCCCCCAAATTACCTGGAATTTAGTAGAATTGCCTGGAAGATTTCTGCTATTTCAAAAGCAAACACAATCTATCCTATACAGCTATATACTAGACTAACAGATAATACATTTTCCTGTAGAAAATGCAAGAGGGAGGAAATTTAATCCAAACACATCACTACATAGTCCAACAGGATTTGCTTATGAACTCCAAAAGCCACCCCGATGAAGGCAAACTCCTAGGAACCTAAGACTAAAAAGCACTTGGCCAATAAGAACTTTTTTTTTTAAGCTGAAAAAGCCAAATCTCAATTTCCACAGAGCATCAACAAGCACATCTGCAATCAAGATGACAAAAAAAAAATTTGCAACCTGTGGCCATGAAGTTAAATCAATTTATGTATTTAAAAAACATTCTGGTTTGCAAATTACGACACCTCCTCCACAACTCTCCTTATTCCCTAGACACAACAGGAATTTTTCCAAAGTACACAGCGAGGAAGGGAAAGCATAGAGAAAGCATCTTGGGAGTGAGGAAAGCCCAAGATAATTGTTAGCATCAAGTGTCTGCACAATGAGGAATCTTTTGCAAACATAACTGTAGACACAATAGAGCTTTTTGTTTGTTTCTGCAACACTGGGAAACTTCTGATTTCCAGAATCCTTGCTTGCATGAATAAGCATGCAAGTAATCTTCTGAATATATTAGTGAGAGAAGGAAAGCAGAAATAGTTTCATTATCATTACACAGAATCTTTCAGGCAGCTATGGAAATCCAAGTTTCTTAAAAATTATTGCCACGACAAAAAAACATAATGCATTTCAATGGCAAGAGCTATCATACATCACTCGTTTCCTCAGTATTTACAATTTTTCAATATAGCCTGAACTAACGATAAGAGCTCAGCAACACAGTAGGAACACGCATGGGATAATTCACATATTCTAAGTCACCGTATCTTTTTAATACAAGTCAAAAACACTAAAACGTCAACTTAGAGAACGGAGCACAACTTGAAAACAATGACAAAGAGGGAAATTAAGTGCAACATCATTTACTGAAAGGCTGCAATAACAATCTAGCAGAGACTGAGCCAAATTTTCAAAAATTAGAAAACATATTCTCTTCCCTGGACAACTCAAAGCAATCCAGTGATGTGCTGCAATATCTAATCCTGCTGTTAATGTTTCTTGAAGTTTCACCCTACATGTCAGGGGCAATGGAATAGAAAGTATTAAACACAGCACACGACTGAAATAATGCTTGAATACTTCAAGCAGTTAACACCAAAGTTACCAGTATATTGATCTTAGTTTGGAGTAACAAGGAAAAAACTTGTTCCCCCACTTCTTGAGTCTTGCTGTGTCATCACGTACTGGCATTAATACTGCTCTCATCCTTAGGCAAGCCCGTAAAGACACTGATCCTTTATATCCTTTAAAGGGAGCAATTAATGCTGCTATTCAAAGTTTCTAACCTTTAGCTCTCAGTCCCAGTAGTGTTATTCAGATTTTTCTTTTCAAGTTTAGCAGAAAATGGTAACTATTTGTGTCTTCCTAAAGGCAGACATGCATTAATCCTAACCGCAAATTGGAGTCAATTTTGAAAAAGTAATTCCCAAAGTTCTCAGCTCCAAATGTGCTCCTCCGCAGGATCGGATGCTTCCCAAATTCTGCCTGCCCTTCCAAATCACTTCAGTTTAAATGCTCTCCTTCAAGAGGTATTTTAGCAAATCACTTTTAAAATGCTTTCATAGCTGCATGAAATTTTGCATCCCATACTGCATTCCCCCTCATCATCCCCTGCGGGAGGATGACTTTTGCTATGACTACTTGCAGTGAAGTCACACTGCTAAGTTCCATTGTCTTTATTCCTGTTATCACCACTCCCCACTCGGTCTTACCATCCCCCTTTCTTCTCCACAAAATTATTTACTCAGCTCCCCTGTTGCCTCTTTCGGAAATGTTCATAAGGAGCATCCCAGAATCAAAATGATATACTTATTATTTGTTGTCTTCATCTAATTTGTACCTTTAAACCACCAAACACAGAGGCTGATATCTAGAAACCATAAAAGCATGTCGTTTTCAGAACTATCCCACAAAGGCATCTTGCACTTTATTTTCAAAGTAGAATTAATATATGCCACTTCCTATAAGGTGCCAAATACCTTGAACCCCCCAAAAAACACAAAATAGCCCAGCCTTCCCATTCTCTCTCTCAAAAAAACACACCAAATCTGATCATTGTAGCCCATCAATACTGTTCCACTTTAAACCTATCCTGATATGAAAGTCATTACGGCTTATCTGGCACACTGGCAAGATACCATTTCTCTAGCCCAGAGAAAGGGTATTCTGCAGCCGAGACCTTTCCAAATAGCCAAGGAAAAAGTTACACCTATTTAAAGAGAGTGCAAGCTGTGCCTCCGCCAGCGCTGCGCAAGGGAAGAGGCAATCAACGTGACAGTAAATGTAATTAGTGTTATACCTCCTGCCAAAATTGGACATCATATAAGCAGATATATCAAACAAATTTGACATGATGTATTACCATTGATGTGCCTAAATATATAAAGGAGTGGGGGAGGCTTTTGGAAGGGTGGTGTAGCAGGTTTTATACTTTAAGGGAAAGCACAGATCTTGACGTGCTTCCATCATTTCTGTCTCCATCTTGTTTGTTCATTAATGTTTCTCCTCTCCTTTCTAGTTCCTATTTCCATCTTGGTCAGAGTGACACAAATCATCCTCTTTTTGTTGCAGCTCACTAAAATCGAAGCTGCATCATGTCTCTTTTTCTCCCTTCCTTGCTACTCAGAGGCTTCAACCCATTTGCTTTCTGAACATGTTTGCAGTCCGAGTCTGTTTCTTGATATCAGCTCGCCTGTTTGTCTCTCTTCTGTCTCCTTTGCACTCACCAAAACTCCTTACAGTCATAGTCATCTCTGTTCCAACTTGCCACCGTCTCCTGGCTGTCACTCACACATCTCCTTTTCCATGGTCCTAATACCAATTTCCATCATCTTTGCAAACTTCCTAGCATGAGCAATTATCCATTATTTTAAATACATTCTATTATTTTCCTTTCTGAAAAATATATACTTATGTCACCACTCCCTGCCAACTTGTAAACATTCTCTATATTTGCTCTTTTTTCCACCAGGTTGGCACAGTGCATTGTCCCAGCTACGTTCTTCTTGATCATTTCAGTACACTGACCAAACATCTCAGATTGATTTCACATCTCTGTGTTGAGCAAAACAAGTCAAATTAAGACGGTACTGCAGCAACCTCTGCAAAGAAATCTTTCCCTACCAAACTCCAGCCCCAACCTCCAGAGATACAAAAAATGAACCAGAACACCATCTAGAATTCAGAGGTGTTAGAAGAAATCACAGAAGATAATTTATTTGAGAGCTACTCTATGTATGGTTTTAACATCTAACTTAGACATAACAGCGAAGGAGGAGAGGGAATAATTTCCAGCTTAACATCAAAGCAGAATCATAGAATCGTTAAGGTTGGAAAAGACTTCTAAGATCATCAAGTCAAATCATCGACACACCACCATGTCTACTAAACTACGTCCCGAAGTGCCACATCTACATGGTTTAACACCTCCAGGGATGGTGACTCCACCACCTCCCTGGGCAGCCGGTTCCAACGCTTCACCACCCTTTCAGTGGTGAAGTTTTTCCTAATATACAATTTAAACCTTCCGTGGTGCATCTTGGGGCCGTTCCCTCTCATCCTATCACTTGTTACTTGGGAGAAGAAGCAACAAGAAAACAGTAATCCTCCACACTCCCACACAGCTGGACCTGGAGATTAATGAGTTTTACTGTTCAGTGGACAAACCAGGGGATAAAAGAAAAGAAAAGGAAAAAACAAAAACCTCCCTTCCCAAAATAAGAACTCAACAAGAACTGAATGGTTTTCTTCCTTACTTCTGCTAGAAAGCAATACCAAAGCTTCCATTTAGAGGCAGGAAAGTTTTATTCCAGAAAAAATTACTACTTCTTTTCAGGGAAATTTAACCTTCTGCTAATCTTGTTTCAATTTTCATTTTGAAATAAAGGTTTACTACAAAAAAAATTATAATTAAATCCAGCGATTTTTAGACAAAATTTAGCAAGTTCCCAGATCACTTCTAATCCAGAGACCTCTCACGAGTAACACAGTCTCCACAGACCAAGTTATGTTCTCCCCAAATGGAAGCTCTGGGCTGCTCCGTTTCAGGCAGCATCTGAACTTGCCACTGAAGTACTTGGGATGGAAAAAAATCTAGGCCAAGCACAGGTATTTATGACTTCTTTTGATGGAAAGTTTAAAAATTACTTTACCCCCAAAAATAAGTCTTTAACTGGACTTGTCTTTGCTGTTCCAGCAAACACAGACCATATTGCCGTTCATCTCCTGACAAATTACTCTCCAGGAGAATACAAATCATCCGTGCTGAGCTTCAGAAAGACTCTGGAAGAGAGCTCTGTTTCGACCCACTAGAGACAAAAAGCCAGCCACAAAACAGACTTCATCCCAGTGGAAAGTCTCCCTCGCTCATAAACATGAGTTTTAATCCCATTCATTAGCTGCTGAATTGCACTCACCTTTATGGTGCTACATCTTCAGGTCACTCTTCCATCCATTACATTTTTTGCTGTGGGCGTATTCTCTGTTTTATTAGCAACTGTAATATAATTCAGTACATATTCCTGCACAGGACAGGTTAATTCCCTGGCTGTATTCACAAGATGAAGAACGGCTGAATTTTTAAGCAGCAAAATAAGACAGAAAAAAAAACCCAACAACAACAAAATAAACGTAAGAAGAAATCCTACTGTATTTCTATTGGGATGGTTTTGTAAAATAAAGTATGATGTATCTGTCAAGCCTCCTGCCTCCCAGGATTTCTTTTTCATGAATGAATATCTCACACTAAAAACTGATGCTACATAAACTGTACATCATTGGTAGAGATAGTTGCAATTACAGAGTCCACTGCTCTCACTGTTACTAAAGCTGTATATCGTATTTACTACAGACATCTGAAACCAATTACAGAATCATAAATATTTGCAGCCTACAGATTTCTAAGTATCTCAGAGGCATACATTAATGCCACAGAGTCATCACCCCCATTCTGCAGTAACCTCAGCCTCACTGCTCTGCTCTCTACCATCTGCTGACATCAATTTTGCAATGAAAACCCAGCAATTCAGTGAGAATAGGTGCCCAAGCAAAGAAAAAACTTCTGTCTGGAGATACTATCACTCTCCTGTTATACATGTATATAAAAAAAACCTACAACGCTTTTTAAAATATATATTTATATACACTGCAAAGCCTGCTCTGGTGAGTTCCACTCTCTGCAATCTCCTGTTCAAAACAGCAGACAGAAGCCCACACTGCTCTCACCATGTGCTGAAACAACGCCAAAATGAAGTACAAGCTACTGTGGGATCAGAAACAGCCACAATTATACCTAACAACTGAAGAGATTGTTTTCTTTGTTTTGGAAGGCTGTGCCAGCCTGAAAGAGCCAAACGCACACAGCATCCTTCTGGCCATTCCTGGCAACTGAAGACAAAAAAGGAGTCCTGCTCGCTCTGAGCAAGGCTGCAACTAGAAGCTTGTCACATAAATTTTAGACCATCTCCAACCTTCAAAAATATTCACTATTCGCTACCAGAAAATCCCTTTTCTGCAGAAACGTCCACACTTTCTACTTCAGCAACGGAGCCTGAAGACTGAGCATTTCCCCACTTTCTAATACTTTTTAGGTGGTTTTAAATGTTCGTTCCTTTTACAAAACAATTTATTTTCATTCTCTCCTCATTCATCCTGCCCTTTCAGGCCACATCACCTCAGCTGAAATACTTTTCATACTTTATTGCACTCCAACTGGATTTGCATGCCCTGCCTTTACCAACGGGCACTCGGCATCACCCAGGGACGTTGGAGCAGAGCATCTCGCGCTACAGCCGATCCAGCTACATGCACGGATAACATACATCACACACACAGACGTCCTGGCTCCGCTCAGCAGCCCCACAGAGAACCCATTTCCCATCCTGAGCAGATGGGAAAGTGCAGTAATAGGCAGCCAAGGACAGGGAGGCAGAATCCACCAGATAAAATGAAGACAGCATAAGCAGGTAGAATCTACTACACCATTAATACACGCTTCTTCCTTTGCTTTCTCAGTTCTTGAATGTCTCTTCCCTCACCTTTTTCATAGATTTAATCAAAACAGCCACCTGCTATGGGAATATAGGTGAAAAAAAAAAAACCAACCCCCTTTTAAAGCAGGGAGCTTACTTTCAGATCCAAAATACAAGCATTGGCTAGATGAGACTCAACAGAAAAGAGAAGCAACCAAAAAAGCTTTCCCCAAAAAATGAGCAGGTTTTTTTTTTTGTTTCAATCAGGATAAAAATTTAACAAATAAAACTCATAAAAGAAAGGAAGAGCAAGTCAAAGCATTTCCAACAAAAATGATGCAGCATGTCCGTAATACTCAAGTGTTCAAGCTAAATACAGCAGAAGGACAAAGGAATGCTGAAAGATGACTCAATAAGGAGGTATTCAAAGCAGAAACAGCATTACCAGCATGCTTATGGCAAGCTTACTAGTTCAAAGTACGCTACTTTTTGGTTCTCATGTTAAGAACAAGACTGCAGACAGTGCATACTTGTGTTTAGATGCAGAACTAAGGTAGGACACTTTGTCAGCGACTCAGAGCATGGACCTCAGCAGACTCACAGAGTGAGCAGAAAAAGCTGTGGTCCTTGCTTAGTTTCTGGTTTTAAATGAGCCACACTATCTTTATATCCCCTGGGATCTGGGGTTGTTTGTTTTGGTTTTTTTTTTTTTCAAATAAACAGTACTTTATTTTGCCTATAGTGTTCTACTTGTTTGCCCTGCCACAGTACTCACCTCACCACCACCCTGGAAGCAGCTTTGGATGTGGTGGGATGCACAGCTTCCAATACAAGCACCACAGGGTTCAGCATCCATCAGCACCACCCTCGCCTAAACTAGCAATCCCACCTCCATTTCTCAACACACCCTCCCACTTACTTTATTTTATATGATCATGGGGCAAACAGCATTGGTAAAGCTGGCTTTTCTGTTATCTCAGCAATAAAGTAAAATTCTTTTTGAAGCTCAGGCAAAGAACTGGAGTGACGTGTGGGCAAAACATCACAGCATGGCAGGACCCAGAACACAGCAAGGGAATGGCAAGAGATTTTTGGCCAGGAAGTCTGATTCCATTGCATCGCGAAACTTGGGTATAATGAGGCAAGACAACCCATCCATAGCTTCTTAACTCCTTGAGTTTACAGGCAAACCACATAAACTCTCGCCCCTAGGCAGCTCCAGCAGCACTCCCTTTCCTCAGCCGCACTGGTAACACAGAAGCCTGCAAACTGCGGCCAGGACAAGAGAAATTTTCATTTTCTGTTGTGTTAATGAACAACAAAGCAGCTATGTTTTATCAGAACAATGTTTCTGCCTCACCACACTGAAACAGAGACACCCAAGATTCAAGAAAGTTCCTAATAATTGACAACCTAGACATGTCCTTTCTGGATACACTTCGAGGCGGTCCAGCAGGACAGTTGCCCTCACTTAGAAAACGCCCCGAGAAGTTGCTATAATTGCCTTTGCACCAGTCAGCTTGAGCAGACAGGTTTCCGTTTTCACCCCCATCCAGCCCATTGCCCGCACCGAACCCCAGCACAGTACGCACCATTAAAGCACAGCGTCTATCTCTAATGGAGAGCGGAGAACGTGCCTCCCTGAACAGCAGCCTGGAGATATTTCCATCACCTCTTTCATCTGCAACAGCATCCCTGTTGCTCGGCTTTTACGAGCCCTTTCGGTTAAGGCATACGGGTGCAAACAGCACCGCAGGGCAGGGAAGCAGAGCAGACACGGGTATTCCTGTTGTCGGGGCAATGCTGTCAACTCAGGGTATTCTTTATTATTATTCTCTTATCCCACTTTTCGCTTACAGCCTGCGCAGCCAGATGAGCTTAGTTGCCTTGGACACCTGGATAGGACCATTCACATCACAGCACATTTTCCACCACCACCCTCCTGCCCACCTACCAACAGCAATGGGGAATAAAACCCTTCTGAAGTGCAACCTCCTCCCAGTTTTTCCACTCCCCAAAATGCACTCTCGCTACCTCTGTGCTGTTATTCAGCAGTGAGCTTGGCACAGGGTACCTGCAGCATCTGGCATGTTTCAGTTGCTCCAGCTCAGGCTCCTCACGTGCTCTCCTCCGTTAACCAGCCTCTGGGACAGTTGCTGCTGTGCCCAAATACAAAAGGAGCCAGTGTTTAAAACACACACAGGAGCTCTGCTCATCTGTCTGAGGGCAAGACATGAGAGGCTGAACACTGATTAGAGGGGAAAAAAAACTCCGAATTATACTGAAATGCAAGGAGACCCATGGGAATCCCCACTTCTTACTCACAAACCCCAGAACTTTTGTGCCATCAAAGGCAGCTAAAAGCAGCAGCCTGAGTGCCTCCTACCAGAGCAGCGTGTCAGCAAACACGCGTCAATGCGATCCTTATCAGTAAGGCTTTCTAGTGAAGAGACGTCCCTAGAAAGCAGTCACTACAAATACAGTTTTCCTGAATATCATTACTGATCCACAAGTAATGAAATAGCAGATAATATGGCCCCAGGGTACAAATCAACCACCTACCCTAATGCATACAGATGGAGCTCAACAGCTCTTCTGGTCTTCCTTTACCAGAGTGAAATGGGATCTCTGAAACATCATCATGGTAAAGCAGAAGAGGTGCTTGCTAATGAGTGGTATTTACTTCCAGTTCTTCAGAAAGTGCTTTTTAACGCAGCAATCTGAAAAGAATTCTCTGTTTTCATGTATGAAGATGAGTAGACACTGCTTCTCCTCACAGAAACAAGATTAAAAAAAGCAGAATGTACAACCTCCGGCTCTACCCTGATTCCGCACAAAAGGCTTTGCTGAAAACAGCGCCTGACTACTGTTTGTAATAACTAACAGCGAAACTTCATCCAGTCCCACCAAAGAAAGTAGCAAAACTGTCATGACTTACAGCAGGATCCTGCTCCTCTTGCTGATATTCACATCAGTTGAAGCGGTAACTTCCACCATACTCTAAAACCGACTCGGTTAAGTGTTCTGAGTCGGTCCCATCCCCACGAATCAGCCAAGCCAATGCACAGCGTCACACGCACACATCACACACCTCAAGGCAGCCTCTCTCCTTTGAGAAGTATCCCTGGACCCGGCACGTCATTGTAAAGCCGCCTCTTTCACCTCTGGCGTGGCACTGCTTACACTCCACTGAAATCTTTTCAGAAAATGAAGCGTTCTCTACTTTTTTAAACAGTTTCCCTGAAGTTTATCAGGCAAGCTGAGCGCTCAGGCAAAGGCACCTGGTGGCACAAGGCACAGCAGCTCTCCCAGTCCCCGTGTCCTCTCTCACATAATTCCCGCGATCCCTAGCTCTAACAGGTACATTTTCCCACTCATGTGCACAACAGAGACATCCCCTCAAGGCTTCTTTCAAAAATGACGTTCTCAGAAAATCAATTCTTTAAGCTGACTTTTCAGTTTCATTAGAGGAATTAAACGACATATTTGGATTATACAAAAGGGCTGGAGGCAGCGGTCAGCACGTACTTTTATGACCCTCATCTATTCTCTTAAAAGCCTTCTCCAGAGAGGCTCCAGCAGGCACCCGAGTCGGAGGGAGGGAAGAGGGATGGAGGGAAAGAACATCTCTACAGCCAGTCCTCGTTCACATCTTCACACAAATCAAATCCAAACTCTGTACGGCCTGACCTCCAATGGATAACAATCCACAGCATAAATAAAACGACAAGCATAACAAATTAAGAATAAACGTTCAAAGTAATGAATGGTTAAGGAAGAGGTGTTTTAAGGCACCTTATTTAAAATCGTGGAGGGGGAAAAGACGACTCAAATACATTCTCACTACTGTGACTGAGGTGGGGGAGTGAAAAAGTATGATTTTATGAACCCCCAGACCCGGAGCTTGCAGTGACCCTGCCCGGGGGGTCCTGTCCCTCCAAATTAAACCCGTTTGCAGCGCTCCCAGCCCCGAGCAGGGCAGCCCCGGAGGAGGAGGGCACCCCCAAAAGGAGGAGGGCATCCCTAAAAGGAGCAGGGCACCCCACAAGAGGAGCAGGGCACCCCACAAGAGGAGGAGGGCACTCCCAGGGTAGCCGGGCATCCCCAAAAGGAGCCGCTCAAGCCGGGAGGAGGTGGGCTCTCCCGGAGTATCCGAGCATCCCCAGAAGAAGCCGAGCAGCCCCGGAGGAACCGGGCAGCTCCTAAAGAAACAGGGCAGCCTCGGAGAAGCCGGGCACCTCAGGAGGAGCCGGGCACCTCAGGAGGAGCCGGGCACCTCAGGAGGAGCCGAGCATCCCAGGAGGAGCCGGGCATCCCAGGAGGAGCCGGGCACCCTCGGAGCAACCGAGTATCCCAGGAGGAACCGGGCACCCCCCAAAGAAGCCGAGCACCGCCAAGGAACCGGGACCGACTATTGCTAGCGGCAGAGCTCCCCGTCCCCGCAGCGACCCGAGCAATCCCAGCCGGAGCGGTCCCAAACCAAAAACAACAAAAGGGAAAAAAGAAACAAGAAACCCACGGCAACTTCTCCCGCGCGGCGGCTCTGCCTGCCTCTCTCTCTCTCTGTCCGTCCGTCCCTCCGTCCGTCCGTCCCCCGCCGCCTGCCGCGCGGAGCAGCCCGGGCGGGCGGCGCTCTCCCCGCTCGGCCCCGCAGGCGCAGGGGCGGGAACGCGGCTCGGCCAGCCCCGCCCCGCCCGGCCCCGCCCCGACACACCCGCGCGGCGCGGGGAGCGCCCTCTGCCGGCAGCGCTAGGAAAGAGCGCCCCGGTGTCCCCTCAGCCTCCTCTTCTCCAGGCTGAACACCCCCAGCTCTCTCAGCCGCTCCTCATAAGGCCTGTTCTCCAGCCCCCTCACCAGCTTGGTTGCTCTTCTCTGAACTCGCTCCAGAGCCTCAACATCCTTCTTGTGGTGAGGGGCCCACAACTGAACACAGGATTCCAGGAGCGGTCTCACCAGTGCTGAGTACAGAGGGAGAATAACCTCCCTGGACCTGCTGGTCACGCTGTTTCTGATCCAAGCCAAGATGCCATTGGCCTTCTTGGCCACCTGGGCCACTGCTGGCTCACGTTCAGTCGCTGTCAACCAACACCCCCAGGTCCTTCTCCTTTCCAGCCAGATATCTCCCAATCTGTAGCTGCTCAGGGTTGTTGTGCCCCAAGTGCAGGACCCGGCATTTGGCCTTGTTAAACCTCATCCCATTGGACTCAGCCCAGCGGTCCAGCCTGTTCAGATCCCTTTGGAGCCTCCCTGCCCTCCAGCAGATCCACGCTTGCACCCAGCTTAGTGTCATCCACAAAATTACTTAGGGTACATTCAATCCCCTTCATCCAGGTCATTGATAAAGACATTGAACAGGGCTGGACCCAGCACTGAGCCCTGGGGACAAGACTTGTCACTGGCCTCCAGCTGGAGTTAACTCCATTTACCACCACTCTCTGGGCCCGGCCAGCCAACCAGTTTTCCACCCAGGAGAGTGTGCGCCTGTCCAGGCCAGAGGCTGACAGCTTCCTGAGCAGGATGCTCTGCATCATCCCAGGGTGCAGGAGCGGGACAGGGATGCTCTACTCATCCCAGGTGGGGGATCCCAGTCCCAGGTAGACAATGTCCCTCTGCTCCTCTCTTGCAAGACCCTACCTGTAGTCCTGTATCCCGTTCTGGAATCCCCAACATGAGGATAGGGAACTGTTGGAACGGGTCCAGAGGAGGCTACAAAGATGATGTGAAGGCTGGAGCACCTCTGCTATGAGGACAGGCTGAGAGAGTTGGGGTTGTTCAGACTGAAAAAGAGAAGAGAAGGTACCTAGGAGACCTTAGAGCAGCTTCCAGTACCTGAAGGGGCTGCAGGAAAGCTGGGGAGGGACTTTTTACAAAGGCATGGAGTGATAGGATGAGGGAGCAATGGCTTTAAATTGGAAGGGGGAAGATTTAGATCAGACATGAGGAAGAAATTCGTCACGATCCAGGTGGTGAGACACTGGCACAGGTTGCCCAGGGAAGTTCTGCTTGCCTCGTCCCTGGCGATGTTCAGGGCCAGGCTGGATGAGGCTTTGAGGAACCCAATCCAGTGGGAGGTGTCCCTGCCCATAGCAGGGTGGGGGGAGAGGTAAAGTGGATGTTCTTTAAGGTCTCTTGCAACCCAAACCAGTCTATGATTCTATGATCCTGGCCCCGACCTTGCCCTGGTCAGGGTCTGTACCTTTGCACCACTGGCTCCTGGGCCACTTCGCCACATCCAGCATCCACACAGAGCTACAATCATCACAGAGGTTTAAAAACCTGTGGAAAGTTATTTCTTAGGCTATTAAGATAAACAGAGACCGAGTTTTCCACATACCGTGTAGTTCTACAAAATGACATGATACTTTTTTTAATTTGAGTGGTTGAGTCACCATCCCTGGAGGTGTTTAGAAGAAGAGTGGATGAAGTGTTCAGGAAAATGGTTTAGTTGTGGAAAAGTATGGTTGGACTCGATGATCTTAAAGGTCTTTTCCAATGAAACAATCCTGTAATTTTATGTTTTAATTGTCTGTTTAGCCTGCACCAAATTTCCAATACTACATTTTTTACCAGCCTTCTAATCCTGTTCATCATGCAGTGCTGAGAGAGACTTCCAGTACTTCCATAACAACCCCAGATAATCAGTCTCTGCAAGCTTTGCCTGAGGAGCATCAGTCCCATTGACTTTCAAAGTCATCGAAGTCATATTTTCAGGAATTTAATTAGTGCAAGAGATCACCAAACTGGCTGAAGTCCTCGATTAAGGAGGGAATATTTATTGATTGCAGGAAGAGGAGGTAGGGTAGATACTGAATCCATCACTTTTTAAATACATGAAGTGACTTATCTCACTTTACTTGCACTGTTTAAAAATTCAGCTAGGCATTATTCAGCACAACCAACATTTTTCTGTATACCCAGTCAGAATGTTTAGGTGTTATTCAGGAAAAATTAATGCATACATCCAACTTAGCGAGTACCAGGTGACTGTATGCACAATGAAATTACTAAAATATTTATTCCAGCTTTCAACACAGTTCTTACTCCTGCGTTGTTAGAGAAGGTTTGTTCTCACACTATGGGGAGTGTGAAACTAATTATGACTACAGAGAATGAGAAATATCTCCACTGACATGAAGCTGGTATAAATGAATAACAATCAGGCCCTTTAAGACTAATACATGACCTTTGCGCGAACACTGTACCCTGGGGATAACCTATTCAGGCTCTGAAAATTAGCTCAGCAGACATTTTCTTCTCAACAAGAACAATGCATAGAACGTTGACATACTTGTGTCACTTTATTTTTTTCTTTACAGAAATATTAAATAATGGTAAATCCTAAGGCAGGGGTTGTTGGCGGCATCTACAAACTCCAAATGAAACTAGAACTGCCTTGTTCTAGATTCTGCATTCTAAACAAGTGCTCCTGCCTCAGAGATCTTAGATCTTACAAAGGCAACAGAGAGCAGAGTAGAAATGAAGGCACAGAGATGTGACACTGTTTAACATAAGGCATGAAATCCCAATCAGAGATTGTGACTGTGAGTTTTTTGTCTCCAAGCTCAGTCCTGCCCGTTGCTCTCATGAATTGGTAGGCATTATCCTGAAAGCCCATTGGGGAAGGGAGGCCTCCCAGAGATTCCAGCTGAACTGGTTGAGAATGTCTCAAACTAAGTTTTGTGGGAAACGTTATAATTGTCAAAGATAATTTGTTTTTAAAAGGTTTTCTCTCAGATGTTTCTCCGGCCAGAGAACTTGGCCCAAATGCTCAATAGTGAGTGGCAGAGGGCACCCACCAGGGCTGCACCAGCCCCAACTTCACCTCTCTGCTGCTTGCTTCTTTTTTTCCATTGAAAAGTTTTAAAAGGTCTCATTTTTGTCTGATATAGAATAGAAAACGCCTCCTGAAATGTCAGCAGTTTTTCACAAGTGACGCTTCTTTTTTTCCTTTCTGTCCCTGGACTACAAGCAGGTACACTCTGTCTGCCTTCCAACAGCCCTCACGCTGCTGTCTGCTGGGAATAGCTACATTTTGCACCCCACGGTTAATCTGGAGTTGAAGCATCTGGGAAACTGCACCGCTACAGGTCTTAGCTTAATTTGCCAATGTGGAGTTTGCATTAATGCAGCTAATCTAGCGTCTGGGTATGTGAGCCTGAACTGCACCCCCCCCCCCCCCCCCGCAGCCCCAAGAGCAGCACTGATTAAAAGAAGAGGCAGCGCAAGAGGGCGAGAAATGAATCCTCACTGTCCTACAGCCAGCTGAGAGCCAGCTCCTTTCAGCACACGCATTTTGGCTTGGATTCTCTTCCTTGAGACTTTAGTTTTCCTCAGAATCTTTATGGAGGACTATATACACCTGAAAGACGTGTAAGAAATTAATGTGGAGTGAATATGTAGGAAATACATGAAATAAACCTGCTTTCCTCTATTTGAGTAGAAAAGCTGAAGTCAGAGACTAAGAAACAGCAACAGGAAAGTAAAAGCACAAACAGAGCGTGAAGGAGCTTGGAATCTGGAGTAACCAGGTGGGCTGTTTTTAAGCACAGATCACTTGTTTCTTCTTGTTTCTGCTGTTTGTGATCTTCTTCTTAAGTGGATCTTGCCTGCTTTGTGGGGCCCAAAGAAAAAAAAGACTGGTGCCTAAGTGCAGCGAGTAGTGGAAGCGTTAAGCCAGTTCTTGCTTATGGCTGGCTGGCTCAGCCTAAGAAGGGAATAACAAAGCCACTTGAATGACAGCTTGGATCAAGTTCATAATGACCTGGTTTGTACAGGCCAGGTGTTATGTAGATTGGAGCTTGTTATTGTGCAAAATTTTGGCAAGCCTTGTGATGCAACAGCCAGTTCCAGCAGAGCTGGGCAGAGAGCCACAGACTACAGGCAGGTCTATCTTCAGCAAGATGGGCAAAGAAGCCGTCTTTTTCTGTACTCGGTACCTTGGGGATGTGAACCAACCTGCCTGCACAGCATCTGGAATAAAGCTTATAAAGGAAGAGAAAACAGTTTCAAAACATAGAATTCCAGGCTTAAAAAATGAAGAGGAAAGCTTGTATAAAAACACATCGCCAGGTTTATTGTCTGTTTCTCAGGGAGCAAAAATTCAGAGCAAAATAGTACAAGATAACAAGCCTCACACTACAGTGTTAATGGAAAGCAAGCAAACTGTGTTACAAAATGTCCTTATCGATGTGTTCTGCATTTGTTAGGGACCCTTTCATAACACCCTATCAATTTTTATGTATCTAGCATACTGCTAATGAAGAGCTATCCAAATTAGGGCTCACCTACGATTAATTTTCTCACACTTTACCATTAATATGCATATACTGTGATTTGTTACTTAACTAGTTGGGTTCAAATGTTATTCTTTCAGTAGATGGCCCTTTTTTAAAAAGAGGGAGATACCAAAAAAAAAATTGGATCAAGGAAAGTGTCTTGGGCGCAACTTTTGTAATAATAATAATGCTGAAATTTTAGGAAAGCTGAACTTTTTCACCAATACCCAGCATTTATTTCCATGCTCAGAGTTAATAAAAAGGACTGCACAAGTTGTATCAAAGCCAGTTAGATGCATTTATCAGGTTTCTATTTTGTGTTCTAGTGAAGACTTTGTAATGGTAGTGATAGTGGTGGTTTTACACCATACTATATAAGCTAGTACAGCTCAGGAGGGAAAAAGAATGGAAACAAAGAAAAATCTGAAATATTTAATCTTGACAAGGATGATATAACTGCAAATAAACGACAGCTTTTTCCATATATGAAGAATTGCATTTTTACTAGAGTAGTATCAGCTTTCATATTGAAGTCAATGGCACCACAGAAAAGAAGCAGAAAGCCACAAAGATAATGAATGCCTGCCACAATGGATTTGCAGCCTAAAGGCACAGCTTTAGACAAGTGATACGTACAGGAGAGGCACAGAGTAGGTGCGGTTAGTTAGGCTCTAAGGCTTCATGGAAAGGTGGGTTATGAGGAGTTTCTTGAATCTCTCATTGTTCCAGAACTTACACCAAGGTTTAGAAGTTATTTTTAATAGTCTCTTATAAGCTGGGATGATGAGAACCTGAAGAAAAGAAATTATCCTCTCATCCTTAGGGGCAGAGCCTCAGAAATCGATGCTAATGAACAGACTGCAGCATGAAGAAGCTTGCATTTCCCCTGCCGCACCAATTTTGTGCATTCACAAGGGACACTGCAAGTGCTATCATGTGTAATTAGAAGCGGGGGGGGGGGGGAAAGGATATCATTCATTCTCACTTCTCGTGGTGTTATTTCTTTGTGGCAGATTTAACAGAGATTAAACAGGCATTCTGTTTAATACTAGTCCTATTAAGGACCAAACATAATTTATTTTTAATTATGGAGTTATCAAGACACCAGTGTAATTGATGGCAGTCCTGTTGTGAACATATCCTTAGATGATGACTTCTTCAGTAACAGAAGAAACGCATGCAGGCAGGGTACTTATCTTTACTAACATTCTAGTTAGAGTATACCTCTGTGACTAGTTACAGCCAGTCTTAATATTGCTGTAAGTCCAAACCCATCACCCATTAGTGAGTACAATGCCCTAAATCCCAGTGTGCAGCCCTGCCCAAAGCTGAAGGAACTGCTGCCCCAGGATTTGAAATCAATCCTCCCCGTGGCACTGAATTCACTGGATTTGCAGAAGTTGATCAGCACACCAGCCCCCTCTTCTCCACAAGCCATCTGTCCCTTCCTATTCTTCTCCATACCAAGTTCTGTTCTTTGTGTCCCATGAAAGGTGGCACGTGTCTCCTAAGGGACACACGGTTCCCCTTTACATGACTTTATTATACATCACAATCTAAGGCACAAGTAGCAGAGGGTGTAAATTGTAGATAAGACATAAACATCAGTGGAGATTTAACACCAATGTATCAGCCAGTGGGTCCTTAGTCACTTAATGGGGACTCGGTCTCCCTCATGCCTCCTGTTCCCATTGTCTTCTGTGTACCATACCACAGGGGATTAAAGATATTACATATCACATGACAGGGAAAAAACAGAGCAATCAAAGAGCTTTTCTGGTTATGAGAGTAAAAATTTCCTTCGTGGCTAACTGGTCTTGGCCAGCTGCTTTTGCAGACAAGTCAGCAACCCAAGTGCTGGAGGAGGATTGACGTCTGCTTCCCGTACCTAGCAAGCACCATGGCACGAGAGCTGTGAGGCCGAGCTGTCCCTTAGTGGTTTACACATTGAAAAATCTTTCCAACAGCAAACTAACTTCTACAAAAGGGAGAAGAATGTTTGAACGTTTAGATTAATCTCACTCCAGAAGAGTGGATTTGCATAGAAGATGACTGGTTGTTATAAAATAATCATAGTACATTATCCTTTAGACTTAGGAAACAATGTCCTACATTCCTTCCATCAAAGGAGAGCATTAACTGATAGTAGATGTACTCTAGATCTAGATCCTTTTGGGACATACCCTCTGTCTGCACACCTGTGAACATACCTATATAAATCCTGGTATATCGAAATCGGAAAACATTACATGCTCCCTAAAGACTTTATCTGTACGAGGGCATTTTTCATTGTCACAGACCCTGGAACCATTTGTTCTGTCCAAATTTCAAGGTCATCTTGAGTGTCATTTTAGAGAATGCAGGATCAGATCTTTTGATGCCAATGATGGTTTGAAGAAGGAGGAATATTCATCAAATACATAATTACTACAAATCACAGCACAGCACAGAACTGCTGCAAAAGGCCAATTATCTTCTTGGCTAGAGCCCCTGGAGCTTAAAGATGTGATACCCTTGTTAATGTTCAAGGAAACACGATACTTGGTGTGTAAGAGAAAGTCCTTTGTAAGTATCGTGGCTTGCTGGTTAAATCAAAACGTGAGTTGGGTACAGCATGAAGCAATATATCTGCCACCTATTCACCAGCCATGGCAGGGCAAGAATTCCACCTGCCATGCAAAAGAAGAAAAGCTTCAATGGAGGCACTTCACAAGCTATTAACCTTTCCTGATTGGAGTCTTGCTTTACAGAAAGAGCAGCAAGTATCTACTCAAAGAAGGGCTTCCCTGCAAATAGTAACTGGCAATAATTTAGCAGCTGGGGAACCTGTCAAGTATTAAGGTTTTGTGTCCTGAGACATTACTTATTTAGTAGCAAGGGTGATAATAAGAGATAAAGAAGGCTCCTGCTAGTGACTAATCGCTAGATTTTAAATCTATCAATGACTATGGAACACAAAACTAACATTTAAGATATTTTCTTACAATTTAGGGTTTGCTTTGGGGTTTTTTTGCTCTTTTTTAGTGCTTCTGTTCTACTGCTTTAATTAAGTGTTGAATACAAGGTAAGGGATTTGCTCAACGCAATCAATAAAGGCATCCTGATGCCGACGTTAAATTGACTTTCTATTTTTAACATGCTGCTTAGTTATTGCCTATCATCCTTAGTCATGCTTTGGGGCTCTGCAGCTGAGCACCATCATAGGAAAATCCCAAGAAGGGCTTTGCCTCAAGGAGGTTGAATCCTGTTGCATACTTCTGAGCATCCATGTAAGAGCTTAAGGGTAACTCCAAACATGTCAGTATAAGTTTTGCATGTAGACAGCTGTCTGCAGAAATCTGGTTTGACCCAGCCACACTTATAATGAACAGCTTTCATTTAACTACAATCCTTTACTGGACTTGTCTGTCTTTATCTTGTGAATATTTTACACAGCAAGTACACAGAAGTATTTCTAACACTATAAATGAATTTGCCTTTATAGTAATACAGAATACCTTGCTGCTATTTATTATTTAAATGAACTCTCATTAAGTATCCTGTCAACTCAAAATAGCATAAGTGTTCCCCCTGTAGAAGGCTGCAACTTTTATTATAAAATTCTGTAACAGAAATAGGATGGAAAAAATGAACAGAAATTCAGTCAACAGCTTAATGTTCAGCCACATTTTTTCAGATTTCCCTGTTTTCTCTTGCACTGCAAAGCAGTCATCACTTTTTTGCCGAAAGAACCAAAGATAAGAGAGAGATTCACCTCAACTAAGAGCCTTCCCTTCACACCAGGTCTCTCTCCTTCTTCGGAGGCTCCCTGTTCAGTGGCTAAACATCATAGCACTCTTCAGAATTTGTACTTACCTTGTGTACCTTTGCAAATCATTTAGGAATGCCTGAGCATGTGTCCTATTTCTCTGTACACTCAAACACAACAATGCATTACATACAATTTTCTATTACCTTACCAAGCTTTTCACCACAAATTGAACTTCTCTGCATTTTTTAGTATAAAATAACATATTAAATTTAACTGGTTTCCGACAGTAAGGATTCAATTCAAACACCATCCATATCTATGTAAGCGGGATATATGTAGAAAAGAGCTAAACGCAAGTTCAAGAACAGCCACAAAAGAAGTTTGAAACTATTATTGTTGCTTTTTCTTTTTAAAGATTTAAACATTTTAACAGCGTTCCCTGCTTTCTTCTTCTTCTGTATGTAAGGATGATAGTGAATTTGTCTGACACTTCCAGTCAAGCCAGGTGTTTAGGTTCATTTCTTCTAAAGGCTGGCTTACCACGCACATCACTTTCCTACCCAGAGAAATGTATTATAACCCATGCACTTGTACTTGCAGCCTCCTAACAACATTCAGGAATCAGTTCAGCGTATCTGCTCCTCTCTCCTCCGCCACGTTTCTCCTACTAAGGCACCAGATCGGTGTCATTTCAGAAACCAGGTAATCTGTGAAGCAAGTCATTGACACATTCTTCTGCTTTAATAATTTACAAAGCCATCCTGTGTGGCATCCCCAGGAGCGTCAGCAGGATGGGGAGCAAGGGACCCAAACCACTCTAAAGGCAATGATCATGTTCCGCAGCATGCCTTAATATTACTGATTAATGCAATGGTTTCTAACTTTAAAACTGTTTTCCTCACTCTGAAATGCTCATGCGCTTATCTCTTTCTCTGCTCTGTAGTGTTTTATTTTCCAGTCTGGATACAGATAAGAGAAGTCGAAACAGTTTACTTGAAGCATGGTCTTACTAACAGCTACACTTCATGCTTGAGTGGCATTACTGGTTTGTTCGGGGGGTTTTTTAACAAAAATATTTTTTAAAGACAGTGTGTAGTCCTAGAACCTACATGCACTCTGAAATATCCCTCCTTTCACCATAGCCTGGGTGTTCAGCATCATATCAGATATATTTACTACACCACATGGTGGGGTTTTTTTCAGATGCCAAGAAACAATACAACTATCTTAGGTCATTGATTCCTAAGGACATAACTATCTGCTGGTGGAACTTTCTGACTTTATATTAGTCTATGTCAAAGTGCTGCAGAATTAGTTATAATTAACTGTCATCATGACATTTCTCTCCAAACCACTCAGATTTAAAAAAAAAAAAAAAAAGAAACACCAAAAAACCCTAACAGCAACCAGGATTAAAATGTCTCCATTTGTTTCCTATTCTAAACTTCTTTTTAAACTCAAACATCTTGCAAGCTCTTCTTCACACGCCCCCCAGCTTTCACACAGCTACTCATGCCTTGTCTACCACATACAAAAATAAGCATCTTTAATAGCAGCTAAAGAGTTAGTTGTACAGAAGGTGTAAGAAACTTAAGAAAAAATATTTAATATTAAATAAGTGTTTCCTTGCTAAAACATATACACTCCCTGGTGTAATAGTTTTGTGGATACCTATTGCTGATTTATTCATTTATATTACTTCAAGGAGCTGGTAGAGCCTGTAGGCACACATTCAAAAAATAATTTAAAAGGACATGAATTCTTCAGTGTGCCAACAACAACTAATGGTAATTCAGTAGTTGAGCCTGTGCCAACTAAGAATGAGATTGAACTACCTACAACTCGCGTTTCTCCTGGTTTAGGATAGCTCTATAAGCTCTGCAGCAGCATCTTGAGAGTCAACAGAACACACATCTCCCACCTATATGATAAGTGATTGCTTTCACCTAGTGTATCACCTATGATATGATAGCTTGCAGAATACAAAGCCCTCGTTTACTACAGTTAATATAGAGATATACTTAAATCAGGTAATCAGGTGGCTGTGACTAACCACTAGCTGAATACTGAGAGGCAAAATGTTGTTCCTTTTGCAAAGGTCATCCCAAAATCTTAATATGTACAATTCTTATATGAAAAGATTTTATTTAATCTGGGGAAGAAATGGATGGCCGTGCAAAAATTAATGGAACATTAATTAAAGTCAGTCATATTTTTTTTAGAATCATCTACTTTCAGATAAAAATCACGCTTTGACATTCCTTATTCAATGATTATGGGGAATTAGGAAAGGAATAGGTGTGTAGGATAGCAGGGCACTCATTCTCTGTCTGAATAGCATCTTCATTCCCAGCAGCAAAGACAGAACACTAGACAAACCACTGGTCTGATACAATAAGACATCTCTTATGTTGTATTAAGACTCAGGAAATACAAGCAGATACTGATCCAAGTGAAAAAGATTGGTACTTCTTTCAAAATTCCAAACTGACGGAGTTTTTTCTCTCCACTATTTCTCTGGCCCACTCTTCCACCTTAAACAGATAGATAGATAGATCCATTCTGTTCTCATAATAAAGACTCCGGTATATCAGGAGTCATCCATTTCCTTGAACTATGCCTACAGTCTCTGATGTAGGAGGTTGTCATGCCTAAAGGTAGCAACGTTGCAGCTTTTCATAAAAATCCTGGACCGACTAAGAGGGAGAAGCAGAAGAGTCTGAACACGATAGTTTCATGTAACTCTGACCTGCAGCTGATAACTGAAACACTCACTTTATAAAGTGTAAGGATTTCGCTGGCTTTGTCGCTGTCAAAGTTAAGGTTTCACTGTGTGAAATGGGCAGGTAAGCCTTACCGTATACAAGCAACTTCATTTCTTTGTGATCAGCTCCAGAAAATGGCTTAATTCCCTCTCCCATTTAGGCAGTACAAGACTTTCTTCATGGGTCTGAAGGGCAAAACAGTCTGTTTCTGCAAGCTCTTTACAGCCTTGTAAAACTCATTACTAGGAAAATTTACAGAACTAAAAGAGGATTTAACATTTAATACAAGGTTCAATACAGAAATATTTTAACTGGATGTAAAGAAGTGGGGAAACAATACACTTACTCACCTTTTGTGCTGTACTTTTGCACTTACCTTTATGTAGTAGATGAGGTAATATGGCTCCTTGATTAGTAATCTGCCATTCTGTAGCTAAATGACATTTGCAACACACGCATTGTGTGTCGTTAGATTTCTGAATAAAGACCCACCTGATCGAAGTAGAGCTGCAGGCATTGGGCAAAGCAGCTGAAGATGTTAACCAATGCTGCTGGCACCAGTCTGCTTTACACGAGGTAGGTAAATGCATTTAAATCACCATACACTTCCAGGACACGAAAAGGCATAGCACAGCTCCAATACCTTTAGATGGATTATCAGCAGTGGATCTGATCCCAGCATTTTAAAGGAAGAACACCCAGAACCTGCCTTTTATGCTCAGACCAAAGCTGTAAAAAGTTCCGTCTATCACTAGAGAGAGAACAACGGGGTCAGTACTACCCTTCACTCAAACATGAACAAGAGAAACTTTACTATATAATTAAATCTCAGTAGCAATTGATGCAGAATTTCATACCTGGAATAAAATAATTGCTCATAAAAGTCACCAAAGGAAAACTGACACAGTGGATTGTTCCCAGCTGCTGTGGAGAAGTAATGGCCTTCTTTACCTTGTTAGACATTTTCAGTAGATGACTGCATGCCTCCCTTAGGCCGATGCCTGATCTTCAGAAATCCTTCAAAACCCACTTTGTATGTTTTGAGGTATCGATTCAGTTTTAAAAAGTGTTTGTTCCTTGATAACTACTTTTCCCGTCTAACACTTCAGGTTGCCAGCAGTTGCTGAAAGCTCCAAAGTTGTTTTTGTACCTTCAGACATTGCCAATTACCAGCCAAGTTTTTGAGCAGCCTGCCCCATTCCGTGTCTCCTGTTGGAGACCTCTGAAACCCTGTAACCAGCCGTGGGTTGCAGAGGGTCTCACTTGCTTTACCATGAAAAGGGAGTAAGACACCAATAGCAAATGAGGTGCTTTACTATTGCAAATTGACATAGGTGAATCGCAACAAGCCAACAATGTCTTTTCCACATTACATTATTTCTGGATATAATACAAGGGTGCCTAGTGAATTCAAAACTATTTCTCTTTTTAGTTTTGTATCTAGAATTACATGCACCCAAATGAAAATAAATCAGAGGATACCCAGTGCTTCCCTAACTCCTAAAAAATGGCAGCCTGGTTTAAATGGATTGAAGTTTTAGAGAAAATCTGAGACTTACATGCAGATTTCATTCTGTCATTCTGAAGAGGAAACACAGCGAGGAAAAAGGGAATGGGAAGAGGAACTCACGAGCTATTCAGTTTAACATAATCCCCAGACACTAGCAGAGTTTCATTTGCAGAGAACCAAGAAAGAATTTCTTTCCTGGGTTGTTAAATGTTAATCTAAATTCGTTCACGCTCCTCTTAGCAGGCAGATCAAGTCCATATGATTGCTAGCAAGTGCCTGTAAGTTGATTGATGTCTTCTCACCCATCTAAAAATCTGAAAAGATTTCTTGTAAATGATTAAATATTTGACTCCTAGCAGCAAAAGGAATGGAAAAGGAAAAAAATAAAAAACCCACATGACTATAGAAATGGCAAGCCCACTGGTTTAGGTCCTGAGATAGCTGGAAGTCTGTTGCCTTTACTGAGCAAAGCAGAACAAAGGTAGTTTTAAAGTTTCATTTGTGCTCACAACCACAGTGGCAGTGAGAAGGCATTTTGACCTCCAGCACAGTATATTATTTCCAGATGTGACAAGGAGCAGAGAACATTTCACAGCCTGAAATCGCTGTAGGACCGGCTGCAGTGGCTAGTACACAGGCTAGGACCCCTGCACACCCAGTAATGAACTCCTTGGGTACCTAGAGAGGCAGAAACGGACCTTAATATGGAGCAGGAACTGTCTCTAGGCTTAGAAACAAGGATTTCAGTGCTATATACATCATGAAAGCCAAGTTCTTAATCAAGGCACTGATCAAAGAGTGGTCATTTGCTCCTTTTGAGGGGTTAGTTGCACTCGTGAATTTGAATAGAAGGATGTTGGTTATTTAACACAGAATCTTTTTGAAAGCACATCAAGAAAAGATGGAAAAAAAATGAAGACTAATGAGACAACTTCAGAAGACCACTTTTTCTATAAATGATTTATTAGAAATGAAATAACCTGGAAACCAAGATTCACAATTTCCCAACCAATCATCCATTTCATGTAAAGTTGCTGTCTTAACCTGCCAAAGGAAATCAAGTGTAAAAAATGTAATGAAAGAAATGGCACCTTCCTCTTGGACTTAAAGATGGTGTTTGGTTTTAAAAGTATAATCTAAAAATAAGCACTGCTGCTCACTAGTCTCGTTGTATACTCAGATTCATTCTTCTTCATTTAATAGGAAATAGATCTAATATCGATTTGACATCTGTTAGCCAGCAGAAATACACAATTTTAATATGTGTAAAAAATATTTCTTTGCAATAAGGAAGCAAAAGATACCTGGCAATTAACTAACATGTACAATCCATGTCTTCTTAGATCAGCCTTATTTCTACATTGCCAGTGTTGCATATGTGAAACAAGCTCAGTTTGAGGCAAAACAATTGTTAAAATCAAACTGTGAAATAATGTATACTTCTAGGAACAGACAATTTCAACTTCTGTGCTGAACAGATGACAATTAATGGTCTGATTATAGCATATTTATAAACTATGCACTAAATCCCATTTCCTTATATGAGTGATGCCTTCAAAGTTAACATAACTCAGTAATCTGCTCTGTGAGCAGTGGTTGCACAAGGTTTTTAGCTGCAACTTACCTGGAAGGTAAAGAGTGACCATCCTCTCAAGAGGTAAATGCCAGATGTTTATTGGTCCAGATACCAAAAATTCTGAGAACTCTTCCTTGAAATCTATTCAACAGCATCCAAGGACTTCCCTGCAATGAGTAATAGCTACTACAGATTCAATACAGCTATAATATTCAGAAACTTTCTTTCCCTTATGACAATATTTCAATGCATGCTCTTTCTCAGAGTTTAAAGTTGAACTGCCACGCATTTAGGAACCTAATGCTGAAGAAGGTTGCATAGTGCTCTAATTCAGTTATATGCATACAAAAATTTAAGTAATAGAAAAGGTATCTTATTAGAAACTCATAGGCTCAGGGGAAAAAAAGTTCCACTTTTTGACAGTGATATTATTACAGTGTCAAAGGTAGTAGCTCTGCCCTGAACAGTGATCCTCAGAGAGCTAATTCTCCTGTTGGCATCCACTTCATAAATAATCCTGCGGAACAACCAGGCACATCTTGTCTCATAAAAGCAGAGATGATCTTTCACATTTAGATCTTTCCAGGCAGGGAAGAAAGGTGAGATGATACCTCATTTATATCAGATGGCTTCTCAGCTACTCCAAACTTAGCCATGCATTGCTCACTTGAAACATGTAGGGATGCAATAGGGCTAAATAAGGACCGTGTACCTCGCTGCCTGGGAAATTCTCCACAAAAAAACCTAGATCTGTACTAGGCTGTCTGCATCCTATCGTCCAGGTAAAAGGAGAAAAAAAATTACCTCCTGCCCTACAGGCAGTTCTGGAAATGGTCATGGGTCATATGAAAGAGCCCGACTTCTCAGCTCTCTTGACAGCTGCTCTCTTGACAGCTGCTGCCTTCCACCGTGGAAGAGAGAGGAGGAGATACTGCCATAGCAGGACACTCTTGAAGAACTTCTTTCTGCTCCCATATATGTTACAATTGCAAATATTCTTTTTCTGCGAAGCCTTAGCTCGCACAGGCAGGCTAGTCGGGGGCGGGGTGTGGAAAGAATTATACCTCACACTTTCTGTAACTATAGTGATCAATAAGAGCTAATAATTAATCAAGATCTATCATCCCAAAAGTAGATTCGTACTCAGTAAAGGTTAACTGGAAAATATAGAGCATACTGTGGCCCAAAAATTCCTTATGGTTAATCAGTTTGTTACATTTCAGACTGTACTGTGACAGTCCACAAATCAAGTGAAGGCCAAGAAGACTGAAAATCACTCTGACCTAATTGCAGCCTTCAGCAGTGGCAAAAACTCAGCAGTTGCATCCCATCCCAATAAAACAAAAGCAGGATTGGCCAGAAAACCACTATCCCTGCTTGAACCTTGCCTTATGATCCCATCCAAGACAGAGCATTAGAAATAGTGATAATTTATTTCTATTCATGTTTTCCTAGAAAGAGTTTCTGCTTTAGCACTTTACTTGCATAGAAAGTCACGTTGGGGATGATAACATTGCTCTCTGAAGCATCTCTCTTGTAAAGTGAGCTCTACAAGAAAGTTCAGAAACTAAATATTTGTCTACAAGAAAGAAAGCCCTTCCACCATAATAGACCTAATATACAATAAAGTCTTCATCCAATAAAGCCATATTAGAGCAAACAATACTTGATGTTCTAGCAGCAAACTGATTTTGGTGCCGTGGCTAGAAATAAGCTGTAAGAAAATTTTGCATAAGATTAAATGACATGCAAACAATGTCTGTACCTACTTGAAAGATTGAGTTTAAATACTGTTTAAAGTAAAAACAAATTGTTGAGACGTGTTTAAGCACTCTAGCCTGATGAATCACAGTATACCCAGAACTCCCACTAAATTTATTTTATCCAAAGAGCTGCACAGATAAAACTGACTGAAAAATATGCTGCTAAAGCTGATCACATCAGTTGTTTCCCACCACTGATCACTCCTCCTCACTGCATCCTAAAGACGTATGGCTGGACCATTAAATTCCTCTTCAATACTCGCCTTCAAGTACCTGTCCTACTTCAGAACAGGCTGCATGCTAATTTTAAATGACTTAAAATGACAATTTAGGAGAGAATTTTCTCTAATTCTGCAGAGCCCCTGTGGACTTCATCAGGAATTCTAAAAGCTTGAATTCCTGGACCCAAGGTGGGTTTTGTCATCAAAACTTCAGCCACCTGTCAGAGCAGCCAGCAGCTGGTGACCATCAGAGATCAGCTGCCCGGGAGCAGGAGCTTCACCCCTGCCAGTGCCCCGGCCACCACTGGCAAACTGCTCCGGGACACGGGGCTGCAATGTCAAGACACCAATCCCTTGAAGGCACAATAATTATTTTGCAAAACAGAATTATTTACTCCACCTTCCAGATAATTTAAGAAAAGGGTGACTGGGACAGGAATATATATAAGGATGAAAATAAGGGCATTTGGTTATTGTCCAGCTTCTGTTGTCAGAAGTATGTCAGGGGTATGGACAGAATCGGTGTGCACAGGGCACACTGTAACCCCAAGCACAGTTAATGATACTGGCTTTTATTCCTTCAAGGGCAGGCATAAAATAATAAGGAGTACGGGCTTTGCCCACAGATTGCAGCAGAAAACTTTCAAGGTGCAAGGGAGGGATCATTAATACTTGCAGTACACGTGCACAAAGGAAGAGAATTAACCTTGCCCGCACAGCCTTACCTTTGGCATCACCTGAGCTTTGAACATCTCATTTGTCATTCATCTAAGTGTTCTTTCATCATAATTTTCTAGCACAGAGTTTTATAATTATTTCCAATTACTGTCTATAATATATGCAACTTTCAGCACTGCAGTTATACTTCCCACTGAACTTTAAAACAAACATCTTAATTTAAAATATATTCTGCCAACTGTATGACACTGCTACTCCGAGATAGTCGTTGAACAAAAATCAAGCATAAATATTTACCTCATTAGTAACAATAAGAAGATTGTAGTTAGGTAGGCACAATAAAAACTGTCTTGAATCCTGTCAATGTCCATCTACTTCAAAAGACCTCATTCGTATAATAATTTTAGAGCTACATGCAAAAAATATATGGAGCTTAACTTAATACAGGATATCTCCCCTTTTCTGCATAATACTGCAATAGCTCTTCAGGGTTTGTAGCAACCAGTGACAGGCAGTAAAGAAGCTGTACTTGCCAAAACTGTGTTTATCTGCTGTTGGACAGCCAAAAATGTTAGGTCCGCAATGGACCTGTTTACTCAGGCTGTGCTGCGTGTTATAATTATGATCATCAGCCCAAAGGACTGCTAAATTAGCAGAGCCAATAAAATCGATAAGATCAGGGGTACAAAGAGGCTCAGGAAGGAAAGGATCTGCAAAGAAAACTCTTTAGTATGTGACACAGCTGCCCTCTTCTTTTCTACTTTGTTGACTCAGCAGCTGTAGTGGACATTGCTGATGGAGTGTCTGGTGTACACCTTCAACATAAAGCAATGTACGATATTAAATGGAAAAGCTCTTGTCTTAGAACAAGCCACAGCAAATCTTGTAAGGTTTAAACTACTTCCCACTCTCTTTCTCATGGCCTTGAATGCCCAAGGAATACACATAGGAGGTCAGAGATGATAGAAGTGGCATCATTTGTATAGCAGGAGGACAGAAAAACATCTGAAGCCGTAACATTTAAATATGTCAATTAATATTAGACAACGGAAGTCTGTGAGTTCAGCCAGCTCTACATCCTAAAGCTTTTATAAGCTTATATATTTTGGTCTTAGGGAACATGATCTAACACTTTTCTTCATGATTTAAATATAAATAAATAAATAACAAGAAAAAAAATACCCTGAAGCCAGGATTAGACTGAAAATTTCTTGCCCAGAAGAGAGCAAGGGAAAGAATAACTGCTCTACTCTTTATTTCCATAGCCCTGGTGAGCTTCTCCTAATAGCCACCCTGTAACATTAAAGAGAAAGTGTAGCATGTTTCCAAGAAAAGGGCACCAAGGTTTCTCACCTCAATATACGCTCATTAACTCTGATTTCCAGCTCTCCAAGAAGTAAACGACCAGGCTGCAGCTATAGAAACTTTTTTGCCAAAGGTCAATGAAAATATAGTTCCAATGAAACAGTGCAAAAAACACCCCATATCTGTTTCCAATTCTCTTACCATACAGAAATGTTTGGGGTTGCAGGGACGGGTTTTAGATACTTCTTCTCACAAGACACCCACTAAAACTATGTCAATATGTGCCATTAAAATCACCAAAACTATAATAGTGGAACTATTAAGCCTTATCCATCTAGTAGCAATCAGTGGCTCACAGAGACCTGCCCATACATGGCTTCTTACAGTGTCAGCTTGGGTGTCTTCGTGCTATTTTTACTTTTAGTCTAGACTTGCTTAAAAAACAATTCTTAACACTGGGTCCAAGAAAACTGACCTGGTGTAACACATAATGAAATCAGTCTGCACCTTTTAATTTTTTTAATTTATCCATATTTAAATGAAATCTTGCATTTTTATCTCTTTGGGGAGATCATGCATGAATGATGTCAATAAATAAGTCCCTCATAAAGTATACTAAAATCATAGGCAGTCTTTCTGGTCCCACTTCAGTTCCCATCAGGAAGTAGCTGGAGGCTGGCATCTGGATAATGCTGACCTTCAGTTGCGACCTGGTTTATCTGGATTAGCATTGTTATTTGCTAGAACTTGAAAAAAGCAAATGGCTAATCGATACAAGGTCAAAACAAAAGTGTCGCAGATGGCTCTGACTATTCCAAAAAGGTGACATCTGTCACCGAGAGTTGCTCCAGCAGCTAATGCTGAGGGCATTTCCATGGGCAGCTTCCATAGGCGACATCCTATGCCATTGCTCAGGCATATTTCACATCCAGTAGCGAGTTCCGTGAATTAGCCAGCCAGATTGATCAACAGAATGAAAAATATGTTGGAAAGAAAGAAAAAAGAGAGAGAAAAAAATGCAGCAGAGCAAGGAACAGAGATCGCAATACTGGGGAGTTTTGTGAAGGAGTTTAACCCTTTGACACCTTCTGTTCGTTTACTCCAGCAGCTCATCCCCACTCCAAACACTATAACTGAAAACAGAGACAGTTAAGATTAAGCACAAGTTTTCAGCCATATAGTCATTCACATCTCAAGTAGTTTATTCAGGTACTAACATTCACTTACAAACTAGGCACTCTGGCAGAAAGCCTCATCTGCAAATGAAATGCTCCAATAATAGACAAGAAGTATATGATACGCTTCCCAGATGAAACTGCCAGAAACAAGGAGATGAGTGTAATGGTTCACAATGGCTTTCTCTTTTTCTTCCCCAACCCACGGGAATCATAATTTTTATGTGTGCCCCATGAAGAAGCGTGAGCATATTATGTTATGAGCATAAATGGTCTTGCTCATGCAAGTCTGTTGCAGGGCTGGGTGAAGAGTCAACACGTGAGGTCAGGTTATCCTGCACCCTCAGCTCCAGGCACCAGAAGGGGATGCAATCCACAGAGCTCAGTTTGGAAGGAGTAAGATTTTTCAGCACACAAAATTTGGATCTTATATACCGGCTGGAAGAATGTTTCCCAAAGAAAGTCTTCAGATACAACAGCATTCACGCTCGGAATTCAAACTCAAAATTCCAACTCACCCTGGGATGCTCTAGAGAGAGCATCCGAGACGTTTGGAAAACATCATATTTTACATTACAAATACTGTTAATCCACATCTGTTTATTGCAGAACCATTATGCAGATAAGGCTTCAGGTTGAACTTGACTGCCTCGGGGAAGGTCAATCTCAGAGTCAGTTCTTTGCATTCTGCATGAGGGGTTGCAGGCCAGAAAAAGTATCAAGTGCTTGTTTAGGGAAGAAAGGAAACTGGAATGAGAGTCTACATTCCGCTCCACCTTCTCACTCTGGGTATTCGGTAGCTAATAGAAGCCTTAGTTATCTACTTTGCACATTATTTTGAGATAAGATCTGCCCAGCTGTTAAAAGATTTTATAAATGAAGAACCAGCCTATGAGTTTCTGCTCTCAGGAAATGTTTCATAAAGCCTTTGCTTTTCACTTTTGTCATGGGGCAGGGAGGGAAGAATATGCTAATCAAAGACAGTAGAACTACAGCTTCTATAATTGGCAGCTCTCGTAGCCTTAATTTATGCATACTAATAAAAGGTTAAAGTTGGTCACAGATCTCCTGTGACTGTCATCTGTGAAATAATGCCGTTGGAAATGCAGTTTTGGTTCTACCTCATTCCCGCCTGCAAATAAAACCACACATATTCTGCACATCTTTCCCCCGAACATTGACACCTCCAGCGACATAAAATCCAGCAAGCGATGTGACAGCTGCCAAGGTCAATAAGAGTTATACTGAACTGCTGAGTAAGTGCTGGTCACACAAATCAAAGCTGTATAAGGGCAGCTTAACATACACAAATCTGCAACTTATTCAAACTACTTTTTGGACTGAGACATTTTTATCATTTTTCTCCTCCACAAACTGGTTTATTATGAAATGTGATGAAGCCAAAGGTATTCTGTGAAATCCTAACATTGTGTCCTTTGTGTCAAATTACTGATAGCAAAGTGTTGAAAAATACGCTTAACATTTCTGAGAAACTTAACACTTAAAGGCAATTGTAGGAGGGCAGTAGTATGAATAAGAAAGTAAAAATAACATGGCATGAATTTAAGACACATTGGGCAACGCTACCTAAAGAGCTGAATCTGTGTCGTCATTAGATTAATTCCTAAATAAGGAATTCTGGTTGGGCATTTTCAGGGGCACTTTAAGCCTTCTGCCTTTGCTATACTTATCAAAAATGGTCCAGTATTCACTTGCAGCTGCGTGTTAACTTTTAATTATCAAAACACTAGCATTTCCCAAGATGCTACAACTTGATTGGTATGGATGGTAAGGTATTTCTGGCAGACACAAGGGTTAGATTGCATTTTACATCTGAACACTTCACTCAAAGTCATTGACATGCAAACTGCTATATTAGATCAGCAAAACTTGTATTGTTGTCGTGCAGTCATAAGATAAAGAGATTTAGAACACTTGCATAGTAAAATCATTCTGGACTTTGTGCCTAGAGTAAGGCTTTGTGTGCCAAAATGTAGCTGTTAGTAAGTATTTACAGCCAAGTCAAAAAGTTGTGGAAATAGAAATTGTTAATAGAAGCACTGCTGTAACTAACTGGATTGCTGTGACCAGTAACACTCCAGTAATTAGAGTGAAGTAAGTGTTTAAAGGGGAAAGAGGACACAAAGCTCTCCATCACCTGTCAGGCACTTGCTTACTCCTGGATTTTTCTCTGAGAAGGAAAGCTACTAGCAGAAGGGCTCTGCAAAGGCTTCTATCTTCCTTTATTCTATTTTAGGGTTGCTAATTGATCCTTTGAGGGAAGGTTTACTCCTTTTAATGCAGTCTCTCCATTAACAGAGAGTCTGCACAAGAGAGGTTGGAGGCGTGTGGGCGTGGGAGCCATGCAACCTTTCATGCCAGTCTTCTCCGCGATGACTCACATGGCAGGGAAGTTTGAGAACCTTCCTCACACAGCAAGCGACAGAGCCCTGCTCTCTGCTAATAGTGTGGGGGTTGTTACTGGAGCACACCACTTGGTTTGTTTTGCCTGAAAAAGAGCCTGGCTGATCTAAATTTTCCAGGTGTGGGTACGATAGCAGGTCGAGAAATATGGGGATGGTGAGACAAAGAGACCGAATTGTGTTGGAATAGTCATTATCTTGACTGACGCATTCATCCACACTGCAGAAACACAGCTAGTAGTTGCTCTTCTCCACAGTAAGACATTTTGCTTCAGATAAGCAGAATAAAAATCAGGAGAAGCATCCCTTGTGAGATATTTCCTTTGCAGTAGCATAAAAATAACTTTGCAACTGCAAACTTTCTCTTATAATACAGAAGAAGAGTGGAAGTACAAGAGGCGATCAAGCTGATGCAGTCAACTGGTAATGCCAGTCACATCACTGCACAGGAGACTGACAGCCCATTCTGATCTGACTAATGGGTTAATTTTATTGAAGCACTGCCAGGCTAAAGAATAGTTTTATCAAGTATTTCACTGTTTAAAAAAACAAGGCAGTTTGCCAGGCAAAATGGCCCATGGTTAAGGAAGAAGCGTTTCAGTTTACTCATTCCTCGAGCAAACCTTAATTTAATTTAGGTCTAAAGCACTACCTAGGAAACATTTCCATTCTTCTTACTCAAGGATACTGTAGTTACACCTACAAATACTACTGTCCTGTGAAATGGAAAGAAGCTTTTTTTCCCCACTATATCCATGACTTTTTTTTACTTATCTGTTCTTTCTGCTACTGGCCAGAAAGCAAAAGCCTGTTTACATGTAGGTAGGTCCAGAGCCCTTTTGGTCACGTGTCAGTTCTAGCAGGGACCCATAGAAAGATTTCTACTCTGTTTCCATTTGAAGTAACAGCTTCAATCTGAGTGAAGTAAGGCCTCCACTTTCTAAAGTATGCAATCTCTGTTTTGATATGAATTTTGTGTAGGATTTCCTATCATGACTTATTGCTGCATCTGGCTATCTCTTTGCAACTCGGTGCACAGACTATTAGTGGCAGGAAGAAAACTGAATACAAGCTTTCACTGGGCCCCTCAGGCATTGCCCTTAGTAATTTACAGGGGGGAAAAAAGGTTGTTTCAAGTAATAATGTCAGTCCTCCAGTCATATCTTAAATCTACTCAAGAGTCTCCAGCTTTATTTTGATCATTTGCATATATTTGATGAATACCCTACTAAGTTCTTATTACAAGGACTACTCAAAATTAAGAAAAATTCTTCAATCTCTTGAAATCCTATTAATTTTCTTCCTTGGGTTTTGCTGGGTTGTTTTTTTTTTACATAAGCTGAACTACCAATCAATACCTATTTTTGCACTGATCACATGTAAACTTCTGATAAACCAAATCGTACTATTCATTTAGAATACATCTAGTTTTCATTCAGCATAAGGTGAACTTTCAAAGCAGGTTTTTATGAAATGTATGAAGCAGACAAATTTTAGTCTGAAGTGCAATATTAAGGCATTCGTATTTTGTGCCATTCTCGTCAAATATCCAATGCAGACCAACAACAACGTAAGACTCATGTACAAGCACAAGGAATATGAGCTCTGGAAACAAACTGAAAAGACCGCTACAAGACTACAGCGTGTGACCAAATGTAGAAGTTCTCAATTTATGACCTACAGAGCCTTGGTGGTCAACAGAATAACTGCAGAGGGCTGGACCGGATTGAGCATTCTTCTTTCTCTTAAAAAAATCCAGAAAGAGGTTTGTTTTGCTCTGCCTCCAGCCATTCTGTAGGCATTCATGCAGCTCCTACAGAGGATACTGCCAGGAAAATGACAGCAGGGAAACAGGAGCCAGTCCTAGGGCACTAGAACAATTGCTGGGATTAACTGCACATCTCTTGATCTACAAATGGCTACTGGCCAAATCCTTTCACATCCCTAACCCACCACACCACCAGCCAGAAGCTGCTTCAGGTAAGCACAAATGTCCAATAAATCCACCTCTTCAATCAATAACTGGTTACAGGCAAAATCATGATCATGTTCACATCATTTTCCAGATGCTGCAGCCACACATGGATAGCAAATCACATCTTTGAGGTGGAGTGGAACATATCAGCAATGCCACTAGACTCTGTGCCTGCAGATGCCTTTCTCATTTCCCTAAAGAAGGCTCAGATGATCAGTTGTTGCAGATTTAACCCATCTCACCATCTGCAACTATATCAGCGTCTTTCTCAAAAAAAAAAAAAACCCAAGTGCTGTTCGGCAGGATCAAGTAAGTACCCTACTTTTCTAGATGTGCTACAAACAGAGAACAGGAGTTACTGAATCACAATTCTAAAATTCATTATCAGAAGTTTTATTCAGTGCAGAACTAAATTCGCTGGTCAATAGTCAGCAGGCCTAAGCTGCTGCAATTGCACTGCAGGCAATGGACTAATACAATGCACAGAAATCAAGAAATTACACTACTAAGGGATTCATTTTTTCTACACACCCTCAATGAGAGCCAAACTTAATTTTTCTTCTGTGTTCTTTGCCATGCCTTTGAAGAGAGCTTCTATCCTTGGATTTCCTGTATCAGACAAATCTGAGCAGCAGAAGTAGTTTAGTGTTTAACTTCTGAAGAACAACATTAAAGGAGCAGCTTTAAATACTGACTGGTAATCATGTGTCCTTGGACCGGATCTTTTTAAACTTTCACCCTGATTATTTTCAATTGTTTTGATTTTTATCAGAAGTTTGGTGATTTGCATTGTATAGAGCCAAAGGAGCTTATTCTTGACCACCTTTCATCCAGTTCTCTGGGATTTTGTTAGTAAGTGACCTTGCAAACAGAGTACACACACTCCTGCCCTTGCAGCATGAGCCAGACAAGAGTTATTGGCCAGAGGGCTGAGGGTTGCCTGAGGCCATATGAGCATGTGTGTTCTTAGGGTTTGGCTGTTATGTTTAGGCACACATAATAAAAAAGAGCTTTTATTTTAAAAATCAATAAAACGACTGATCTTAAGTCAGAAAACCATTTTGGTTTTCCTTGTCTTTTTCCTGCCGGAGTATCAGTCTAGACTTCTTTCAAGGTTCAGCCTTCTACAGGGTCTTGTTTTTCTGAGGTAGTTCCTCCCCACCCACTGGAGTTGCTGGTTTTGTATCCTTCTCAACCAGGTTTTCCTACCACTTCTCCATCAGGCTGTCAAAACTGACTCCGATACGTAAGCAATGCTGTGCTGAACGAAGATGTCATTTAGAGACAGACTGATCATTTTCTTCACTCTGAGCTACATGGACCAGTAAAATAGGAAACCAGATGAGGCAACGAAAGACAAGTTACACAGCTAGTTCATGTCCCACTAAGTATTAATGCAAGGCATGGACATACCAAGACTATGCCAAAATTAATCTAAGATTCTACTCTTCCTCCCTGCTTTCAGATGTTTGCTCCCATTTCCATCTCAATCCGCCACCTCCCTGTGGTGCCACAGTGCAGATCAGTAAAATTATCCAGGCTAAAACCTACTTCACCTAAATCATTTTATTGCTCTAATTTATGCTGCTGCCTCAAATAATTGCACAACCAACCACAGAACAGGTGGGAATTCAGCAACTGAGACAAGGGGAGGCAGCTGGATGCTTCCTAAGCTGGTGTAGCTGTTACACATCTCATGTTGCAAATCTTGTGTAAATAATTGTGTTCTTATTTGCCTGGCTTCTTTCACTGTAACTCATTAATAAAGCATGCTAAACAGCTCAACAGGAAAGGCAACAGCTTTCCTAGCTTTCTTGATATTCTTCTGAAATACTATTTTGTATACGACCTTGTGACTTCCAAGAAGAAAGAATAAAAGGGGAAAAAAATCATTCCTGACCTCTTCAATATGTTGCAAAAATGGTGAGTCTGACTATTTGTTACATTTCAACATTGTTAATACGAATAAATGTTAAAGATACAAAGATCAGTTCCTGTATAAATCTTGGTTCAAGGATGACGGGCAAGCAGCTAGAAACCATTTCTTCATGTCTTTTTCCCCTAATGTAAAACTCTTAGTAGAAAAATGATAAGGATAAATGGCACCTATCCAACTGACTCCATTATAGAAGCCAGTTTGTCTGCAACAGATGATTCACTATTTATAGTGTCTTTAGTGCATGCCTCACAGTACACTCTCACAGTCAATCTCAAAGACATGTTTTTAGGCAAGGTAATGTACTCATCTTTTCTGAAAGAGAGAAACTTCTGCAGATGAAGAGACGAACATCTTGGGGGATAAGATCTTCTACATCTACAGCCATTCGAAACCTGCACAGAGCTCGAGTACTACAGAATAATAAAGCCAGTATAAAGCCAAGACAACCCTTCTGACTTTGGGGGAACTTCAAGATGCTCCAAGGTATAAGAGAAGCATCTAGCAAAGCTGTTGTTTCCTACGAGAAACATTTAGACATTTCCAGCTGGAGCCAAAAACCCAACAAAAATAACTGCAATTTCTCCCAGCACAAAGGTTTTCAGCTGAACTGCCAGCTCTGACATACATCAAATAACAAGGTGCAAAAATACAACTCTTGTTTCATGACAGGGGGTTATACTGCAGACACTACCAGATTGCAGCATATAGCAGTCACATTCAAGCTAAATTTGAGCTCTGAGAGAAAGCTGTACAGCTCTCCACACAGAATGGAAAAATACATGCATTTAAGACAATAATGAGCACAGAGGATGTACCCACAGTGATCTTAGCAATATCAAGAAGTAGGTAGTGTAAGTGTAGCTCAGGTAAATCTACAGCGTCGCAGGGTAAGCTCCAGAAACTGATAGTATTAGCATAGCCTAAGCATGCAACAGCTGGAATGATGCTATAGAATCTATTACACTGATACATGGGTGTACAACCAGCATTTTAGTTACCCAGTGGAAAATTGCCCTTTTCCCAGTAAAGCCCAAGAATGACATTTTCTTCTTCCCCCTTTCAAAGAAAAATACAACGTTAACAATGCAAACAGCTTCTCTCAATAAAAGTCTCTGGCCCCTACAAGAAGCCTTTAGCTTTTTTTCCCCTAAATATTGTTATTACACTTCATAAACTGTGAAAGAGGAAACAATGAAATTATTTCAAAGCAGATTGGATAATAAAGAAATAAAGCATACCGTTCTGGAAACATATCAAAATGGGAGTTTTCAACATCAAAGCATTTGTCAATAAAATACGCAGAACTATCTCAGAACACTGCAGCCCTTTTCTTTTTCTTGTTTAACATTTCCAAGTTACTGTCATCAACCACTGCAAATAGAGGTTACAATGGTTTGCTTTCCTTTTTTAATTTTCTTTTTTTTTTTTTTAAAGCTTTTACACTGTGATGCCCCTCTTCAAGAAATTCCTCAAAATACCAGGATAAACCATCATAAAGAAACATCTAAGCTACCTTTGTAGTCTCATTTTTCAGCAAATACAAAAGCATTTAAAAATGTATTATTTGGAACATTTGAGATCAGGAGTAAACCTGTTTTACATCTAATACTCTGTATGAATGATGCACTGAAAAACTACATAACTGGTGTCTGCTGTTAAATGTGGATTTTTTTCTAGGAGAACAGTTAGAGAAACTTGAAGAGAAAAAGACAGACTGAAATCTACATTACAGGTAAGAAAAAAAAGTGAGTTAGATTGGCACAACACCTGCAAGTCCTGAAAACACTGGGTTTTAGCAATTATTATCAAAGGGCAGTTAGAACTCTCTAGAGGACACTGACATTTCTTCCAGCAATAAGTGCAAAATCTCCTCCTGTTGATTCTTACTGATACCTTGGTTCTCAGACAACCTCAGTTAATAGATCTGGTGGTCTCATACGTGTGCTCTTCATCCTGGCTTCGCCTTCATAGATCTCTCTCTGCAATAAGCTATTTTCTGGGAGTGATTCATTGCAAATACAGCTTCTCACATCATTTCTTCTTGCTCTTTCCTCAAGGTAAAGAGGGGTCTCAACAGTATTTTCACTTCAGTTCCTTTCAAATAATATTAGAGCTACAAGGATGGGGATGGTTATGCATATGAAAGCTAATGTAATGGGCTAACACCTGACTGAGCCTGAGGTTGGGCACTAACAGATACTGGGACTTCACTGTCAGTCAGGCAGCAGTTCATTAAACCTTTCTGCCCTGCCAAGGGTCCCCAAATAGCAGATTTCCTCCAGACATCTAGGCAATTCACTTTTTTTCCCCCGTCCTTAATCTCACCATAATGCCTGTCTCTAAGTCCATAAAACATACCAGCAAACTTCTACTGAAAAGCAGAGCGAAATTCTTTTTCCTCTCATTCTTGCTGGAGGTAGGGATTTGATTTTTGCTCTTCTGTGGCTGCTTCAGAAGTCTGCTTTCTTCAAGAGCATCAGTATTGACCCTCTTCTAATGAAATCCCCCTTAAAGAGTGGACATCAGGTTGTCCATAACAAAACCAAACGTTTCCCAGCAAGGAGTGTGAAGTACAGGAGGGCATTTAAACTTGGTGAAAAAATCAAATATTCAGGAAAGACTATTCAGGAGAGGGGAAAGCAGGGAATTAAAAGGGTAAACAGCCACAGGGAAGAAGTAAAGATACCGTGGCAATCAAAATAGCCCCAAATCTTCCAGTGTCACCTCGAAGTGACTGCAGCAGTGCTCAAGGGACAGAGATGTGAGCGTTGGGGTGAGAGATCCTGCTTCGTCCCTCCGCACAGGCAGAGCAGGCACGGTGGGAACCCTCTCTTGATCCTCAGATTCTCTTCTGCCAAAGCGTTGCACTGGGGGTGATTTCAGGATGGGAAGCAGGGAGGGCCAGTTTTGAAGAGGATGTAAGAATAAGTCCTCAGGCTGCAGGCAGGAGTGGAGGAGAAATTATATGACTTGGTGGCTCAGATTAGTATAGAAGGGAAGGGGAATATGACACATGAGTATGCAGAAAGGATGAATTGGTGGAGGAATAGGGCAGCAGTAAAGGGATGAAGAGGGATTCCGCTCTAACTCATTCCTGGCTTAAAGCTTTCTTCCCAGGAGGTTTGGTGGAGAGTCCGTGGACGGCAATGCTGTTCCCTAGGGTGAGGAGGAGGCCAAGCTACTCAGAAGTGGCCACAGCTGAAGCTCAGTTTTTGGTTTCTGCTGCATGTGAAGGTAAGGCTTTGTTATCCAGGTACCCACAAGCATGATTAAGATGCCAGCAGCAGCGGTGGCAGGAGCGGGGTCTATAGAGACTCCCTGCTTCTAGAGGCAGGGAAGATCCAGGATCCAGCAGTCCTGCACTCGGGGCAGAGGCTGAAGGAGCCAGCTCTGTCCTCTCTCCTCACATTGGCCATCGCACCCAGGGCACATGGACTATTGGCCTGGCCCAATCAAACCACTGAAATTCTCATCAGAATTCAGGATCCAGACACGCTGTGTTGCCCTGGAGTAAAGATCATCTTTTTGTCCTGCCTGCAGCAAGGCAGGACTCCAAGGCTTTTTAACTAAGCCCAGTTGCTCTGAGTTTTATGGCACTTATATCCTTCATAGCTTCCCCTATGTGCTACCTTTTCCTTTGCACTCTGGACTGTGTTTTGTTCAATGATGTGTGAAAGTGGAGACTGGAGCCATTCACTGCAACAATTAGTCAGGGTTTTCATTGGTGTCATCAGCAGAAGAATCTGGCTATTATCTTCTAGTCCACAAAGGAATAAAATGCAAAACTGAATGAATCGTATAAATCATTAATCTAGCATTTATTTGATGTGAAGATCTTTTACTGATTAAAATGTTTTAATATTAAAAAAACTCACAATTCAGAACAAGAGTTCTGTAATTGGCAATGAATCCTGAAGGGAATTTTATAGATCAGTTAATGTCTAGATGAGTTAAGGGTGAAAAGTAAACTTGACATTAAACTCTTAGTTAAGAGCGCCAGAGGATTCATCGCTGCCATTAAAGAGATACTGGAGTGAAGCTACACTACTTTCTTTCCTTGTTGGAATAAAAGACGGTTTATAAGAACATTTGCCACCTTTGGAGTCTGAGGAAAATAGCGCAAACTTCATGCACCTAGCACTCAGACCATTAAAACAGGTTAGAGAGGGAAAATCTAAAGATTTAGCTCCATATTTAAGCTGATATACAATTTTGTACCCCATCGACCCTGTTCCACGCTACCTCCCTATTCAAGACTTGGTTTTCTTATATCCTTGATAAAAAAAGCTACTAATAATAGTAAAATTATTTCACTCTTCCAGCAGAACGTTTCAGTTTTCCAAAATACACAACTGATATCTTGGCTTTAGCCACTTGGCACCATCCTTTAAAGGAAGATGCCAAGTAAGGCAAACTACACACAGCAGGAAACAGCAAGTCTTCGTGAACCACATCTTGGGCACAGCAAATTCCCTTGACCTCTGTGCACGCCAGCAGCTAACAGAAACCATATCGATTTGCACTCACACACCTTTCCTGCTTTCAATTCTAGAGGAAAGTCGCTCACGGTATTATTCCCAGAGCATTATTGCAATAACAATAGGCAACATACCCAAGTCACAAGTCAGGCTGTCCTTCACATCACAAGAACTGAAATTTCAGGGGGGTTTATTTGCCTTCCAGACTCTGAGACTTTAGGGTTCACTTTTTTCAAATCTCTCAACGCAACTTCCACGGCTAAAATTCATCTCCTAAGCGTGCCCTTCATAGTATCAGTGTCACACTGGAAAAGCTGATCCAGGAGGCTACTACAATTAGTATGTAGGTCCTACCAATGCAACTAAAAATCATTTGGTAATAAAGGATGAGTGACACAATCAATATTGTCATAGACTGGGGAAAAATTCTGAGGCAAGAAAAAAAAAAGAGACATTAATTGAGAGGAAGAACAGTTTTTAGACTGGTAGAAAATACAGAATACACTTAAATGCCTTATGAAGATTAAAGAACCTCAATGTCAGAGCATAAAGTGGAATATGACGCTCTTGCCTATGAAATATATAGTATATATAACAGCTAAGAGGTTATAAGCACTATAAGTCATTTTAGGTATCAGGATGCAGCCACACCTGTTGAGCGCATATTTAATCATACTTTAGACCTCCAAGATTGTGGTCATATTAATAAGATATTTAGCACAGCACCAATATCAGAAATTAATAAAAAAGTGACATTAAGAAAATTAAATACAACCCCATTATAAAACAGAGCAACATCAATATGTGATTCAAAAGGACACGAATAATCTATAGACTACAGAATAGTCACTATCCAGACTTCATATTGAGAAGCTTATAAATACACATTTATGTTCATGGGGATTCTAATAAGGAAATTACAGCACAAAAAGAGGATTTGGGGAACAGAAGAAATCTGATCAGCTTATAAAATCTAAACTCTGCTATAAAGTGAAAAGGATAAAACTCACTTATAGATTATTTGCTAGAGAATATACAGTGCAATACACTAATATGCAATACACACTTGCTGCTGGGTTCTGTGCTGATGGTGCTTATTTTCTTTCCATCCCTTAAAAAAACACCTCCATGTTTGGCTCAAGATGGACCAAATGAGCAAAAACTGGAATTGACCTTCAGAAGATGAAGCACTGCATAGATTTGGGTAAATATTAAATAAGTCCAGGCAGCTTGGGCTTTTATTTCCCTTGCTCTTCTGAACAGATGAGTTCTCAACTCATCAATCATTTCTGAGTTGTGACGAGTGACTAGTTTTTGAGGGTCTTGACCTGAGATAGCAGTGCCACTGGCCCCACAAGTGCAGCTTTCCTGTAACACATAAACAAGAACCTGGAGACAGAAGGAGGTGCTGGACACCCAGAAATTCCATTGCTCCTTTCTAAAGGGAAAGGGGCAGCGGCACTATTTAGTCATAAAAAAAAAATGTAGCCAGCAAAGAGGTTCATCAATGATCATGGATCAGCTCCCCCTGCGGTGCCATCAGTTGATTCTCCTGCCTCCCAGTCTGTATAAGGGAAACACTTGTCCTCAGGCAAGCAGCATATGCCCAGCCCTACCTAGGAGACTCGGTGCTCCCCACCAAGCCGTGCCAGTACCTTCTCTGCACCCTTGCATTCCGAGCGACCACATACCCTCCTCTTCTCTCTTCCTAAGCATTTGATTGTGCCTTTCTGACCTTCACTATTTGCCAGCTCTTACTTTTTCTGCTCATCGACACCACTTCATCATTCCTACCAGAGCACTTTCCCTCCCCTTTTGCAGGCTGAAGCTCCTTCAGAAGAGATATTTCTAATTAACCACTTAAAGAAAGTTAAAGCCATCATTAACTAACCCTTCCCAGGCTACTGCCACCAGGGTTCTTACAGCCTACAGTCACCATCCAAACGAATCAAACCCAAAGCCGTCCTTGCTCAGCTGTTCTCTTTGCCACTAGATCACGTTCACCCAAGAAGCAGAGATGCTTCAGGTATTTTCTTCCCGCACTGGTAGTTAATAGTCTGTGCAGCAATCCCTGCTCTGCTGACCAACATAAACCATCATTTATGTGGCAGCTTCAGAACCCTCTAGAAGAGATGAAACAACTCTGCTTGACCTTTCCTTACAGACATCGGCAGCAGCATGACCAGCGTTGCGCTGGATGTTTTCTTATCTGCCTAATAAACCTGAACTTGGTTGTAACTTTGTCCAAAATACCTCCTCTCCGCAGTATTTCCTTGTAATTCCCCTCAGTGACAGCCAGAAGACTGCATGCAGTGGTAATTTTTATTTAGTTACATGAAGTTATGGCATATTAAGGATGCCTGTTACAAAAAAGTTTAGGAATTAGAATTAATACATTCTATTATTGTTCCCTTAATTTATAATGAGAGGCTTCATGACTTCCAAGACCTGGCAGCTTTTCAAAGCAGACCTGTGAGCCTTGATACGCAAACAGCTCCTGATCTGAGACTTTTTGCCAAAAGGCAAGCTCAAAGAGCAATAAATGGAACAAATCTAGACTGTCTTTGGAGATTAGCCAAGTCTTCATGAATGACACCACTTGCAAAGACAGGCAAGCGAAGCATCAATAAACCAGTAAACCAATAAACACTGAAATCTCTGTTGTATTCATTATATATTTGCAGCTCTTTCTAAACTTAGATAAGAACCAATAATAATCCATTCGATACCCTGAATCTGACGCCTGGCAATAAAAAAAAAAAAAATACAAGAAAGAAACATACAAAGAGATTTGTTTCTGTTCTTGCATAAACTTTTCCTTCTAACATGATTTGAAAATCCAATCACTTCTGCTGTTTATTTCTTTCTGAAGCATTTGAATTTTTCTTAAATTATATGGCTCCCAATTTCAAATCTTATCTTTATACCAGATACTTGCTTGGAGAGTCTCACTCCCCAGAGAAAGAAAAAAACAACAGTAGAAACACCCAGTAGGCACTGTCTAATATAATAACTAAGAATCTAAATGGGAACCCAAATGGAAATGCTCTATGGAAGTTAAAAACCATGGGTTTAAGGTGTAGATGCACTACAGCAACTGGAGCAGGCATTCTTGCCAAGACTGAGAACCTGCAGCAGCACCTTGCAGAGAAACACCCAGGCAGCCCAAAGCATGGCTAGAATACTAGGTGAAACACAAAAACTTATATCAGGCATGTCAAGCCAAGTTAATCATACAGTCCGTAGCACAAAATAAGTCTTTAATGTGATCTTTACATCATAGAATCACCAGATTGGAAAAGACCCATCGGATCATCAAGTCCAACCATTCCTATCAAATACTAAACCATGTCCCTTAGCACCTCATCCACCAGTCCCTTAAACACCTCCAGGGATAGTAACTCATTTAGGCTTATGTCTTGCCCTAGAAGCATGACATTTTGGGTCCATTCCCCATTACAGCACCTGGCACACCTCATTTAAAACTCCAGATGCTCTCAAGTAGTCCTGAAACTCCAATTGAAGCTCTTTGCTTGGGGTTACAGAGAAAAGCTTGTTTGCAGTCTCCTTCCTCAAAGAACCAAGACTTTGGGACAACGTGCGCTGTGGGTTTGAGAGGCTAAAACACAGTGATTTCAGTCCTGCTAACGCAGAGCATGATATCCAAGGGAGACTCAGCTCAGAGAGAAGCAGCAACTAAAGTAAGTGTCTCCAAGAGCTGCAGTCGCAGCTGTGCCCACCTCACTAGCATCACTTTGCTAGGTGATTCGTGGCACCATCAGAACAGACAGCATCTAGTTTGCAGTATGAGCAGCAGACTGCAATGCAATCCTTCTTACAGACAGCAAGAAGCAGACACATTTAGCTTTTCTTCTTTATTATTATTATTTATTAATACCCAATTTCAGTTTGGGCAGGCAAATATATTGAGATCCATTAAAATTTGAGATTGAAATCTTCATCCAAGCTATTTGTCAGTATTTTAAAATATTTCACAATCTGAACATGATCAAAACTTCTTCTTCTTTGTTACTTAAACAGCAAGAGGAACGCCCATTTTAAGCTTTGAGTACATAATTACACTTATTTTAAAAATATAGACACAAGAACATATAGTGAGAATTTTCATTTTCCCTTGCACAACACTCAATAAAATCTTAAGCCTTACAGCAAAAAATTACTAGTGTCGCTCTCACCACAGCAAACTCACAAATCACCCTTTAATTCTGGCAAAATGAGACAAGATCAGCTTAGAACTGAAGTCTCTCAACAGTATTTCATCTAATAATGGCTATCAAAAGCCTGATGCATTTCAACTCTGGAAAAACATAACTTCAGCTGTGGAAACTCTTACCAAGAAATATATTTTTGTTTCCTTTTAGCAGCAGCTTCAGATGGACTGTTCAGCTCTACTCAAAAAGTTTCACCTTGCTTGCTTTAATGACTTCTTGGAATTTTTTCCAGCTCTTAGGCAGAGCACAGGCACTGGCAGGGTGCAAGGCTGATGCCCAGAACAGTTAGCAGAATGTTTCATTTGAGTTAGTGACTGGATTGCACTTTATGTGCTTGAGCAGCACTTTGCAATGCACGTTCTGTCATTTTGGTTTACTTGGAATATTACTTTTTATTTCTACAGTGGTGTCTCTCTGAGCTGTGCAAGTGACAGAAGTTAACATAGTTTACATCTTGGCTCTGCTTTGATTCGAGGATTTTAAAATCCATTAGGAAGCCGTGCTGACTACTGGCAGAGGCAGATGTCCCAGGGGTGACTTGGTGCCAGGCAAACTTGACCGTTTGAACCCAGTGCTCTGCTCTTCCTTTTGAATTCTCCTTCTAGGAAAGTGGATAGACACACTGACTCCTGCATAATCTTTAAATCTGACAGTGCATTGTTTTTTCCTTTTAAAATAATATTAATATGAACAACATTAATATTAATACAAAACACAAAGACTTTAAAACATCAGCAAAATCTAATGTTTTTAAAGGTAGTTAATGCAGGCTTTATTGTCCAGAGAGCTGCATTTTTTAGACCCCAACACTGTGAATACCTGAGGTCATTCCAACCTGTTTCATAACAGTTCCAATTCTGTTTGGTGGAATTGTGTAAAAATATATATGCATAGATTGTATATAAAGAATGGAGCTACATGTAGTGCAACTAGAAAGAAAGATAATGCAGTGGGCACGATATCATGCCTGAAGAATCAATTCAATATCACCTACAGCTTCTAGATCTATTCTGCTGTTCTAAATTTTAATTCAGAAAACATGGAGAAGGATTCCATTTTCTTTCCTAGTACAGTCATACTGATGTAAAAGCTTTGCTTCTGCATTATGATTACTATTAAGAGTCTATAAATTGTATTACAGATTTACAACATCAGACTATTTGAGAAAGCCTCTAGGTTTAAGGTGAGATGTGAAAGTTATTTTTCAGTACAAGCTCTCCTGAAAGAGCGCACACAAAAAAAACCCCAACTATTAATCCAGCAGCTCTAGTGATTGAGTCTGTAGCACTTGGCAATCTGAATTCAATGTGAAGCACCTATTCAACTAGGCTACAGTGTTCCCACCCACTGCCCAGAAATGCCTGAACACAATTACGTGACAAATCAGAGGGTGCCAGAATGACAGTGAATAGGAAGGCTTAGAAGTTTCCTTTTTTTTAAAAAAAAAGGAAAATCCTTCCCTCACTTTCAGTGTATTTTGGGAAAGAGAAAGACAACAGATAGACAAGCGTCTTAAGGTGAGATTGTTCATTTCATGCTTTATTAGCACAATCCTATTGTATATTTTCCCCCCCTTCGTTTTAATTAACAGAACTGCAGTATAATGAAGCCATCCTGAAGGGCTTATAGTTAAAAGCTGAAACATCTATTATAAACTCTATTTTTAGAGGTATGCAGTTGTGACTAGGGGATTAAAAAACAGCTTAGACTGAAAACTGTCAGGTTTAGCTTGAAAACAAACAGAAAAGAGATTGAGGTCTACAATTCGAAGACAATCTGGCAGCATTAGCAGGTCACTAATGTTGCCTTAATTTGAAACGTGAAGCCCCTCTCCACAAAACTCTCATATCTGAGCACTGCAGTACTTCATTTCTTCATACACAGGGTACGTATAGCTTGTATATGGACTGAAAGATACACATTATGCATCTAGGAGTAGTTATAGTTAGTACTTCTGTGTGCCTGTGCCCATCGACAGTGGTTTCTGCAAGGGACGGTAGCAGGGAAGATCTTGGGACAACCTCACCACCTGCCAGCCCAAGGAGAGCTCTCCCTAAAACCAAAGAGGTCACGCAGCCCAGTAAACGAAAAAGAGAAATCGATGTCCTTCGTGCGTTTGCAGCCCTGTGTGGGTCTAGGGGACCCAGCATCCCAGTGAGTCCTCCTGTAATCAGCTCCCAGGAGAGAATTCCTCCCAAGCAGCTCTTGCTGCACTCGGGGACACGTCTCAGCTGAGCCATCATGCCCTGGGGCTGATCCTTAGTGGTTTTGCGGTGCACCAAGACACATATTTCTCTGTGCATCCTTAGGGACTCAAATGTGCACACAATTTATGCTTCCCAGCTAACAAACAATGTTTGGTTTGGAAGGACCGGGGTCTTTGTGCCAACCTAACAAGGTGTTCCTTAAACAGACATACAATTCAGCTGGCCCCACAAGTCAGGCAGAAAGCGACTACTCTATTATCAGGCTCAAACAGGACTGGAGGAGTGAAAAGTCCCTTTCATCTGGGCAGAACACAACAGATATTTCTAGCTCTGACTCTGAAAATAAAACTCTCAGGATCACCTCCTTTTTTCATGTTCAAGACGAGGTCGTATTCCGCTCTTCCTAGGTACCCATACACCATTTAAGGAGTCCTTCTCAGGGGTCTGTCTATATTAAAGCACTATGATTTCCATCCCCACTCTTTGGGAGTGATAATAAATTAAAACAAGAAACATTTATTTAACAGCTAATGCCTTAAATGCAGTCATATCTCTCTTCCAAAAAAAAGATAACCCATATGATAGTCCAAGTATTTTCAAAAAGTTATGAGCCTCATACACAGATTTTCTCTGAATGGAAATAAGTCTGCATCAGAAGGGTAGGCTTTAATGCTCAGCAAAGCAAAACTTATTTTGCATGAACCTGATATTTACTTTTTATGAAGTTTACATCAAGATAAGAGAGGCAGTTAGCATGGATTGGATGGAGAAATGATCGCAGTGTTGCCTCAGGAAAGCGTGGCGAGATTTTGAATTGGATACAAGGAGATTATTAAACGAGCAGCTCCTGCTTTCTGCCTCATCAGAGGCTGATATACAGATGAAGCTGCATTTTCTGGAGTGTATAATGGGAAACAAAATTAGATACAGCTTCCTCTTTTCATAAAGGTAAAGACAACCTTGGACTCCCAAGACAGCAGGGGAGAGGAGAGATGTTTTTTTCTAGCCTTAATCTGTTACGCTGATTTTGGAGCCACAAGAGATGGGAAGAGAGGTCTAAAGGAGCTTGTTTCGTTTTCCAGAACAACTAACAGACAAGATGATATTAACAGCTTTTTAGAGCCTTCAGCCTTCCCTTATCAAAATAGTATAGAGTTGGCTGGGGTGGGGGACATCATTGGCTTCAGTAGTAGAGGACGATGCCTGAAGAAAGGTGATACTTTGGTGCTTTTGGAGGGGGACACAAGAGGAGAAGTTTGCCTTTACTTTGCTATCAATTTCACACTTCTAATCTGTTTGTTTCTTATAACTGTTATATTCTCCTTGTACGTATATATCCACATCACACACTAAACAAAATTGAACTTTATATTAAAAGATTGCCTTCAAAACAATGTACGTATACCACATATAAAATGTCAGTCCCCCTAACATTGTTATTGTCAGTATGGGAAGATTTACTGGAGAAAATTAGCCTAAGAAACACACTTATAAAGCCAGCAACATACGCAACCAGTGTGGTTCCTGCCTAAAGATCACTTTATCCAGCTGTACAAACTCATAGTTCGGTGGTCTTGCATAATGTATGGGACGTGAAGGCTAACAAGTAAGGGTAAAGCAGTGCCTGAGCTAGTGGAATCATCTATAAAATCTAACTAGTTTGCTTTATAGTGTGCTGAGGATACTGAGCAAGGCAGGAAATCTCCAAGTAATATGCTAGGAACAAGCAGAAGGACAGGGACACGGTGAGGCTACGGAAAAGTGATGCTGAAGCAGGCCCATCGCATATTGCAGTTCTTGCACACAATCCATTTGCCATTTACAGGCGTTTGTTATCTCGCCATCAATGAACCGATGGAATTACAAGCTTATTATGCACAGTCAGGCTTGGATTATAGCACATATTAAGACAAAATATGAGCTTTTTTTAATACTGAAACAATAGTTCTCTAGTTTAATTTTTAAACACCTACTACTATCAGAGCACAAATCCTATTATCAGCTTTTTAAGTCATTACCTCAAGGTTATCTTCAGCAGTGTTTACCATTATGTTACCAGTTTGAAGAAACTGTCTTTAGAGGGGTTTTATATATTTACCAGTTGCAAGTTTGGCTCTTAAATCAGTCAAGTTGCTTGATTTTGATGCAAACTGGTGAGAAATGTATGAATTAATTTCAGCAGAGATGAAAATTACTCACCAGTATCTCTATTCAGAGCAGCACTGTAATCTATTGTGGTGGTATTGGCAGTGGGACAAGACACATTATGCCTGCAATGCATCAGAGGAAGGAAAGGAAGTAGGTTTGCTCATGAGGGATAGCAAAGCCAAGCAAAGTTGTCAGACTACTTCTCCACCCCGCAAAAGGCTGAGGATGACAGCATTATTTTTGTTTATCATTCTATCAGAGCACTTTTCGGTGCCTGGTCCTGTATGAGAGGAAGAATAAAGAAAGCAACCAGTAAAAATGAAAATTATAGTACCCACAACAGCTCTAACCCAGAGCATTATGAAATACAGAGCTAATGCTTCAGAAGTTGAGCATCTTCCGTTATGGCTTCAGGCTAGTATGTTCTGTTGCCTCCTAATCAATATTCAACAAACAAGAGATGACCTTTCTCTCTTAGGAACTAATGAGTGGTTAATGATCCTAATCTGGTGTATAACAGACTGTTAATAGTGGTTCAAGAAAAGCCCTGGTGAGAACAGGAGGGCAAAAGAGTCATTTGATTTAAACTGGTCAGAAACTGCACTTCTCTCAGAAAAGTTATGATAGTTATTTGTTATGTGTCTCTGCCTTATACAAGCAGAATTAAAATTAAAGGATTGTGATAATTTTAATATTACATTTATGGAGATGATTACCCAGCTGCTGCTTAATTTCCATCTGTCTTCTGCTGCATTTATACCATTAGTGCCACACTGTGGTTAGACAGACAGGCTTATATTTTGGAGAAAAAAGAAAGTCTGGTTAACAATTGCCATTTAACCTTGTGGAATAGCAGCAAATGGGGTTTTCTGTGTACTGTTACCTATAAATTATAATGACTGCTTTCTTCTTTCTGGCTTTAAAAAAAAAAAAAAATCAAGCAAGAAAGAGAGACTCCTGCAAAACCCAGCAGTTCTTCCTTTCTTTGAAAGAAGTTGCTTCCCTGGTAAATTGCCAAGCTTCAGCTTAGATTGACTAAATAAAGTCCCTCCCAGCAGGCCATACACAATGATTTTTATATTAGGAAGATATTGCAATACATCTAATAACCATTTGCTTCCTTTCTATTTTAAAAAACTTATTTCTATGTAATTCTACATTCATGCACCACAGAACCAGTCTTCATCTGTCTGTTACCCTACACCAATAACACACTACTGCTTTCCACATGGCAAATTAAATAGTGTTTTATAGTCAGGCATAAAACAGGGTTTTACAGGATATTCTTAATGTGCTTTGGAAAGGAAGAGAAACCTTGTGGCCAACTTGAACAACTGTCTAGCATGCCGAGTCCTGAACTGGGCAGCAATTCACTACTAGGAAGATTCAGATGATCTCCTCTTTCCAAAGCGAAAAAGGAAAATGCAGTCTCCAACCTGACTGCAAAGAAGCTGGGGGCTCCTTCTTTCTCTCCTGCATGTCTTGAGCGTCCTGTCCAAGGCTCTTGAGCCAATTCTCTAGGCTCTGGAAACCCCAAAGGGCTTAGGACCAGCAAGCCTTTCTTAGGCAGCCACCTAGGATTGAAAATGTCATTAGCTACCTAGAGGGATGTAACCTGAGAAGCAGAGCTCACAGAACCAGTACATGGATCCCCTTCAGCCTTCTTTATGTGCCCATGGGAGGTCCCCTCAGCCCAGCTAACCATTTTTTCCTCATCAGAGAAGCAAAGCACCGTGCTCACCTGTGTCCTTTCTCACTTACCTCGCAGATCTACTCCAATAGCTCCTACTATTTCCTTCAGCTAACACACTTAAAAGTTTTATACCCCTTATGATCCTGGATATTGATTCGGAGAGACTACAGTTGATCCAGGTCGTTTTGACCCGGGCAGGAGGTACTTCCTTACTGGTGCACTTTTTTACAACTGCCTCAGTCTCTGTGAAATCCTTTCTATAGCCACTCCTGATTTCACTCTGTTTCTGCTGCAACCGCAAAGCAAAGAACATTTTTTGGGTAGTTCCTTTTTAATACTACACATTATTACCTATTTTTGACGACAGGATAGTCAAACTCCACCAAAGCCAGCATCACAGCACTTCTTGAAGAGAAGCAGCAATCAGCACCTCTGCTGCTACTCCTTTCCTTTATAAATAAGTGCACCAGGCTGATTTTTCTAGAATGAGCCTCAGCTGTTTTCAAACTGTCACTTAACTTCTGCCTCTTCAGCCTGAAACCACATAGCTCCTTTTCTCCCACATTTGACACTTTTGATTGGGAATTTTGCTCTTCATAGCTGGTCCTTCACACATGGAAAAGGTATAAATGGTAAAAATGGTACACAAGCCTAATCATCTGAAAAAGCAGAGGAGAATTGAGGGGTTTCTTTTTCTGTGTTTTGTTTCTTGATATCTGTTTCTTGATTTCTTCTTTTACTACAGGAAAACCATTCTGTTCTCTTGCTGGGCATTGGCTTTAAGAGATACAACCCATTCACATCTGCTGTCGATTACAGCATGTTTGGGGTGCTCCTTAGATACAAGAAGCAGGCTTATTATCTGCATGCATAGGTTCTAAAAACACATTGTTCCAAACATACACTTTGTGCTGTCTCAGGCAACTATCCATAAATCTCTAAAAGCACTAAAACTCAAGGACTTGAGCTCATCAAGAAGCAGTTATCTTTATCCATATATCAAGCCAGCTTTCCAGAGGAGACAAATATGCAATTATTTATATACCTAATAGAGACCTGCAAGTCCGTCCCAATTCATGTGGTAAATTCATCACAGTAAATTCAGAGTAACTACACTGTTTTCAAATTCTTAAGCAAATTCTGTTTGGTCAGACATCAGTAAAGAGAACAGCATTGCTGGCTTGCTCCCATTCTGTTTGGATGCTCTGGAACCCTCCTTCTATGGAAAATTACAGCAATATAGGTTTATGAGTATTTATTGTATCATTGGTCGAAAAGTTGCAAAATTATACAACTGAGAGAAGAAAAGAGAAACCACAGGGAATGCCAGGAACATGAATTGTACTTTTGCCTTTCAAAGACACTGCTTCAGTTAATTAAAGGCTGTATTACCCTGATCTAAAAATCAACTATTCTCATGGGCTTCAAATGCACAGTACCTTCTCTCACTGCCCAAAAAATATAACTTTTCCTGAGAGAACTTCCTTCTTCTCAAAGACAGAGAAAAAATGTAGCAGCAAATCTATCTTAGAAGTAATAACTTACCCATTATATTGGAATAATATTTAAGTGACAACAAGGCAATCAACAAAAGAGCAACATTATTTCTTCAGTCAATCTCTCTTAGCGTGATAAAACAATCAAAGCCCAGAGCATTAAAATTCTGAGGAAAGAAGGGAGGAAGAAACCTGGGGAAAAAGAAGCATGGCAATGTAAAATATACTGAGTACATACACATGATATAGTTTCAGAGACAGTGGCCGCAAAATAGGAAACCAATTGCACTATTTGAAAACTAGATCAGGGCAAATCAATGATTGTTAGTCATCAACCACACCTCACACACATTATTTTTTCAGTCAGTATTCTTTCTTCATCGTCCTCAACAGAAACAATAAAAAACTACCCAGTTAAGCCTCAATTTGTGTTTCTGAGAAAGGCAGGAATCAGATAAATTCATTTTAAGGGGGAAATTTTTCTTCTAATTTTCCTCATAGGTAGCAGTTTTCCAGCTCTCTACAGTGTCATACTGTGTGAGTCTCAATCATAGTTATTGCAGAAGCACTTACATGGAAATAGTGGCAGTAATAGCTGGGTTCAGGGGCCGCTTCTGCCAAATGAAACCAAAAAGCATTCAGTTTTGGTGACCCTGGAGGTCATCATCTAACTGGAAGAGAAAAGTGGGAGTTATTGGTATGACATGTATCAGGAAATACATGACTAATATACAAGGAAAAGCTGTTCTTCAATTTGTTTTTTTCCTATTTTTTCATCGTTCCTATTAGCATGGTGTGTAAAAGCCCTTTCCCTGGGAGGTAATCACATTCTGCTACATCTTTTTAAACCAAATAGCAAAAAGGTGGTTTCAGCCCCAAAGTCAAAGAGGACCTAACTTGGAGGAAGTCAGAAAAAGAATACAGGGAGACAGGCTCCATTGGGATGGTAGGATGTGGTCTTCACACACAAGGAGCCTCACGTGTTTGTTACCTAGCCAGCACGAATCTTAGGGAGCAATGTGAGGGACAGCAGCAGAGACACTTCCAAGACGCGTTTTCAGACTGTGAAGGTGGCTCGAGAGAAGATGCTGGATTTCTAAATGCAATGAAGCCAGGCTGGTGTCACGGGATGATCTGTCAGTTCTTAGCGAAAGATGATCCATCGAGAGAGGCTGCGACCAAGGGGATGGGGAAAAAAATCTAGCATTTGGCACGGCTACAGTTATCAAGGTTAGAGAAAAGGATGATGCGGTAACCAACGCACAAGTAATTAAAGTCAAGACAAGATCACTAAGGACTTGTGAGATTCCTAATCAAAGCCAGCTCTGGAGGTCTGGAGTGTGTCTATGTCCTACAGTCACTAGTGACAATACCCTTTCTCTCTTCTTCCAGCTCTCCAGTTTTCATCCCTTGTGCCAGCTCTTCCACCTCTTGCCCTCCCTTCCTTTGTTCTCAATTAAACCCAGACTAAAAACAACAGAAGAAGCAGCTTCTGTCATAACTGGCGTTACACAGTAAGCATCATATTAGCTAATGCATTAAATAGACACTGAAAAACAGGGAAAGGGATAAATTATACCCTTGTCTGTTTGTTCAGCTGCTATGCCCTGTCAGTTACGTGTTGTGCTGTTTGTTTGTTAAACCTTCCTTGCAAACACCAATATTCAGAGAGCTGGGGTGCTGACAGTGCCAAGGCAAACACCTCCCTGCCCCATGCCAGTGGCGTTTCCCCCTTGCTTTCAAAAGAGTCCGTAGCCTGTATCTTGTAGAACATCTTCTGATTTTTCTATTTCAGGAGGAAATTTTTACACTCCCAGAACTGGTATATTGATCCAGAGCAAGCATGGAATGAAGATAGTTAAAAACGGAGTGTGCAGGATTGTGTGAAATTCAGATATACGTGAAGAAATAAGGCAAGTTCTGTCCTGAAGCTGTAGGAAAAGGAGAGTGATGCTTCCGTTTTAGCTATCACTATCAAGAAATGCATCTTTTACCAGCTTTTTCCATCCCAAGGATAGATTTGTGGAACAAAATAGGCTTTGAACAACTATTACAAAGAAAGAGCGAACATTTTTGTGACTTCTTTTTCCAAATGAATGATGCATTCACTGCAGGCATTCTTGTTCATAGATTGCAAATGACAAGAGCCAACCTATATTCTAACACAAAATCACCTGTAAAGCTTTCTAGCTAATCATCCACGAAGTCCTAAAGAGGTTCCTTGATATTGTGTCCCATTTTCCTATTTGTACCAGTTGAGTTCTGACAAGTCCATAAAGACAGATGTGCAAAAAGAGAAAATATTTAATTTTTTTACTACTAGATGTAGAGATAATCACGGTCATGCCAGCCTAGAGTCACATAGGTTAGAATTAATTTCAGAATGGATATTGGTTATTCTGCTTAACTCATGGATTTTATTCTTTTTGCTGGATCTAGCTGCAAAGTACACTTACTCAAGGCAACTTGCCAGGATGCAAAAAGTTTAAGGATTATACTAAAGATTAAGCTCATAAGCATTATAAGCAGTCTTTACAATAGTACTCACATTTTTCACAAATACTTGCACAAGACAGCCTGGGGTGGGGGATTTTCATACTAAGAGCATTGCAAATATGAATCTAGAAACTCATCTGAACTTGCTTTTGTTCCCAAAATAGCAGGAATTCCCTGGAGTACAAAACATCTGAAAACATTTGGCCTATTGGATGAAGGCACAAATAATGGGACTCTGGGGAATGAATGACAACCACTGACCCTGCCTTCCGAGAGCTCCTCTTGTTGCAATGTAGTTGCTCCCTTTCTAAAGGTAAACAGCACAGCCTCTATAAATCAACACTCTTCTAGACTTCAAAGCTGCTGGGATATCCCTATCGATATATCACTCAAGTCAGAAATTAGCTTTAACATGCTATATGATCAGTAAATCGTCAGAGTAGCAGCCAGAGAGCAAAGCAGCGTTGATAGGTCCAGTCAATTATTATTTTCCTGATAAAATAATACCTCCAGGAGACCTCTTGTGCTTCTGAAGCTAACATCGGGCCATGCTTCAAACCATGACCCCCAGATGCCATAAATTTCAAGGATCTGCACCAGAACACTCACTCACTTCAGACACTTAAGAACTATAAAGCTTTGAAGGAGACAGAACAAACATTAGTTTAAGTCACCCAAAAGAACATCTGCATCTGTACCAGCCACATGCCGAGGCAAACAGCTTGAGCTGCTCTGTCCAACCGAGCTAAGTGACCTTAGCTTAAATCTTCCTGAATTGTGACTAATGACCCAGAACATCCATTGCAACAATTAAAGCAAATAAACAAACCTCTCTTCTGACAACTCTGAACCTTCTCTTTTTCTGTGCCTGGTATCTTTACAGATCATCTTGATACTTGTCACAAAAACAGTTGCCAGGATCTGTGAGAGCTCTTCAGATAACAAGGTACGGGCCACAGTCAGCAGGATGGCCACCTTAGCTGCAGAGCAACCAGGATAGCTGAGCAGGAGGCTGACAACACGCAAACTCGAAATAGTCACACACAGAAAGCCAGACCAGGCAAACTGCATAGAATTTTGCCCTTGGATGAAGGAAATACAGCACATTTCAGAAAATCTACGCCTATGAAGTGTGCAAGAACGTGAGAAACAAACTAGTAGCTCTTCCCCTGACCATGCATACAAGGAAGCTCCAAACTCACCCTAAATGCTGGTAGTCATCTACTGCTCGAGACCGATCCTATCTAGGAGAAACAGAGGCCAGCTCCTCCTGATATGTAGCATGATAACCATGAAGGCCAGCTTCTCATAGGCAGGGCTAGAGAAGGAGAAGGTGGCCACTGCCAGCTCTTGCCCTGTTTGGATGATACCCTCTAAAAGGGGAGGGAATGATCCCTGGTGTGGCACAGGCAGGTCTACAGCTCCCAAACGTGGCCACGCTCCATCTCTGCTCTTGCAACTGGGTTACTGTGCCTCAAATACTCAGGTTCAGACAGGGAGCTTGCTCAATAGCCCAAAAGCAAAGGGATTCAGGCTGGAGAGCAACATCCTGGGGTCTAGTCCCTGCTTCCTACACCCTCTCTGCCTTTTGCAGTAGGGAATAATTGGGTAAAGTGCATAAACAACACTAAAGGTCACTGCAAGCCTGCACAGAACAGCATGGGTGTGACTTTGTCTGTGTCCTCACCATTTGTTCCATCAGTTCAAATTGTCCACACCAGGTTTATGTTCACATCTTTTTAGCGAGGCTTCATTTCTGTTAAGTCCCTGCAAAAAAAAACATATTTGGTTATGATGCTATGACAGAGTTATTATAATCAAATTTAACAATGACTAAGCTGTGCGTGAGTGGTCTAGTTCACGTAAACACACACGGTCATTTTGCCAGATTGTGAAATGTTGGTCTTTGGTTCTGTAGCAGCAAATAATAATGGTATGACAGTACAAGGAAATTGTTCTTCAAATGGCTTGTTTGAAGCAGGCTTCTCTTCCGAGAAGAAAAAAAAGAACCACATTCTTTAAAGCCATTAGAAGTGCTTTCAGTTACATTTCAGCTGCAGTTGAATTTCAAAATCTTCCTGGTTAAACACACCTAGAGAATGGGAAGATATTTCTTTTCCTAACAAAGCTTTAGCGTTGCAAAATCAGACCAGAAAAAAAAGCCTTCTTTGGGTTGATTGCCAATCCCCCTTCCTCCTAGCCTTTTCTTTTCTTTGGTGGCTATATATTTTGTCCAAAAAGCTCTGCTTTCATTTATAAAGAAGTCTCTAGCCCCTTTGATCACAAAGAAAACCTTTGAAATGTGAAATGAGTTTAAACCAGTGCAGCAATGTGTGCTCAAGTCTTTAGGCACCTGTAATAACAGTCGTTGGATGTGTGAACTGTCCTATTGGCGTCAGCAGAGTGCAAATCCTAAAGCCAAGTTAAATAGAGGACACATGGTCCAGTGATTAGATCATTATTTTGGCATTTGTGATGCTCAGGTTTAGTTTTCTGCTGATCCACAGAGCAATGGGAATTTGGACAAGTCATTTGGCAGAAGGTTTAAATCATGTCTGCTTCCCACCAGGGACCTGGAGTCTGGCTCGTGCCAGAATCCAGGGCTCTGCCTCCTGCTCTCCCTTATCCCGCCTGCCATCTACGGTTTGATCTGCACAGCGACACGGCATTTGGCCCCAAGACTGGAAATCGGTTAAAAATATTTGCAAATTACCAGATTGTCCTCTTTGAACAGGCCAGGGTCTCAGAGTTCATTAGCTCCATGAATTATAGGAGGATGCAATATTGCATTTATAACAAAAACCTACAACAAAGTAAAAGCAGTTCGACGACAGAGCTGAAAAGTGAAAGGAAAAGAGACTCATCCTGTAACCACAGCCCTGCGACCCAGGTCCTGACAGAGTTCCTGTATGACATTTTAAAAGAGGAATTTAATGATGTCTAAATATTTTTTCTGATAACAGATGAAACAGTAAATTAATGAAGTAACTGCTGCCAAAGATCAGTCGGAAAAGGTCTGGCTTTCCTAAAAAACACAGAAACGTGGTGGCAGGGGGAGGTGTCTGTGTATAAAATTAATATTGTTCTATGTATTGTTTCCCAATTAAGCGCGAATGCATTTGGGTCAGCAACCCTACAGAAACAAAACCAGAAGAATTTGCTGTTTTCTCTTGCCACAGTTATGAGAGATAATACAATACTAGTGGTATTTTGTCAGATTACTCACTGAAATAGCTCTGGCTACAATTTATACTTTTTATTTCATCAAAACTCTTGCCATCTTAAAGCCCAGCAAATCCATAACCTTGCAAATGCAGACTGTTCTGTTGACTTCAAGAGGACTGTGAGGAGGAAGAGAAGTCAGCACCTAGGTATGCTATTGAGAAATTTGGCCTTATATCATATTTATTCCATCCTAATAGAGTCATATCTACCTAAATGGAGCATCCATCATTCAGAAATTTATAAAATGCTACCACAAAACCCATCACAGGTATCAAATCTGGAGGAAAATAACAATTGTATACAAGAATCAAATTTTCCCTCCTATTCCGAAGTCCATTGATGCAAGCAAGAAGGAAATTTTTCCCTTCAAGCCAGCCTTTCACAGAAAGTGAGACCATCCTATTTTCTGCCAAGCTTCAGGGAGCTTACAAGGATAAGGTCATATCTTTTAAGATGTACCATTAGCTTCCTTACTGCTGGAGAAAATTAAAAAGGAAAATTGCCTGTCACACCCAGAGAGCTAAGCTGATGATGAAGGCTGAAGTCTGCTCAGATTTCCATTCCTGGGCTTAGACTTTAAGGTTACCTTATTTATTTATTTTCATGCACTTTGAGAGCTGTTTAAAATAAAAAACCTACCAAGTATTTGCTTTCTTACAAAGATGATAGATTGTGCCAGATTTTCAATGTGCTGCATATACACAACCCCAACTTTTAGGTGATCTGGAAGGGTCTCAGGTAATTTTATCTTTTTGATGGCGTGTAATCTTCAGTGCTAGAATGAGACACATTTTGTTTTCCCCTCACCATCTAAGATGTGGCTGGGCTGATGATGCCAGGATTGATGTGCCTAGGAAGAGATACTTGCTATTTCTTATCTCTTCTATGTAATCTTTTAGTTTTATTATTATTTTTTCCGCACACTGTTTGGAGAGGAGTAGACCTATCACACTGCATCTCTTTCCAAGTGTCAGATTACTCATCCAAGCAATGACCTTCCTTTACTTCTGGAAGCATAAAGATGCATTTGTTAAAACAGGCAATTGGACACATTGAGATAGCCTGCCGGGCATGGTAACTTGGTCCATATGAAAGATGCTACAGAAACTGATGTGTCCCAAAGCATCCTTTCGCTCAGATAGCTGAGAGCTGACTCCTTTAACATAGCTCCCATTTTACTGATACGTCTCAGGGGAATTTTTTAAGCCTTCAAGATATAAAGAAAAAGGATACATTAAAGTAACCATAAAAGTCTGTTTTAAACTAACAGAAGCAAACAAGTTTGTTTGTAACATCTACTCATAACCAGTTGCAGCAGACCTTGAGGGTTATTTCTGCTGGAGAGATTCATAAGCTGTGGTTTTGTCACACAGAATCACAGAACCACCAGGTTGGAAGAGACCCACCGGATCATCGAGTCCAACCATTCCTATCAAACACTAAACCATGTCCCTCAGCACCTCGTCCACCCGTTCCTTAAACACCTCCAGGGAAGGTGACACAACCACCTCCCTGGGCAGCCTGTTCCAGTGCCCAATGACCCTTTCCATGAAAAATTTTTTCCTAATGTTCAGCCTGAACCTTCCCTGGCGGAGCTTGAGGCCATTCCCTCTCGTCCTGTCCCCTGTCACTTGGGAGAAGAGCCCAGCTCCCTCCTCTCCACAACCTCCTTTCAGGCAGTTGTAGAGAGCAATGAGGTCTCCCCTCAGCCTCCTCTTCTCCAAACTAAACAACCCCAGCTCTTTCAGCTGTTCCTCAGTAACAAGGATTCTGGTAATAATAATGTTGGTAATAATAATGAGGAGAAGGTAAAGGTAAAATGTAACAGCATGCTAGAATTATCATCTGCCCTCATTCTGTGAGACTTACAAGGCCATTAAGTCCCCAGGGCGATGCTCTTCCTGCCTGATGAGGCCAGCTGACCATCACAGACCCTGCAGCGCGGTTCAGACCTGCACTGGAAACCAGAAGTCATGCTGCATCATGAAGCTATGAGTTCTCTCAGGAGGCAGCCAGGTGCTGGTAGACCCTGAATGCCAATAACATGACCTGAATTTTCCTGGGAAAAAAATCTTGGCAGGTTGCTTTCTCAATTTCCAAAGCAAAGCTAAATTTACAAGTGGGTTTAGTACTTTAGAACTTAGAATTTTCTTGGCTTTAGATACACACCTCTTAATGTGACCTTCCCTATGGCACTTTTTTTGAGCTCTGTGGAGTCTCTCAGCACTTCACTCTCATCAGCTTTGCAATCCATCTTCAACATACTGTCACTCCACACTGGAGCATGCCTAACAACCAGCCTGGCTCCCTCCAAAGCCCAGCTGGTCTTTGTCATTACAGAAATGAGCCACGTTCAAAAATCTGACCTGTCTCACCACAGCACTGCCCACCAGCTTTTAAGATGGTATTTCAGTTAGTGTCTGAGTAAAAGCAACTGGTGAATGAGAATCTCAAGGGAACCAAGCAAGGACAGAACAACCATGGAGTGTGTTTCCCTGTTACCATGCAAAGTGTCATTACCTTACACGTACAAGTGTTGCTGGTGGCCAAATCATCTTCCAGGAAAGGACTGAAGGCAATAAACCCCATCCTGTGGCCAGTCTGTCATGTATACAGACACTCTGCAACACTTTCACAAGTGACAGCTTGATGCAAAACCACAAGCTCCAAAAAGAAAAACAGAAATCCAGGTTTATGAGGCAAACTGCACTTGAAACCAAGAGGATTCTAGGAAGTAAATGCCAATCAGCTTTGCACGTTCAGGTCTTTCTTCTCCCTCTTCTACCATTCAATGCAATTCCTACTTTGGCAAAACAAAGGAGATATTATGGGCCGAAAAACGCGCTTTTCTTTCAGTCACCATGGAAAGTACACAGTGTTTAATTTACCGACCAAAATAATCAACAATATGGAAATAGTATTTATCAACAAATTCAGGTTTTATTCATAAATGCAGAAAAGTGCTATGCATAAAACATGATGTGAAACTTAGCTTTATGTATTTTTACTAGGCAAACTTAAACTTTGATTTACGTCCATTTCACTAAAACTTTATTGCTTCCTCGTCAGATAGGACAGATTCCTTTCTGTATCTTAGATGGTAAATATAGTTAATGTGCTGAGGCTGCAATGGATCAGCAGTGAAGCTGTTTAATAGTGACATAAATTATTTCAGTGACTTTTCCTGCAAGTGAGAGATGACTCCATGTGCTATAAACTAATACCAAAGGAATGATGCTCTTTCATGCTAGCAAAGTGCCTGAGCTATATTGTTTTTGTATCCTGTTGGGGATGCTACAAATGCAGCATGTATTACAACTATATGCACTTAGGCCATTTTTCTTTGCTGTTTTTAATGCTCTCCTGCACTGAAAATTGAGCTTCAGTGTCTGAATGAAGGTAAAGCCAATTACTTTCTTTGAAACCTCTTTTTAAAGTCTGCAAATCCCAACAGATTTTTAAAAACCTTTCCATTAGCTTAAAAATATATTTTAAAATAATTATGCCTGTAGCAACCAAGAAGTGTGAGCCATGAGCGAAGCTGGAAGGTTGGGAGAGCCACGTGCACGTGCCTGCATGCATTTTCCCACACTGCAGAAGCTGCTCCATCTCCATTAGCCGGCCTCCACCTTCAGAGATTGTGTTATAGTTTCCAGAGCATTTTGTTCAACTCGCAGTTCAAGTGCACTTCTACTGGGAAACCAGTTTCTATTTGTCCTCTAATTGGTCACTTATAAAAGGCCTTTCATTGCGGTTCCTCAATAGAAATCACAGGAATACAGAGGAGCAGAGCAGGCGTTTATTACGGTGCCACGAGAAGTGTGCCATCAGACAGTTAACTGATGCAGAATTTCATCCTGTGAGTATTTTTCACCTATTCAGTGGAGCCGTATTGTCTGCTCACTTTTGTCCCTGCCTCCATAGGAATCCATCCTCTTTCGTCCCTCGTACATGTCCTTACAAACTTAACTACATTTTCTCCCTTTCTGTACCACCCACCAAGACAATTTTGGCAGTCTCAGAGGAGGTCCCTCTGCAGTTTGGTTTTATCGCTCCAATAGCATGAGGGACCTTATACAGGACCTCACTTCTCACTTTTCCTTTCTTCCCCAAGTGCTCCTTCTAGCTGTGTTTCTCCCTCCTCTCCATCTCTTTGTACAAATTTAAACTCACTTCCTTCTCTACACTATCCTCTCTCCACCTCCTTGGTCTGCCTCTCCCCAAGAGCTCTTGGTGTCTGTCCACTCAGACAAACTTTTTTATAATAAAAATATTTAGAAATATATTTTAAGTGCGTGAGAAAAGCCTTCTTAAGTCTGTTTACTTGTTTTCACACAGACTGCAAAACTAGGCATTTTCATCGTGAATATTTCAGTTTTGCTTTTAAAATTTAGACTAAAAGTACAGGTCTGCCTTCCTCCTCCACCAGCCTCTAAGAACAGGGGTATTTTGAGGAAGAGCACTAGCGAAGTCTCTTGTGATTGGCTTCTCATTTACTATGAATTTATAAACTACACTATACCATAAACTGTAATTTATTATACCAGGCTGATAAAAGCACCAAAGTAGAAGTTATTTTCCCATTGTTGGTCCTGCTTTCCAATTACAGAACACACAAATAGGTGAGCACTGAACAAAACGTTGAAAATTGTGCTGGCAATATTATAAATGAATTATATCCTGAAGGAAACCAAATTACACAAGACGTAAATATAGTGATAAATGTATTGCCCTTCAGAATATTTCTTCCCAATGTTTCCCAGAAAAGTCTTCAGTTATGTTTCAGAGTCTAAACTGCCTGTGTCAGGAGGAGACTGTTTGTCATCACTCTTCTCTGCAGAGGCTGTAGGCTACCTTAAGACATTACAGAGTACTTAATCTGAGAGATCTCCAACATCTTCAATATTATTTTATTGAATCTATGATGAAAACTCAAGTTATCTGCATAGAAAAACCTCCAGGTTGGTCTGAGGACAGCCCTCCATATTGCAGCTGAAGCAAAAGAGATAATATACTTTTACTGAACATCTAACCTGTTTCATTGAGTGGTGCTGCTTCGACCTTGTTGAAGCACAAGAAGGCGTATTATCTATTCACTGTTAAGTCTGGGTGCAAGGGTCATTTGTTCAGACTCACATTCCGTCTGGTCTGAAGCAAGAACATCTCTTAAGGGAACGTTAAAAATGCACCATCATATAAACCACATCAGAAAATTCATTTTTTGCCTGTAATTCTGACGGAGATAGCACACTGATTTCAGTTGCCGATTATAAGCTCTGGGGTTTCCAGTTCCTTCAATGAAAAAGGAGGTTTGGAGTCTTCCATAGATCTTGAACCAACCCCTGGAGCAACTTCTGCTTTGCAAAACTGAAAACAGCTACTGCCTTTCTTGTCCCACTGCCCCGATTAAATTCCCAGTGAACCTCCAGAGACCCTACATTCAAGGAACCTGTACTTTTCCAACTGAAATTTAGTTGAGTTCCAACTACAGTTCCGACTGTAGTTGAGAATGAAATTGCCCATGTGTTTCCAGCACTTGCAAGAAGATAACACTCGATTTAGGTGGTTGATGTTAGTGGCCGCAGTGCTTCGCACCCCTAGGCTAAAACAACAGCTCAAGAAAGTTTACCTTCCTCCACCCTCTCCTCCCTTCAATCCTTTCTTATTACACGTAGGTTTCCAGTCCTATCGCTTCCCATGTAAAAGCAATGTCAAGGTGGAGGAAGCAGCTGAAAAACTCACTTTAAATGCTAACATTAATATATTTCTGATGTTTATTTCACCTGGAATGGTCTGGAAATGCATAGTTATTTACAGTGACTTATTACTTCTATTATTAGATATGATAACCACAGGGAATAGACTGACATAATTCAAAATCCACAGAAAATGACAATAAACACCTCTGTGATGCCAGGCTGGCTTTTGCCATACTAGAAAGGCCTTTTTCATCCTTTGCTTATCTGTATGTGCCATGGTAGGGCTGGGTGCTCTAGAGACTTACACCATTTGGACATAATTCCAGTACCACAGTAGCCTCGAAGACAGAGAAAAAGCAGAATTCATTCAGGTGGTCCTTATACATTTTCTGGATAAATAAAATTAAATTTGTGAGAAAAATATCAAGGAATTTCTGAGCAATGAAGTTTTGTCCTAAAAATGCCAATTTCTGTAAGGGAGGCTGAAGTTGCCTGCCTAAATTACTGACAAAATCCAAATTATTTCCAAAGTCTAGACTCACAAAAATTTTGATTTTCAATTCTTGCCTCCCACTATTATCTCTTCTCTTTTTTCTGATTGAGTACACATTCAGAGAATGAAGATCTTTAAAAGCACAAGAGAAGGACAAGAACAGATACATGGTTTCTTTTCATGTACAGACAAGTTTTAAGTACGGGTAAAACTGAGAGATCAGCCAGTCAGAGGTCTGTAGTTCATCTTGTCTCTCATTTTCCCCTGTGATTTTTTTCTTTTTTGATTATCAAGAAAATCAATAAGGTTATGTCCAGTGATGTCTGGGACTTGTCTTTCAACTCTGTATGCATGAAAAGTGATCGATTTCAATGATACTACAGAAAAAAATAGACTACTGTCATTTTTACATCCCAGGCTCTATATTTGAACACAACTGAGGTAATCAGCCCCTAATCAAATGCTTCCTGGCTCTTTCAGACTTTGCCACTAGCAGAACCCATTTCAGGAATGTCACGTGTTTACTCCTAGAATAGAAGAACACAGTATTTCCCACTTTTTGAACTTCCAGTTGGTTTATCAGTTTTGAAACAGCCATTTGACTAAAGCAGTTGATAAAGTTGGAAGTTGAATGAGAAAACACTTTCTCTGTATCGCGTCAGCAGCTCCAGTTCCCCATAGTTAACAAATGGCTTCCAACTGTGCCATGACCCGGCTCTCTTTAACACTTCCTTTGTGTTCTATTTTACTTTCTAAGTTTTTTTCAACATCTGTAAGTCCTGCAGGTAGCTTAGCTGAGATTTCTACTGAATTAACTAGCTCTGCTCTGATGGTGCTACAAAACCACAGGGCCCATGCACCTCACTTCTTTCTCCTGCATCCTGCAGCAGCCCATGCTGGTCCTAGCCCCTCACCTCGCTTTGTCGCATCCATAAGGTGCTAGACTGCAAATCATAGAACGCTGAGAGCCAGTTCAGTTCAGGTGAGCAGCTTTGCTTATGCCAAGTAAGCCCCACTCATGAAGTAATGCAGAAACATCCTGAAAAATGCCCTGCAAGCCTGACGCTTTGAAATTGCAGCTCACTTGCAGCATGTACATTCATTTTTCTGTACGTCCAACAGCTTGTGCTGCCACTTGTCTCAAGAAGCACCTGGGAAAGGATGTGGTCTGCAGCCTCGGGGTTTGATCCGTATGTCCATACAGCATAATACGAAGACATACTATGCAATATCTCTATCTCTCTGCATGGGCTCCCTCAGCTTCTGACTCTTTGGCCAAATTTCTGACTGAGCCCCGCTTTGAATTACTACTTTATTTCTTCCTCCTTTTCCCTGACCTATGGTGTCCTCCGACCATGACCAGACAGAGAGGCTTTCCAGCTCTTCAATCCTGGCTTGCCCCTGCTTCACTCAGGGTCTCCCAGAGAAGCTGATACAGCTTTCTTCTCTGTTTTCAGTGGGAGCAGGAAAGAAGAGATAAAAAGACAACTTTCTTTTATTGCACCTAGGAATTCATCTATATTTTTTTCAGTATCTGAATTACAACAACCACTACAGAAAGGTGAGTTGACTTGCAACACAGTTTTTATTATCTTCCCAGTATGGAGTGTTTGGCAGGAAACCACTACATTTCAACATTTATCATTAAATTTAGTTATTTATTGTTATGAAATTTGTTACTTAGTCTCTACATTTATTTCAGCATTATAGTTTGGTAAGAAATCTAGTCCTCATACAAAATAATACTCATAGGTTATAAGCTCTCAAGGCATGAGCCCTATAGTGTATCACAGGGCAGAATACTCTGATTCAAACAAAAAAACCCACAATTTTCTACTAAATTCATCTGTAACTCTTTTACAAATTAATCCAGACTGATGTGGATAAAAAAAAACATTAAAGAGTGAACTATCGTAGTCTTGGAATTAAAGTGGCAAAACAGCCTGGGTTTTTTGGTTGCTATATTTTCAGTTGAATTGTTTTTCCCTTTTCTTCACATTTGTACCACACTTTCAAAGAAAGCACTTCACCTACATCTAGCTCAGAGTAGTCTCATGTCTGTGATATTATCCATCCATTCAGAAACCATCTGCCCCGGTAACACTTCATCAGCAAATCTCTCTAGGTTGTGCATGTTCAGAGTGAAGTAGCATCACTAATTTTTATACAAATACAATTATTTCCCTAGTAATTTCTGCACTTTTACACCTTAATATGCATTTTTATATTCCTTAAGAAAATCCAGAGGAGCGCACACATACTAGCAAGAGGGGTCTCATTCCTTTCTGCATTGCAGTCCTGTCAGTCATTCATATCCGTGCAAAATAAGTGCAGCATAAACAAAGTGCCAGGTCTGATTTGACATCAACTGTGCGAAGCATAAATAAGGTGCAAAGCAGGGAATGACTGACCACAGAAACTTTATAGCAGGTTGCTGGGTAGGTGCAGAAGTATGGAAATTCTCAGTGCCAATAACTTCATGTAAATAGGTTTTGTAGAAATACAAGGCTGTATTTCCTACAGGTATACAGTATTTCTAGTGCATATGTCATAGTTCCCTTAATACATTATCTCTCGGAACATACGAAATTGATGGCTTTTGCACCATCTGTACCTAAAAGATGTATAGGGCAGCAGAAGGTACCATGTCTGATATTAAAAAAAAAGTATTGGAAAATGCAGTCATTTCCTAAAATCCAATCAAAGCTGATTTCTAGCAGAAACAGTAAAGGAATATCTCAACATGTTTATTCTTACTGGAGAGATGGACTGTTTTAACCCTGAATTAACATCCAGGCACACTTTAGAGCAATCCCTGCACCAGTGATGACAACAACACTTTCTAGTTTTGTCTGTATCCGCACTTCATCTACTCACATGCTCGATCTCTAAGGAAACCTTTCCTTTTATTGTTCTTATTTTATTTTCATATACTTATTTCTGGAATAAAAGACACATCTTCTAAGGAAGCAACATGTTCCAGTGGGATCAGGACCAACAGAGCAGCAAGAAGATGAGAATTCAGGTTTTAAGTCTGTGCTTGACTTGCAGTACAGTCTGGTTACTTACCTTCTGTTTATCAATTTAATACTACATAAAAAGGATGCATTAGTAGAATTCTCTCCAATCTAAACAAGTATTAAGCCTTCCTATAAATCATGAGGTATGGTATAAAAGCACACTAGAGACAATACACTTTTACTGAACATCTAACCTTTTTCATCGAACTGTGCTGCTTCTGCTTTGTCAAAGCACAAGAAGGCGCATTGTCTAATCATCGTTAAGTCGAGGTGCAAGAGTTATTTGTTCAGACTCACACTCTGCCTGGTTAGGTGGGCTTTTCAGTTCCTTAAGTAACTCGTGTGCCTTGGCTGAGACTCCTCACTTGCAAGAGTCAGCGCCACCCACTGAATCCCTAGGAAAGACAAAATAGATATGCACTGGCAGGTTAGGATGAAATAAAAAATGGAAAAGAGTCAAAGACTAGGTCCCCTGAACATCTCTGACCATCTCCTACCGTACTAGGTAAGATAAGGGCTGCTGGGAGCCTTCCCACTGGCTAGCCACAAGCTATTGCTGTCTGCCTGGATGCGTCTCTGCTTTGAGTGTACTGCCTCTTCCCCTCTTCTCGATATTTTGATTAATATTTAAGATATGAATATAGCTGGGGTTGAGCTCTGAGGGTCGCAAAATGCTACTCAAAGAGCTTTACAGAGAAGCAGAACAAAGGTCCTCAACAGCTATAGCTGCTCAAGTCAGTGTTATGCCACATACCTGACTAGCTGGAGGGGCACCAGTAGTATTCAGCCTCCTCTGACCAGTAACAGACATAACAGCTCACAGAGGTCACCGTAAATAGCACTTTTTCACACAAGAAAGAAGCAGAGAAGATAACAGAGTGTGGAAAGGAAATGCAGATGAAAACTTTGGTATTAAAAGGGATGCAAAACTTTCTTGAATTTCAAATTCAATGGAATATGAGTGCTGAACAAGTTAACAGCTCAGAGAAATAAAATGACACGTGAGTGGGAATCGTGTTGGGTGCAGAAGGCAAACAGTGAGCATGCATTTGTCTCTCTTAGATAGCAATTCTCTACATAGGCACAGACCTTAGTTAAAAATATTGAGCATTGTTTTCATGAAGAACCATTTTAGGGCCTGCTAAGGACACATATTTTGTTAGATTCACCTGTGTAATGGATTTGCTCTATTCTGGAATTAGCATACTAAATTCTACTTAGACTTGCATCTTAATAGAGTTTACTGAGCAAATGCATAAATAAGAAGTTTTCATCCATCATCTCGCTGACATGGAAGCTGAAGTCACTTTTAATCTCTGCACAATAATGGGATTAAGCATTCCCCACGTATGGTTTTATCATGCTAGTTTACAATAGCCCAGTGGACAAATTCTCCTGAGTGGCAATCTACCTTTTTCACAAAGCTCTAGGAACCTGGTACGGCACCAAGCTTGATGCTCAAGGCCATAAATGAAAATATGCCTCCTGCTATTGCGTATCCAACCCCAAAACAAGCATGGGTACAACTAATGATTCCTAAGAGAGCATAGTAAAAACAGACCATTAAAACAGTTTAATAACATCAGGCAAAGGGACTGGGAAGAAAGGAGGACAAAGACTATGCAGCTGTTTTGTTCTGGTAAAACTAAAAGTTTGACATTAGCCACCATGTCAATTGTTCACAGTACTGGCTGCAAAGGCTCCTCCAGCTGCCGGCACCTTAACTTCCTAAAAGATTAGATCATAACTGCAAGGGAGTAATTTCCTCCCCAACTCTGCGAAACGGTGCTGACAGTTGACAGGGACATAAAAGCAAGACCTATTTCACTCCCTGGAGTAACAGTGAGCAAGGGTCCAAAGGATATTTGTATTTGTATTTATTCCTCTATGTATGTGTGGTGGTTTTTTTTTCTTTTGCCTTATTCCTGAAAGGAAAGAAAATTGAGTCTGAATCACATACAATCGAATTTTCAGAATCCCCCAAAGAATTCAACAAAAGAAATCCCTTTCAATAGGCTCCATGCTTTTGCGCATGTAAAACAGAGCCTGTGATGTCTCAGGTAAACCTCTGTTAAAAATATGCAAGTGTAGTTTAAATTATCCACAATAGTATCATTTCATTAATAGAGTCCTTCCTTTGAGGAGGAAGGAGCAGCAGAATCAACGTGTGATGAAGTGACCACAGCTCCCATTTCCTGTCCCTCCGCACCACTTGGGGGTAGGCGGTAGAGAACTTGGGAATAAAGTTAAACCTGGGAAGAAGGGAGGGGTTGGAAGACTGTGTGTTAAGATTTGGTTTTATTTTCTCAATATCTTACCCTGATTTAATTGGTAATGAATTAATTTCCCCAAGTCGAGCCTGCTTTGCCCATGATGGTAATTGCTGAGCGATCTCCCTGTCCTTATCTCCGCCTGCAAGCCTTTCGTTATCTTCCCTCTCCCCTGTCCTGCTGAGGAGGGAAGTGACAGAGAATTTTGGTGGGCACCTGGCGTCCAGCCAGGGCCAACCCACCACATCATATAACCTAATTTTTCTTTCTTTTTTTCACCTATGATTTGCTGCTCAGGTTCCCAAACGAACAGAATATCTGAAAACAGGGAGAAAGAGATACATCCAGAATAACGTTTTCATTTGTGCAACCACCTACAACGCTGTCAAGACAGAATTGGTATTCTGAAAGTGAATAAAGTCTCACTGCAAGCAGACATGAGCCGCAAAGCTCAGACCCTGACAGATTCTCCTAATGCACAAAAGTGCTGGACATTGGTCTCCTGCTGTATGTATGATCTCAAGAAATAGTCTGATTTTGTAAAGGGCTTGGGTAAGCTTCATCATTCCTACATCTCTCTTATCTTTCTTTTTTTTAAATAGGAAGGGTGATGATTCTTACTTAACTCAGTAAAATACTTTGAGATCAATAGATGAAAAGGTTGATACATGCACTTAGAAATATTACTTTGCAGCTGATAGCAGTGTGCCTGAAAGCATGCCAAATGCCCCATTTCTTATTCTACAATTTAGAACAAGCCAGCGAATGCTGCAGGATCATGATTAAACTTTTAAATGTCACATCTACTAAACAGCAATATCAGTCAGGCATTGAGACAGTGTTATTTGAACTTAGCTTACATCAGTGAATGAATTATCCAACTCTTTTCCCATAATTTGTTTCAATAGGATATGTACACCTCATAGCTACAGTCAATCACTGTGCTCCTCATTTAAGGAGTGTGAAAAATAAACAGTCTTTATTCAGCTCCACTTCAGGAAAAAAATTACATATATTTCATACAGTGAACAGCACAAGGTATTATCTCTATACACATCAGCTCCTTGGGATTTCATGCCTATAAAAATCAATAACAGTGATGTCAGACTGAGTCTTGACCTATTTGCACCACAGGAACTGTCTCCTACAAACTGTACAAGGTCAGGAAATGATGAGCTGCTAATTATAAGACAAAGACAAGTGATGCACCACTATTTTGTTAGAGCCGAACTTTTTCTTAAGACCTGTTTTTTTTACTTCATTATAAATCTGTTTATCTAAGCTAATGCCTTCCTTACCAAATAGTGCTTGCATTCAGATTTGGACAGACAAACCCTTAGGATATAGTTCATAACATCCCATCTGCAGGATCACAGCATTTGTAAATATCAGAAATCAATCAAAAGAGAAGCCGACCGGCTTGATGTGCTCAGTCACAGATCAGAGCCTTTGACTGATCTCTGGAAACAACCACAAAAAAACATCTTAGAGCAAGGAAAAAAGGCATTGTTTCACTTGCCACAGCAAATGCTCCTTTCCATGGCAGAGACAGGCATGTTTCTGCAGTTATGCTCACTGACAGTCATCAGTAGCTGAAGCTGAATAATCAGAAAGAATTCAGATTCAATTTGTCCTAAACTGATCTAATTGCACTGTAACCCAGCTCTGCCTTTCTCTAGACATCATTGCTCGTTCTTAGGCAGAGCTGGCCAGCTACAAGCCCTTTACCAAGAGAGCTTGTCTTCGCTCACACCACTACAGCTGCCTCCAGATTACCTGCTTCTTTGTCTTGTCAATGACAAATGAAGGAACATCCCTCAGATAAATCAAATCCAACAAAGGCTGGTTCTCCTTATGGAAAGGCTGTACTCTAAATACCTGCTCATTCTTTAAAAAAATGAAATTCCTTTCCACGTGGGAAAAAAAATGGAAGTACCCAGATGCTTTAAGCAACTTTTCCAAAGATTTAAATGTGGAAGTGGAAAGTGATACATCAGGAAGCTTCTAGTCAGTTAAAACAGTACATGCCCCCTTCTGAACAACCTTCAAGGAGCAAAAATAAAATGTATTCATTTTGTCTGAAAACACAGCAAATTGTTTTCTTCCTCTTAACTCCACTTTATGACAATAACAAACCTCCACGGGATTCCTCTGAGATCCTCCTTGGGCAAAATCCACTGGCTGGTGTATTCAGAGCTACTGCACAACAGAATGGGAACAGAAAAGGTCTCTCTTGGTATCTTCCAGAAGTCAAATTCAGACTTTGATTTGGGGCAGGTGCATTTGCATGTCAGAAAGCAAGGAAAGCCTTAGAAGTTCAGACAAAAAAAAGTGCCTGACCTTGGGATGTAAAGGTCACTCAAACTCTGCTGGACTGCTGGACAAATGGAAGATAGTGCCAAAATCTGCTCTCAGACACTGTAAGCTCTGAGCAATTCCTTTTACATTTCACTGTAAAAGCAAAATTTGGAGCAGTGACCTTCAGCCTTCTCCAGCCACACATCACAGCTGGTAAGCGAAGGTGCCTCTGTGGCGCTATGAGCACTGCAGGAGACAGAGCTCCCAGGGGCTCCTCCTCGTTTCACCATCTTCCCTTCCCTCCCACTGCTCTCTGTGTTTTTAAAAGAAGGACACCAACAGCTCAGATGTTTCTGATTAAAGGCATAATTGCCTTCAGACTGCTGTTAGCTTTGTCTCTTCTTGTATTTTGAAAGCATGAAGGGTTAAGATGCACAGACCTCAATAATAATTGGAGAATATAAGACTAAATTTCTGCCCTTGTTCCTAAGCAGTAATTTTTTGTCTGACTGACAAGGTCCTTCTCTCTCTGAGTAGCGGGGTCACAGAAGCCATCAGTCAATTACCCTTTCCCAGTCCAATGACTACCTTTTCACCTTTCTGACTGAAAGGACTTAACAGTGTCATTCACACTTTCACAAGTGTAAAGCTCTTCATGATTTTTATGGATAAAAGATATTCTTCAGATGAAAGCTGGAATCCTTGTGATGTACTGCTTTCTTTTTGGCACACTTGCACTGCTCTAACATAGCACAGGTGGACTTACAAAGTCACCAGATGTCCATTTATTCTTATTTCTTCCTCAGTCTTTTTTATTTCCCTCTTCCGCAGTGGCATCATAGACTTGAATAAAGGAGAGAAAGAAAAAACCACTCAGCACTACATGCATGCCTGGCTCCATTCTCTTTATTGGAATTACACTAGGGAGGAATTTAGGCATGAACTCTTTTCATTAGTTGTACGGTAAGTAGAGATGCTAAGCAACAGTGGTCCAAAGATACTCAATTTACAAGCCACAGCTCATCACAGTAGCATTGTACATGGTTATGTTACATCTTTAAAGAGTGGAACTAGAAATAAAATAGCTGGACATATGAAGCCGGAGCCCTGAACCAAAGGGAGATAGCAGTAAGAGCTGAGTTATGAGTCACTGGTATTGAATTATAGCATTTATTCTGATACTGTGCACTACAGTAAGTTTAAAAGTTATATCTTCAAGGACTGATCACTAGGTCAGCTTCTAAAATTCTCACTCCCGGTCAGTCACTTCCTATATAGTGGAAAACAATGGGGAGAGTGGAGATAATTAGTTAATTATATACTGTATTTGATGGTGGAAAGCAATTTTGTATTTAGCTGTTGCTACAAGCATGTCACTAGCAGATCCAAATTGCTCATAGAAGCTTGACAGTTCTCCTAAGTGTCATGAAAGGAAAATGTCCGTGACTTGTCCATTTGAGAAAGTAAGTCTTGCTTTGCATAATCACCTCCCTCTTTGTTGTATGCACATTGTTCTGGCATCACTGGTCTCAGCGATATCCAATATTTGAAATTTCTCTACACATATGGTTTCATTTACATAAAGGTCAAAAGCAGAGGTGTGCAAAGTGCTGCAAATACAGAGCTGACTGGGCCCTCTGTTTTCTTTGAAAGGCAAAACTATCCAAACAGAAGGAATGTTTAGCAGTGACTTGCCCTATGTCCAATCAAAAATTTCTTCAGCAATATCAGACTAAGTTTAACCACAGTTGCGAGTCTACTGCCATCAGCAGAATTACCCCAACACTGATTTTGACTCTTCACAGAGTAACTGGAGTAGCCACCTGATATCTCAAGTGTAAAAAGCAGTTATTATGTTCAAACTTTCCATTCAGATTGTCTGTAAGAGGGCTGAGAAGTAAAATAGCCAGTCATGAAAGACATAATATCCCAGAGTGTAAAGAATACAGAGAGAACACTTACATGCACTCATTAAGACACGCTTCGGCCAAATTTTTGCCACGAAGCTGCATTTGGCTTCATGTTGGTCAGCTCGACCTGTGAGATTTTTAGAAAAGCATGTGCACAAACTGCACGAGAAAAGATTGGTAAAACTAATACATTTCTCACTCTCCTTAGACTAAACTTTGAAAAGCAGTCTAACCTAAAGAATATAGCATGACTTAGTTCTCATCTGGGGGGGTTTTAGTCTATAGACTGCAGGTAAAAAAATGCAGAGTCCCGTTGTTGAGCCCATCTTGTTGCTTGTAATTGAAAAGACTGACTTATCTATTTTAAAATCTTCCAATTTACTTTTATGTGCATCATGTAAAACATATAGTGGGCTGCAGAATATAGTGAACCCTGATGACATCTTGCACAGGGTCCAAAAGGATGTGAGGTGGCACCAAACGTGGTTCCTGCTGAGCTGATACATAAGCAGATTTTTCAGAGTAAAACAATAAAACATATGACAGATGTCTTGGATTCTGTTCCTGAACTAAATGAAGACTGCATAATCCATACGAGGCCCAGTCATAGAGCTTCCCTGAACAACTGAAAAATAGGCAGAAAAAAGGCTTTTAACCCCAGTTTAATATCGTGGAGAGGTAGAGAATTGTAGCCATGACTAACTGTCATGCTGAAGCCAGCAGAGGCTGTAGAGAAAGTGAACAGATGTAGAAGTTTGCACTGGAGATTTTTAACATCTTTGAGGCTACTCAGAAACCAAACAAGCGCGACACGTGATCACCAGGGGTTGCAAAGAGGAGGGCCTTGCCACTTCATGGGCGTACAGCATCTTGAGCATGAAGGCAAAAAGTATAGCTTTGTAACATTTACTGCCTTGAAAGCTATGACTTTTCACTGCAAGTGATTTCCTAACTATGTTTCACCAACCTCCTTTTCAAAGCTTTTATTTTTATAGGTCATCATAGTCCAATTCCTATTCTTCTCTCCATAAAGGGATATGTGTGTATAAAGATGCTACCCAGTCTTGGGGCACTCACCAATTGTGCTACACACTCTGCCAGCAGCGTGTCATGTAGTCCCTTGAAATAGCCACACAAAGGCAGAGCAAGAGACGGGAAGGACTAAAACAGTTGTGCTCAGTGCTAAGTGTACAAAACAATAAGCAGTCTGACACCGACCCAGAAAAGTACTTCTGTCTAGGTGAACTCTAGTTGGAGAGCAGTGTTGTCAATGTCTCTGCCAGGGCAGTTTAGATTGAATATTAGGAAACATTTCTTTACTGAAAGAGCAGTGAAGCACTGGGAAATGCCCCCCAGGGAAGTGGTATTGTCACCATGCCTGGAGGTGTTCAAAAATCACGTATGGTTAGAATTGACGGTCTGAGAGATCTTTCTCAACCTCAATGATTCTACAAATGTCAACAGGTAAAATCATAGAATCACTAGGTTGGAAAAGAAGAAATTTTTCCTAACGTCCAATCTGAACCATGGCACAACTTGAGGCCATTCACTCTCATCCAATTGCCTGTCACTTGGGAGAAGAGACCAACACCCACCTCCCTACAAACTCTTTTCAGGCAGGTGTAGACAGTGATAAGATCACCTCCTCTTCTTCAGGCTAAACAACCCCAGTTCCCTCAATCGCTCCTCATAAGACTTGTTCTCCAGCCCCTTCACCAGCTTCATTGCTCTTCTCTGGACATGTTCCAGGACCTGAGTGTCTTGTAATGGGGGGCCCAAAACTGAACACAGGATCTGAGGTGCAGCCTCACCAGTGCCGAATACAAGGGCACAATCACTTCCCTCGTCCTGCTGGCCACAATCAAACCTCAGGACCTGGAAGTGTCACGTAGCCCATGGCCAGAGTGACTTATTTTTTATTGGTCATATTACTATCAAATACATTGCATTTCCATCCTTTACTATAATCTTTCTCCCAACATCACCATAAGAGCAGAATTACAAAGGACAGCGAGTTCTTGCTTGAGCTAAGGAGACAGTCGGAATATCACTAGCCAAAGCCATAAAGATGCTTCTAATTCCTGCCCAGTATTAGTCAGCCTGCAGATAGACACATCAGTAAGGTGTGAGTTCCTCCACCTCAGTAAGAAGCTCATCCTTAAGCAGAAGTAGATTAGCAGGGAACTTCTTTCTATGTCTCTTCTTGTAAGCCTTGAGAGTTTATGCGCATAGCAGGTGACCTATTCCTCATCACAGGCATGCAAATGCCAGACTTTAAAGAACACTTCTAACTGAATTCTCAGGATAATTAATTTTCCCCTGAAAGTATTTTAACCTTTTAATCCATCTAAGTTAATAGATAGTAATAGCCTTCATTATAGCAACATCAGAACAGTTCCCCATCTTTTAACATAGGAAGGCCTGTCACCACTTTTTGTGAGGTGAGGAAGTACCAACCACCTTCTTGCACAGAGTTGAAGCGCCAGGCAAATGCCAGCTAAATAAACTTTCCAATTTCATGTATGATATGCCTGATAAGGCCACTGTTTCTGGAGGATGCCTTTTTCTCCCTGGAGAACTGTTTTGCATGTCCAAGGGGGAAGGTCCACCGTTTACGCTACCTATCATGCTACCCCGTCTCCCTGACACCAGCATCATCTATGGAAAGGCCACCTTTCTCCCAGCTCTGCAAGCAGCATTACAGCTACATTCTCCTCAGCCAAAGTGCTCATTCAGTCACTGCACAGGGAGTGAAATGTGATGTTCCTTCTCAAAATAGACGCTGTCTTCCACAGAAATAAATTTTGGAATTCTAAAGCTGCTGTTTCCCACAAAACATTGCCTGTTTTTTCACCATCTACAGAGGAAAGATGATTATTCTGCCTCCAGGGAGCTAAGAAAAGCCAGAAATGACCATTAACCCCCCCGAGAGATCTCCCAATTCGTACAGTGCTTAGCGTCACTAGCAGTCTGGCAGCATCCTCACAGCTCAAAATGGCCTTGAACCAAAACTCCAGATCTAAAAAAGCTGAATTCCCTTTGCCCTAATGAGTCAGTTTTTGGAATTCAAAACAGGATTCAAATCAGAGTTTGCAAGTTTGATGGTCGATATAATGAAGCAAACCAGTGCCTCTGACCTGAATTTCATGAATGTCACAGTCTAAACCTCCCCGCTGAGCTGGGCAGCTCAGGTACAGCATGGATGTTGCAGGCAGTCATCAATCCCTTTTGTCAGAAGGAGGCAGAAAACGATTCCATAACGGGAGGCAGCACTCAGCAGTAATCAGTTCTCTACATCTTCTATTTCCAGGAGCAGAAAAATTCACTAGAGTAATTCAAAACTGGAAGAAGTTGTAAAGGGTCAAATGAAAAAAGCCCACCCAGTATCACACCTCTAATTTCTTTAGCGAATCACAATGCATAAGGGGATTTCTGTTGTCTTCCAGGTCTGACAGCAGAGATTGGATTTATGCAAATTATAAGGTTAAAATAATTAGAGATAGGTCAAAGGTATAAATCAAACAACCAAAGCTGACATGTCTAAAATTCTGCATGCTAAACAATCAAGGTGTTTAAAGTCAAAACATTCACCGGTGCTTATTTATACAGAGCAAATTTTAAGGAAGGATCTGCTAAACTACCTGCTTGATGAAATAAGGTTTTGTCTGTGTATTTTACAGGTCCCACAAGGGAAGACAAAGTCCCACTCTCATCTGTATCTCATCTGCAGTACAATTAACAGTTACGGAGTTGCAAGTGAAAACTTTAGTCCCTTTCCCCATCTCTAATTCAAACACAGCAAGCAGAAATTATTTGGGAACAAAATGCTGCAGCAAGAGTAGAGTTGAAAAACAAATCCTCAAAAAAACAGAAGTATATGTAATCCACTTATGCATGTGCTGTTGTTGCTTGCATTTTGTCACACTGTCGCAGCTGAAATGCTATGTTTAAGAGCCTTCAACACATAAAACAGTAGGAGTCATGTTCTGCTCTTCCACGCTGGTCCTGGTCTACAGAGACTGCGCCAAAAAACACTCAAGAAATGCATTGCAAAACATATCAGCCCTAATCCAGCAGCACAGCCCTGAAATGAAGGGGAGGGGGTGAAAGCAGAGTCCCAATTTAAGCAGGTGACTAGAGAATTGCAACTTGACTTTTTAAAAATGACAGGTGGTGTTTGCTGTCTGTGGAAAAGTCGCAATTTTCGTGTAATTACAAAAAAAAAAATCACACAAAAAACCAACAAAAGAACATTTTATCTTGAAAACTAAAATACATTTGTCCAAAGTGCCCTTTCATCAGAGTGCCCCCCCAGGAGCTCTTCAGAGCACTTGGATCATTCCCGCCTCAAACCAGATATTTCAACACAAAAAGAGAACATCCAAAGAGCTGGTTTATGGGAAAAGTGAAGCACTGAATAGCTAAAGTACAAATTCCAGGAAACCATAGCACAGGATGAAATTTCTCAGGTTTGGGCTCAGACATTTCATGAAAGGAAAAAGCTATTTCGTGGGTAGCTGTAGTTCAAAATCATTTGCTGGGGAGTAAACTTGCTGATGACTTGCCTACATTTGGGTTACTTGTTTTTTTATGATTGTTTGATCAATGTCCTATGAATAGATATAGAACGGGTGTGAGAAGGTACATGCATTTCAACTGTGCATTTGCGTTATCTGAAATTATGTGCATCGTGGTCAATATGAAATAATTAATCAGTTGGTTTATGAGTAGAGATTCACATAACATTAGCTATTACACGGCAGAAAACAGATCCCTGCTTGTTTCATGGTAAAATAAATTACTAAATATAATGGTATATTGAGTTTTGCTAGCTAAGATAATAAATAAGTAAATAAATAAATGCATTTTTAATAGCCTGAAGTTTTTATCCCTGCACTTATCAGGTGAAGAGGGGAGGGAAAATAGAGACTGAGTTTGCTTTTTGACTTTTTTTTTTGCCCACATTATGCTTGAAGTATCAGTGACTGCTAATGACCCACATTTCCTAGCACAGAAATAGTGCCTTTTTCTAAACAGTGAATGAAGTGGCACTCATGAGGTTTGCTCTCTTCCTTCTCACAGCACGGCAGAATAATTTTCTTCATACCTGATCCATTTTGTTTCTCTAGTTCTATTTCTCTTTTTTTTCCCCCCTCATTCATCTCTGTCCTCTTCTTCTATTGAAAAAGCCATTTATTTGGCTCCATAGTTCATTCAAATGTTCCCCAATTCAAAGCCCCTTTAAAATAAAATATTATGCATATTTACTTCTCCTTATATTAAACTATTTTAAGGCACTTTTTGTCTTACAGTTTTCAGGTGACCTCCAGTGTCCACTCTCAGGTGACTTTTCCTGTGACTCTATTCTGGATAATGCAATGTGCACACATAGCAATTTAGGGAACTTAGAGAAGAATTCTTGTAAATAGTCTGGATCCGAGAGGGAATGCTTATGCTGGAACAACTTGAAGGTGATCTCTGTTTATTACAAATATTCTTCTCTTTCATTTTCCTGACGCTGTAAGAATTTGGTTAGAATTGAGCTGTGCAAACCGTTCACAATGAATTATTTACTTGATCCACGTAACCTCTTTTTGTTCAAATTATTTGTGAGCAATTTAAAATTTCCTCAGCGATTATTTGAAATTATTTGATAAATAATTTCATCATCCACCCATGTGCATAAGCCAGGCTTTGTAAACAGAAGCTTTTGCTTTGGAATAATCAACTCCAAGCACATTTCAGTCTTTTGGAGGCATTATTTCATAATTAGAGCCATTATTCTAAGGCAGTAAAGGTCCACTTAGAAGAAAATATTCCAAAAATACACAAATTAACTCAGTTCCAAGATTCTTAATTTGTATTTAATATTAAAATTAAGTATTCCCTTTAGCTATACAAAACTCATGTAATTCAATTTAATTATATCCTGAAAAAATTATAGACAGAATTGATGATGTAAAGGCACATGTGTTTAGAAGAACTATTTTTCCTTTTTCCAGCTAAAGAAACACAGTTGAGAAGAAATACCATATAAGATACTTCAGGGATGCCACTCTTAAAATATTAAAGGTACTTTATTTACTCCAGAAACATCCTAAGCAGCACTGTTATAAAACCTCTGTCTGTGTTTCCATTCTTTACTCTAACTTCAAAAATTTTATGTGTAGCACTAAAATGTACTGTGGTTTAAAATTTAGCTTGGAAATGAAACATGAGAGGGAAAATTTGCTTTAAAATCTTTGCTTTTTTTACTATTTGGGTACTAAAATGCAGTTATTCAGAAAAATTTTACAGATGCATAGAGCCAGCTGGCACCTCCCTCCTGGAGAGAAAGGCTATTTTTGTTTTCTTGGTTCCTTCCATCAACAGTTTCTCACTGATCTTTAAAGTCTAAGCTTTTGAACGTAAGGCTCAAAAGGCACAAGTCAGGCCCCTCCAAATATGTTTCCTTTTTTTAAATGGGAGATTTGAGTCCTTGAAGATTTTCAGCACGTGGCAGGACAAAATCCTGAGCAATTCTTGTTCTGGTGTTAGTCCTGCCTAGGGAAGGTGCCTGAATCAGATGACCCTTACAGGTCCCCTCCAAACTCTGCTTTTGTAAGACACTGCAAGTTCATAAACTCCAAGCTTTGATTCCAGACTTAAGCTGTTGTTTCTTTTTACTTTGGTTTTTGGTTTTTTGTTTGTTTTCTTTAAAGGTAACCAGTCTCCCTTTAAAGAGAGAACTTAGCTGCCATTTTTCTTCTGCAAAAATGTGGTTTTGGTAGCAAAATTTCCAATGCTCCCATAATAAACTCATAATAAATACTTGGTTTGTTGGAGTTTTTTTAACTTAAATAGGCTGTTGACTACCACTTTACAAAAGAACTAAAAGCTTTGAGTAATTTGATTGAAAGAATTAATAACTCTTATTTCCTGACAAAAGACATTTGATTTAGAATGCTCATAAAATACTTCCCTTCTCTGAGGCACATAAACCCAAGATTCTAAAAGCTTTTGCCGACATTTCTTTTTCTCTTCAAATACTTCTGTAAGAAGGGTGAGAAGTGAGGTTAAGAGAGACTCAAAATACAGCAGTGAGAGATTCCACGACATTTCCAACCTCCTATTCTTCTGCTCTCGCCATGACAATTATTCGTATATTCAGGTTCAACACCTGCACTGGTATGATAAACCTTTGGAGCTATTGTAGTCCATCAAGTTAATGACATGCATTTTAGACAGTCCTTTTAACTAAGCCACCAGCACTATCAAGGAGCAGTTAGTCTGCAGATGCAACAGTTCAGGCAGCTTTATAAGGTCCCTAAATGTATATTTACATGATAAATGGTAATAGACTCATCACACACCCACAGAGAAAGCACCAGCGCACCAGCCATTCCCAAGGCTCAGTGCAACCCCTCCATCTTCAGCCATACTAGTTGCAATTTTTGCCATTAAGCCAACCTTGATGCTAGGTCTGTGCCAATAAATTAGATAACTCTTAATGCTGTTTTACAATGCCACCACATCCGAGCCGACTCTTTTTCCCAGGCAATTTAGATCAGAGCACTCTTAATGTCACTCTACACTATCAATGGTTGCCCAAAGCTTTGTTGAAGAACTGCCAAGACACAGACAAAACCCAAGCAAACCTGTTAATAGATAAGATAAGGTGAAATGGTAGCATATTCCCACAGCGTTATTGTATCAAAAGGCAGCTCTCCTGTAAAGGAGTCATGCTTTGCTTGACTGTTTATTTAATCTCTCAGCAGTTTCTCAGTGGGATGTGAGCCTGAGTTCCTCAACAACACAGTATGGCCACAGCTGCCAGGAAAGGCTATTTCCTAGGAGTTCCATGTGCCTGTAGAAGTCTTCTGAGGAGGATGAACCAGCTTTAGAGCCAATATGATGGATGAAAGTACGTTTTCACTTCAACTTCAATGAAGTCTTTAATTGGAAGAGCTGCTAGAATAGACTTGAGCCTCAAGGCAATTCATTGTAAAATGTCAGAACCAATTGGGAATGATCAGCTTTCAGAATTTCAGCTCAAGCTTCCCTATTCAAATCCTTCCTTGACTTAATACAGCGTATTTGCATCCCTAATCCCCTCAGATGTTTCACACACTTGGACATCCAAACTCTATTTTCAATTCTCTCTTGCACAGGGGTTCACTTTTTTATACATTCATTGATTCTTTCTTATCTACTTGAAAGCCACCTCAGCACTGTCCACTCTAATGCCATCTTGGAGACCTCTGGGATACTCAAAGCAAGGTAATAGCTCTGTGAAACAGCAGCGTGTCTTCTAGAGATACTAGAGGCAGCACACAGTCATGTCAGCACCTATATTATGTCACTACCAGCACTAGTTTATTCAAGGCCCACATAAAAGTCTCTCTGGAGACCAATCCATGCCCATGAAGTGTATTATGTCTAAAGACTGTGCTAGAGGGCAAAAACAATACTTTTCATCTGCATAAATGATCATCTGAAGCAGAGTACATATACTGCACCCAAAATCCTAAAGGCAAAGACTAAAGCTAAATGTGGTTTCTTGAATACCATCTGCGTTCTCCTATCTTCACAGGTCAAGAATGGCAAGTATGGAAATCTAACAAAAAATAAGGATTCTCCCCTTGATATCAGGCAGCAAAAGAGTGAACAACAGACTGAAAAGCAAAAACAAACTATGAAAGCATGCAGAAGGGCTCTCTTTTCTTTCTAACACCGTGCCAAATAGAATAAAAGGAGCTCTAACCACCAGCTTACAATTCCATCTCACTGGCTACACCCAAGCTAATGATTCAAAGACTAATTAGAACATTTACTTTACAGCCCATTTGCTGCAGGAACAATGAAACATTATCTAGATACAGTTCTTCCTCCAGGGGCAAGGAAGTATATGCCTTTGACAGAACTTTAAATTGAAGGAAAAGTCAAATTTCCATTAAACCTTCTCATAAGCACATCAGCTTGCATTCATTCCTGTAAAGGCTCTGTACTCCAGCCCTGACCCAGCAAAATACTGAGCACATCCTAAAGATCAAGTGTAAGCAGTCTCACCATTTGCAGCTTTTAGTGTTCATATTTTTAGAGTTAGGCACGTAGTTAAAGGTTTTCAGAACAGAACCTTGTATCACCCACCTGTGACTTAAGCTGTCCATTGTATCCATTAGCACCTGCGTTCAGAGAAGAAAGGAAAAATAAGCTAATTGCATTTCAATTTATGTTCCTTCTTTCCTGTTGCATTGTTGACTCAGTTCCTTATCATTTCTAATTACCTGAAAAGAGGGGAAAACTTGAAACTTTAAGCTGCCTGCCATAAACCTGTGAATTCCTGGTTTGGCTAAATTTTGCACCTGCTTAAGTTATGCAAACAGGCTGACTCTAAAATTCAGACGATACTGGAATATATGCATTTTTATATTGCTTTTTAAACTAGGCAGTCAGCTTTAATAGTCCTTTCTTTTTGACTACTGTATCACTAAAAATTTACTGTACTAGAGGACAGGTCTGGCACTCAGAAACAGACCCTGCTTCTCTATGTGTCATTCCCTAATGGCTGCTTTTATTTATGTTTGGATGAGGAAAACCTTTTAAACTCCCCAGATCTTCCCTTCTACCTCGCCAGTGTGGAATAAGCACACAATACTGGCTGTATTTTTTCCCCACATGTGGTCAGCCAAATGGCCCCAGTAGCACTTGTGTTAGTGCAGCTGAAGGGGTGGCTGCTATGGAAGTGGAATAAGAAGCTGGAGGGTAGAAGCCAGCATCTCCTTAAATCAGAGCTGCTGCTCCAGAAGACAGTCAATGAAATCTTAGTGCTAATCTTTAGAAAACAGGCAGATTGCAAACAAGAATGATTGTTATGGGCCAGACCCTGCTGGTTTTACTTATGTTGGAAGTCCTTTTGACATTAAACATAACTGTATGTGTGAATTAAGAAAGCAATATTTGAATTTTTATTTATGTTGTCTCCTGTGCAATAACCCTGAATGGAAATGCATTTGTTTATTTTTAAATGCACTCCAAGTTTTACTGTTAAGAGTGGCACTGCCTTCACATTGCTTTTCTGCAAGATAAATATACTGTCTGCCATAAATGCACTGTCTTGCTTTTCAATTCCTCATTACATCTTCAGGTTTTTTAATCTACGATGCAAATCAGCAAGTTAGTGGTCATTACACACGATGTTTCTGTTTCTTCCTGAGCTTAATTTAAACCAGATACTATGCTGTCTTGTGAATACATTGGTTTTCGAAGTTCTAAATAGACTTTTAGTGTAGATACTTGTTCCTACTCCATTATTTTCCCTTTCACCCTAAATAAAGTTTTCCCAGATCACTGTTGCTACTGCAGAGAAATGCATTTTCTATTTTGCCTTGAAAGAAATGTGAAAAAGGAAAATGCTGATGGCACGAGAAGCAATTTGAATCCCATGATAGAAAACTCAGCCTTAGCAGACAATGCATAGTAATAAATAATAGTATAGGAACACTTTTTTTTTTGTTATCAGAAGAGAAATGCAAGGTACACATTTTTAAACAAATAAATGTTTCCTTTTGCCTTTTTTTTGGTAGTAAAAGAAAGGTGGTAGGAGGCAAGTGAATAGATCTGAAAAATGCATACCCTGTCCATCATTCAGTAGCTACAGAATTGGTTTTGGTTTTTAATAATGTGTATTGGTTCCACTTCTGTACAGGTAACACATAAAGGACGGACAACAGATAGAGGTCAGGCACTATTACAACAAGTCATTTTCCTCAAGGTGTTTTGGCACAGTTTGCTGTTATTTTCATTGTCATTATCCTGTGTGCACAATAGCAAAGGAAGCTGTATATCTTACTGCCGTGAGTCTGTTGGGCTGTTTGGTAGAGGCTTTGCTACAAGTTAATCAGATTTAGTAGGAGTGATTCACCAGGTACATGTTCGTCCTTAAGTGTAATAGCACTACACAAGACTGCGGAGTTTCAGGGATGACAAAGAATACATTAAGTGTTATCCAAAAGGATAGTTCGTGTCCTCTGTGACTACCAAAGCTTATTACATCGCTCTTGGTGTAACAGGATGAATTTAAAACTTTGTGAAGTGCTGCCTTGTGACTGGCAAACTCCTTCTGACATGAAGCTGAGCGTTGCTGCTATTTAATGGCTCTTTGGTGACCTTTCAGAAGAGAAAGGATGGCCTTGGTCCAAGTTATAGCACACAGACATACATATCGCTACCACGAGCAGCATCTCCTCTGGAGGAGATTGAGTTCAATCACTCTCGTGGGCAGGGATTTCCCAGTCAGACCTCATCTTTCAGACTCACTAATCACAGCTCAGCTATATTTTCTTATTTCATTTCTCCGTATTAACAGCTCAGAACGTAAGCTCCATGGCTAACGATGTTTCAATGCACAGATGATGATGATGATGCACAGATCACTGGGCAATACTATTTTTCTCATCTAACTTCTTATGCAAATGATCATAGAGAAAAAATCAGCTGTTATTGCTTATGAGTGTTACTGCCACCAAAGTACAACAGAAATTGAATACAAACAAATAAATGGACTCATCTGAAACAGATTCACAATTTGGCTCAGTCAGGCCTTTTGAAAGGGTCCACATTATGGAAGCAACTTAATTAAGAGTTGATTTTTAAGTCACACCATTTCTAAGCTGCAGACAGCCCCATTAAATGTCAATAGAGAGGAATATTTTTAAAAGTTTACACTTGGGTTACAGGCAGTCGACATCCTCTTTGGCTGCTGTTGGCTGCCATACGTGGAATTACCTTTGTGGGTCAGAATGCAGCCACTGAACCTTTACCCACCTGACCCACAGATGAGAAGGAGTATCCCCCACATCCCCAGATAAACCACTAACTGAAATGCTTGCCGTATCTTTGGCCTTAAGAAAATTTCCCATTTCTTTTTAATTCCTCTGCGAGTTTTTGCAACCATTTTCCCAGGCTTAGCTGGTGCACTTCGTCCTATTCGATTGTCACCTCCCCCAGGTGAGGGCTACATTCCCACACTAGATTAGGTAAGGAATGTAAAGCAGCTCTGTTCTGCATAATAGAATCTATTATTCCTATTAATATTTTTAATGCATAGCGAACATTCATTTTCTTTTTTAGTGCGTGTAGAACACTGGAAAATGCTGACAGCTCATGTCTAATCACCACTGTTGCAACAAAATATGCTTTATTTTATAATAAGTATACATATTGGCTTTTTTGCTTCTAGTTATCACCAACTACTTGCCACATCAGAAAAAGGAAGAAATAGGCAATCTGGAAGAAAAAAAAAATTGTAACCACTAGAAACTGGCTGTCTTACAGCTGAGTTGGTTTCTTTGAGAGTGAATGGGAAGAAATGTGTAGGAGTGACACAACAGGAGAAGAGCTTACGCAGTCTTTTTTTAATGGAGTCAGTATCCAGCGTATATAGACTGGAAAATATGCAGAGGCAAACAGCGCAGAAAACCATGGACAGCCTGCTTAGAAATCACTGGCTAGCAGTGACCATTAGGTCACGTTATTAAACATGAAAAATGGCTTGGCTTGTAAAGAAAAGCCAGTTGCCTCCTATTTAACATCTTGATGTGACTGCAGGAACAAAGAAGCAAAATATGAAAGCCAAAGCATAACTATAAATACACAAGGAAACAGCAACATGAAAATACTTGCTAAGCACATCAATCAAAAGTAGAAAGAGTTTGTCCAGGGAAACAAATCAAGTAATAAAATGCTGGGTGTCGTTTTTGTTCAAACCTAGATCCATTAGTGATTTACCCTTGAAATCCATGGCAGGGAAGCATCTAATATAAAAAAGCAAACGTCGTGCCAGTCTCTAAAGGGCAGTGCGAGGAAATCCCAGGCTATTTGTAATTGGGCTCACTCCTCCAAAATCATGAAAGCGATTGAAAACAATAAACACCGATAAAACAACAGGCTTCCTGAAAGTCAGCCTGCTTTCTTTCTAGGACAGGTTAATAGGCTTCTGAGCTCAGGATTAGTTTCAGATTAACCTCAGAAAAGCTTTTTACACAATCTCCTCAGATACTGTCAAAAATGAGCTAAGGGGTTACAATCTCAATGAAGTTATTGTACAACTACTAAAAAAAAATCCTGCAAAACTGTTGGTTTAATGCCAAAAGGAAATGACACATTGAGTAAAGCTCCTGCAAGAGCCCAGGCTGAGCTCAGTGCTATTCAGCATTTTTATGACTGACTTGAATGACGGAATAAAACATGCGGTAATTAAATTTGGAGATAATATCAAGCTGGAAGGATGCATGAGGACTGCAGAGGACAGCATTAAAATTCAAAACTTATCTAAACAAATTGAAAATACAAATAAGATACAAATCAGTGAAGACAAGTGCAATACACTATTTCTGTAGAAATCATCAGGTGCACAGATATAACACAAGGAACACCTAATTACAGAACAATTAATTAGGAAAAAAGATGTGGAGGGTAAAGGATTGCAAACAGAACATGCGTCAGTACTTTTTCTAATAAAAATGCCCTCCTGCTAGGGCGTGTGATGAAGATGTCATGCATTGGACACATGAAGTAGCCCTCAGCAGGCTATAGCCTGAGGCTGGAGCACTGTTTGGAGTTTAATACAGCAGACATCAAGCAGCATATGAGTTAGATGGACAGCTGGGAGCAGCAAGAATGATCAAAAGTTTAGAAAACACATTCTGTGAGGAAAGGTTGAGAGAAGTGGGTTTGTTTAACTTAACCAGGACTCAAGGAGTCATAACAACGGTCTTCAAATAACAGAGAAGCTCTGCAAGAAGTTACTCTTACTACCCGCGCTGCTAATATGTTTAAATTGCAGCCAGGATGATTTAAGGACAAATTAGACAAACATTAGTCAGGAATTAGTTGGCATAATTAAGCCCATTTTGAGCAGGCTGAGGGATCTCTCACAGTTCCTTCTAACTCTATCTGCTGCCTTTGTTTTCTCAACATTATTTTTAAAACCTCCATTAAAAGCATGCTCGTTCTTCCCATGAAAACCTAAGACAAATAGATTAGAATCAATAATCAATTACTAACAGAAAAGATCGCTAGGATTACTTATCTTTAGATTTTATATTAAAGGGTAAAACTTTCCAGAGTTTTTATCGGTGAAATTCAGAAAAAACCAAGCTACCCTTAATTTACCCAAAATCAGCAGTCACTTTTTATGCTGAACAATGTGCATAAACCTAAAAAGGGAAATTATTGCAATTACTGCATCTGTGTAATCGAAGCGATGGCCAGTTTGAGGGAGTGAATGATGGATTTGAGGTATTCTGATCACTTTATTATCATCTATCTGCCCATTTTAAAAGTCTGCACAAAATATCAAAGGTACTTTATGGAGGGAACTTAGACCAGAGCTGGTCCAGATAAAGTATTAACAAAACAGATGGCACTGACAATGAAACTAGATAATGAGAGAGCTTTGCACACTGAAAGGTAATCAAGCCACTGAATCCATGTCAGGATCCGTGATGCAACATATGAGGACCTGAAGCCAGAAAGGCAAAAATGAGTGGTAGCTTGAATTCTTTGGATGTCGGATGCTAGAAAGCTGGACAGTATCACACGCTGTTTGGTCACCTGTACAAAGAGAGTTGCATTCAGATGCTCAAGGCTCATTCAGTCACAGTCAGCAGCTGGACAAACTACGATTTTAAGTTTGTCCCTGAAAAACAGAATCAGAAAACGGTTCTGGAGCAACCAGCAGTGGCTTCTTGGGTGACCAATTGCACTTGGGGTATAAGAGCCCTGGAAAACCCAGAGTGGCCACGCACCAGTAAGAGCAGCAGCCACTGGGAAGCTGTCAGCTCTGAAAATCTTATCTAAAAATCTTTCTCTCAGGAAAGTGTTAAGAGTGAAAACACTTGGTTAGTTCAGCAGAGTGTTCAGTTTGCTTTAGTCATTACTTTGAGTCTGCTGCCTTTTAACTGCACTTAAGCAATGTTAACTGAAGCATCCCTTTCACTGCATTTTATGGCAGACAAAATGGGAAGACTCACCTCACCTATTATGTTGTCCAGTGTTAATTTCCCCTCAGCACTGTCTGAAACATCCTCATGTTTAGTTCTCCAGGAACTGCTTTTGTGTTTCTGCACCAGTTTAGTTGCTCTCTTTAGGACCTTTTATATTATTTCATATGCCTTTCAAGGTGGAATGACTGAGATTGAACACTTTGATACAGGCAAAGGTGTACTATAAAGTCCTGTAATGATACTCGTTTTGTCTTAATACAATCTAACATCTCAATTTCTTTCTAGACTGCATTGAACTGCAGCCTTCTCTGTGCTGTTCCCTGCAATGAACAAGTATTTTTCTTGGAGTTGTTACAGCTAATTTAGAACCTATCAGGCACTATGATTAGTTCCAATTGTCCCTTCAGAATCAGTTACCATCAGCTGTCTACCCTAAAGCTCACCTGTCATTTATTACTGAATGCTCGATCACTGTTTGATCCTTCTGCATTCTTTGTATCGCCTCATAGATAACAACCCCTGTGTAATTTCACCTTGCCAACAAAAAAAAGAAAGTACTACACGTTCCCTTTCCAGATAATTTTCACAAGTTCCAATATGGGTCCTTACATTACTCAACTATTAATTTTTATAACAAGTCCTTGTTTCTTACCTTCTTAGAGCTCCCTAATCCACAGAAATCCCTTCTTATGCTGAGATCATAAATTTAGAGTGGCTTTATCCACATAAACTGCATTTACTATTGTAGATAAAAGGTTTCCTGTCTTCATGTAATGAAAGAATTCTAACAGGTTGCGAAGATAATGTTTTCCCTAACAGGGCCTGTTTTGATTCACTCCTTGATCAAATTTTTATCAAAATGTTTCACAAAATTCCATACGAATGAGATCTCTCCATTTCTTGAAGGCACTAGTCACAAGGCTGTGATTCACTCGCTCAAACCATTTGTACTCCCTACATCTCCCCCTCTTCCCTTTATTTGCTTTATCTTTATGCTTGCCTTTCACTTAGATTTTCAACTATTTGAGGATGGCTTTTACTCTCTTTTATAGTTGGACAGTGTATAGCACAGTAGGACTGGAGCCCACATATTCAAAAAGCACCTTAAAAAGACAATAGTGATTTATTGCATGGAAAATGTTTCAGATAAAGTGATTTACTGCTTATCAAGTGCAAACAGACATTTCTATTGCTTCTGCTCAGGTACTTTTCTGTTTAGTCCTGCTACTAATAAAAATAATTCTTTTCTTTCCCAGTGATTTTCTACCATCAACACCACACTAATCCAACAGAATGCTATTCTTAGATTAACTCTACTGGATATACAAGAAATTAATCCGGAGAACTCTGCTTACACAGTTACCATCCCTAGACTTAAGATGGTATCAATTCAGACAAAGATTTTCCTTATCTCCACATTGGAGTAAGTTTTCTCCTTTTCCCAAGAAGTAATACAGTATAAAAAGTCAGACAATTCCATCGTTTTGGTACATGCCTCTCTACTGTGAACAAAGTGAACTTCTTGTTTGCAGAAGTAAAGGATGCTTTAAATATTTTTTACCAAATAAAATGCTATTTACACACAATAGCAAACAGCCTTAGCTGATCAACTGTTGACACAAAACACTCAGAGGGATTTAACCCGGCCACAAAGCTACCTTAGACCACCCTGTTGCACATGAGGAACAACTAGGACAATCAGTTCACGAAATTTCTGTTTAGTGGTAAATAACCAGCTATGGTAGATTCTTACAATCCTCTGTGTGACTATATTGTAGTAGTAGGAAGAGTAAGGATACTGCAATGGAGCAGATATCCGGGGCACATATGGAAGATGACAGGCAAATGAGTCGCTATCAAGAATCCTATTTCCACTTCCACAACTTCATTTGTCAAAGCCAGGAGTATGAAGTGAAAGACAGAAAATTAAGACGGGCATCTCATAGGAAGAGAGGACAGAGGTCAGCTTGCTGACACAGATTCCAGTGTCTCCAAAGACACTGTATCTTCCTTGGGTTCAGGGTCTGGTATGACTAAAGGAAAAGCCTCAAGCAAGCTACATATATCACTTATTGTAAAGATGCTTTCATTTAAGTGAACACTATGATTTAAAGAAACTGTAAAGTTATTGTTCTCGGAGAAAGCGGAACTACAAGGTGTGAGATTAAGACAGATTATCTGTCTACAGTCCAGAAGAGAAAGAGTGAAAACTGTATATTTCTTCCTCAAGAGATGAGGTTCAAAACAGAGAACAGGTTAAAAAACCTACCATCATCAGAAAACTTGGTTATTTTGCCAGTACCTGCCTTGTTGTGTCAGTGCAGATCTAAGCCCTCTTACCAAATCACATTTGCCCCTCATCAGCATGGCCTGTTGCTTACTTCACTGTCAAACTCAGGAACTTTTCAGCAGAAAGCAGCCTAAACATCCTCTCTGCCTTAACAAGTGGTCTGAGCTCAGGCCTGGAAAGGGCTAAGCACTTTGCAGACCAAGCTAGCAGCTATCCAAGCTTTCTTCTTCTAAAACACTCTCTGGACTAATTAAGAATGTCCAGAAATATTCTTATCTCTCTACAAAGTCTATGCTGGAAATAGAAAATGAGTCATAGAACTCAAACAGTATGAAATTCTTTGTTTCCTAGTGTAAACATTGCTTTAGATGCTATTCTGTGGACAAAATATCCACAGTCAGAACTAGCATTTGGATTCCCTCATGAGAGATCGGAGGCTTGCAGCGCAGTTGACTGTTATCACATCAGGAGCAGACAAGGAACTCCGCTCAGCAGTGACAGCTTTGAAAACTATTGTTCATTCTACAGACTGGATCAGTGCCAGGATGAATCACTCTACTTTTCATCTCAGTGTCTGAAGGCCTTTTAAGTTTTATACATCAGCCTATTGTGGAAGGAAAAAATATAGCACTGAAGAAGAAATGAAATAACATCTAATGAAATAAGACCATCTCAAGATAGTGAGAGGTTCCAGCAAGCACAACAGTCAGTGTAACGTGAAGATCTAGACCACTCTTACCACAGGCTTGTTACAAAACATGGGAATAAATAGGCACAAAAGAAGGGAGACAACGGGATCGTAGGTGATTAGTTCTACCAAAGATCCCTAAAAGCTTTGAACATAATATTTTCTTCTAAAGATGTCAGTATTAAATGAATTTAAGAACGTTAACTCAAACAAGGAAAAAAACAAAGATAAAAATATACATCATCATATCAATTGACATATAACTGATGGATAGATTGTTTATGATCATGTATCTGGTTCTGGAAATGACCTTGAGAGGCTCCTATATGATACCAATTTGTAACACTTAGCAGTAACAGGTTCAGAAAACCTTAGTCATTGTTTATGAAAACACAGGTTTTCACACAAGTATCTCATATACGTTTCAAGATGTTTTGCACTCCACTATCAGATGAAACATATTATTCTCCTTCAAATAAAAATACTGGGAAATTGGCAATAACGGTTTAGAAAGGTAAATGTTTATGAAGTCTCCACTAAATAAAGCTTACAACTCATAATTCATGTAAAATCAAAAAGCACTCTCAAATAATTTCAATGGGATCTTCATTCTAAATTAAAGGTAAGTGCATGCCAGCTCCTTTCTTACATGTATTGTTCATTTCACAAAAGGGTGAGTTAGAAGAGATCTGGAAATGCTGATGAGACGCCAGAGTCAAAACTGATGTGGCATTTTCTTTCTATGCCTCTGTTTTCAAAAACAGCAACTTTGAACTTCACCTTCTGGGGAAAATTGCTCATGTTTTTTCTCAAAGAATTAATTATTCTTGAGGAAAGCTTTCAAGAAAAGCCATCACCTTGCATGTTAGCTAGCAAGTTTAGAAAACGTACCGAGCCACTTAGCAATGTACTCCAATGTACTCATCAGCGCACTGATCAAAGCTCCTGCAGCAGCCCATCCTCTCTCAACTAAACATATGCACAAGGCAGGAAAGGAGACAGAAATGCAGTTTACAATTGCTTCTCAAGATATGATACTAGATTTTCCAGTCAATGATGTAACATTAAAATTACGTACATGCTGTGTATCATCAATATGTTTGAGCTGGAGTTTAGGCTGAAGTCTGCAGGCAGACAGCACATGCTTTGTCTCAGCTGGACAGAAGATGATCAAACAGGGTCTTACATTCAAGCTCTGAAAGAGATATCCATAGCTCACCTTATTCTTAGTACTTACTGATTTAAACACCAATAATATTCACCTTTTATGCAGAGCTTTCATCAGTAGACCTCAAAACATTTTACAAAGGAAATCAACCATATCATCACCATTTTACAGTTGTGAAATTTGAAGTAAAGGGTGGTGAAGTGTCAAGAGTCACTCAAAAAACAATGGATGGAAGGAAAGGTGAATTATGTCTGGCACACGAGCTGTGTGAAGAGAAGGATGGAACACTACAAATGCAGTTTGTGGAAAAGAGGTGCTAAAGAAACGCAAGACCCAGAAAGAGCAAAGGAAAGAGCAAGACAGAGGCAAGGATCATACATAAGTAGAAGCTCAACAGGGAGAACAGGAGCATTAAAGTAGATATGAGTAGATGCAAAAGGAATTATCAGAGCCAGTGAAATGGGTGGCAAGAGGGGTGTGAGAAAGAAAAATGTAAAAAGGAGCACTTTGGTATGGGCCATCAAGGGTCCTAAAAGGCCAGAAAATAAGAAGTTGTAACAGTCCAGATAAAACCAATGACACATGTCTGCAAAAGAGGGTTGAAGCTGTGCTCAGGTGGTTCCTGACCTGTGTGACTCAAGGTTGTGGGCTTTTTTTAACTTCAAGCTGACACTGATGCTGCAATCCACACTGAGGCTTTGCCAAGTGTGAAACAAAGGAGTCGATTTGCTTTTCATGTTTCTCTTCTGCTCTAGTTAGATTTTTCTCCAGGGCTGTTTTCTCTTTTGCACTGATTTATTCTCTCTCCCATCACGTTTTTATCCCTATGCTGCTCTTTAGTATCGAGTTCGATGTTGCTTCTCAGATTTTGTGAGTGTCCTTCCCTCCCTGGACAGTACAAGGTTTTTTCATTTAAATTGATTTAAGCTTTAGTTTTGCAGTAGGAGATTTTTCTTCCCTTCTCATCCCTATGACCAACACTCTGCCCTTTAGCTCAAGCAACATGATAATGGCATTTCTGCTGCTATGCACAAGCCACCTAGCCCTTATGTCAGAATATTTTGTGGAGAAAAAACAGAGCAATAGAGAATTCATTCATTTCAGATGCAAAAAATATCACGAAATTTTCTTTTACTCTCTATCACTGAACATGCCTGTGCATTTCATACACCAATCTATACATCAATTTAGAAACAAACACAATATGAGAGTAATGTCCTCGCATAGAAGTAGTTTTATTCATATTTGAGCATTTCTTCACTGCTGGAAAGCAATATGTAGGTGTAAGATCCTGTAATTGCAATTGCTGTGGTGGAGTGCAGTTATTTACTTATATAAGCTTGTGTGCTTGTATTTGCATGGTATACATCTTTAATCAGTACAAAACACATGAATTCTGGACCTTAACACTATGTATAAAAACAAGTCCAAAACTCTGAATCACCCATGGTTCATAATTATCTAAATCCTGTCCCCCTCGCTTCAAATTCAGACATTTATTTCCTTTATCATAGTTGTCTACAGAGGATGTGAAATACGAAGTTCACCATTTTGTCTTTCCTCTCTCTCCTGTCCATGTGCAAAGACCCAGAAGTTTGTTTCTTGGTGGTTCTAAGTACATTTAATGCACATGGCACATTTAATGCGTTGACTCGTGCAGGGGCTCTGCTGACTGCCAAGTCCAGGTGTCTCAGTATGTGAGAGGCACTGTCTCTTCTTACACATTTAAAGCTTTAAGGTGCTTTTGAAAACAGCTTTTCTAAGCCATGGATCTCTGGGTCTCTTTCCATGCATCCTTTGGAAAATTTTTGCACCCTTCTAAAACAGTTTAATGGATGAAAAGCCACTGAGTACTTTATTAAACGTTTGTCACTAGACACAGGGATAGCTGAGAAATGCGCAGACACTAAAACATTTTTGCACATAGTTCCTTGAGTAAGTGCTTGAAGAACCATCAATCCCCATCAAGATCCTGTTCTAAAAGGCTGCGTTTGGCTTTGCATGTAAGTTCCGTGACTGAAAAAAAATGCCAAGCACTATATGCGGTTCCAAGCAAGCAGGAGCTACGCATTTCCTAGCTGCATAGCAGAATCCTCTGTGACTCTGGGCAATTTACACACAAACACATTTTGAGCCAGTCATGTAAATGTTCACTTTAATTTTTATATTTGACTTGAGACATCTTGTATTTGCTTTTCACATTAGTGACGAACTGGTATTCCTGCTAAGCTCCCATAAGAGCTCCAGGCTTGCTACACTGCATCTCAGGATAGCTGCTTTACTCACGCAGCTCTGAAAATCTTTCTGCATCAACTTTTGTATCATCTTCCTTACATCTCTCTCCAAGTAGTGAATTGAGGAGTCAATATTTAATGTTGGTGAAGCATAAAGGTCTTTGGGTGGAGCTTTCTCTATAAAGGGAAAATATTATTTCAACCCTGGGAAAATTATTCCTTCTACTATACGATAAGAGGTAAGTTAACAAATCACAGGGGGGAAAAAAAAAACCAAACTACAATGTGAAAATATTATTCAGGAGCCAGTTGCAGATAAAGCCTTGGATGGTTTCACTTAGGCATCGTCTGCATCTCCTGGGACTGCTTCACATTACTGCAGGCACTCTGAGGAGTCATCTCTGAGTAAAGCCATTACCTTCCTTACTTCAGAGAATCTATAACCAGAAGGTATACATTTTAATGAGAGTAAATAATCTTTTCTCACACAGCTCATGCTATCAAACTCTTTTAGGCATGAGTAAGCAAACAGTAATATTTGTAAAACGTAAAAGTAAAGTAGAAACCCAAATCAGAGGAAGTACATATTCAAATATGTAATATTTTAAAAATTATATCAATATGGCTGACGATTAGAGATTAATATAAAATAATATATTCCTATATTTCAATATTTGATTTGCAAAGAATCACAACACCAGAATCAGATCTAGTTTAACTTGTTGAATTAGCCCACCATGGTGGCTTTTTTCTTCTCAAAAGTCCTTGGTCTTCTTTAAGATGAAGTACTTTGGATCAAATAAAAAGATTAAAACATACATAAATGTTTTCACATCTAATATGGATCTCCTGAGCTCCACAGGTATAAAAAGAAATTAAACAAAATGCAGCACAAATTGAAATTAAATAATTAAATCCTTTTTTTTACTTATACAGTGAGAAAATACCAATACTTCTGGCAAGCACGTGTAACAAAATCAAGAACCACTTTTTAAAATTTATACATGGAAAAAAATATCAAGGAATTGCCAGTGTCACTTGCAATTTCTTGTATCGAGTCCTCAAGAATGGGCATCCAAACAATGTATGCATAAAGGTAATGAGCAGGAACGAATAACACATCTTCTAAAACACTGTCTTGCCTCTACAGCTGTTCGTGTGTTCTCTTTTCACCAGCACCACACATTTCTGACATACACATAAATAACCATTAGAGAAGCTTAATAAATGACGTAGCCTGGACTGCTTTCTTTTGTGCATATTTCACTACCAACTCTGATCTCTCAAAGGGACATCAGAAATTAAGCTTTACTTATATAATGAATTAATTCAAGAGCAAGTTATGGAAGATGGCCAGATACATCTGCTCATTAAAAGACCGAAACACCCTCTGTTGGCTATCATTCCCTTTCCTTTCAAGAAATCCCAGGAGGTAATTCTTAGCATGTTTGTTTTCTACTTCATTTTTATGTCTCGCTCCACTATAAAACCATTGTGCAGTACGCATGGATGTTTGCCATGTATTACTATATTTCCAGACTTCGTTTTCCAACTTAACCTCTGTCTTTAGGTTCTGTCTTTAGACATTAAGATCCTGTATTTAAAGCAAATTAATTAATTACATATAAAACATCCTAAAAGAAACAGAAAATGTCTTTGGAATTATGCTTATGTTTCTCAGTTAGGAAATCAAAGATATAGGCTGAAGACACAAAATGAGAGCAAAATTTCCCTTTCATATATACATAATGGAAAAGTAAAAGGAACACATTCATTCAGCTGTATTTTTAATACTTCCCTCTAAGCCTAAAAGAACTCACATTATGTCTGTCAAAATCCTGCAAATTCTTTTTTCAAATCTTCAGATACTGTGCAATGGATTTAAATCCGTTAAAAGAATATTTCACTTCAGATCCATGCCATCATATTCAAGTCACCTGGGGATATTTGAAAATTTAAGTCTGTGGTTCTTCCAAAACTGATTATTTTAATGGCATTTTAGACAATACACATCAACTGTTTGGAATTATCTGTCTACATGAGTGTAGCACATCAAACTATTCTTTCTTCCCACATAGAGATTTTGTGGCTCTAAATGGGAATCATTGGATTATTCCCGTCATTTGCTCTTTTAGTGCTGTTGTTCATCATTTAAGCTACTGATTAAATAATAGATATTTTCCCTTCTTTTAGAAAATTAGACTTTACTTCAGTTGATCCGTGGCTATTCTTTCAGATCCAGCGAGAGAAAAAGGGATTCACAAGTGGGTTTGTTTTCTGAATTCAAACTAAGCGATATGTCTATGATTCCTCCTAAGCAAATTATTGCATTATGCCTACACTACACACACAAGCAAAAGCAGAGGCTGCTTGACTTCTCTGTTTGTCCCAGCCCAAGCCTATTTTATGGCTATGAAGGAAATACTCAGATCCAAAGGATCAGAGAGACACTAAGAAGCGAGAAACCCACAAGTGCCAGCTCTATGGCAGAAGTTCACATTTTATTTATTCTTTCAGCTGTAAATTCTCTTGCCTCAGGACGTATGCCAGCTACTCACCTGAAGAGACTGGGAAGGGACATACTTATAATGGTCTGTTACAGGGCAGTTTCTTGGGAAGCATCGGTAGCGTGTGTCTACCTCCCTGCTTCCCAAATCCCAGCAGACGTACACAACCTGATTCTCTCCAGCCTACCAAGTACATATTTGCTTCCTTGCCCTGCTGGTGAGACCAACAGTAATGAAATGGAAATATGAGAGATGGGAGACAAAAGTCTCACATACAGGCAGCACAGTGAGTGCTACGTGCCATGAGCTCACAGCCTTCGCTCCATCAGTCAGCCAGGGTGATTATACAGAGAAAGGCATTGCTAACCTTCAGCATCAGAGAACTTGTCCCCAAAATGAAACTGCTCATTAGCAAGCACTTACCGCAGGTGTAATAGAGTTGCAGTAGGTGACCTACTTACAGATTCTCTAAGTGGCAGATAAGGTTTGTCATTCTTGAGGAGGTGAAAGAGTTTTCTGGGTCCTTGTGACTTGACAGCGTATAAAAGTACATGGTGCTGTGTTACTCAAGGCACGCTTTGTTCACTTCACAAAAAAGTCATCTGTCAGAATATTCCTCCCATTTGCACCAAGTTCTAAAACTAAACCATGTTCTCTAAAATAAATTTACCAAAATCTATACAATTTCTTTTTCCCATGCTAAAAAGACTGATATTCATCAGACAAGTATGGCATTCTCCCCTCTTGTACACATACGAACTCTCTATCCATGGCACGCTCTTTTCAAAGGCTTCCCAGGAATACCCTTTCACCCATCTCAGCTATAGCTACCTGTATCTTCCATCTAAACTCAGCTATCAAATATCTGGTAAATCTCTGTTCTCTTCTACAGAAGAGAATAATCCCTGTGAGAACTGGAAAAAAATTCTTCAAACTGCATAGGCAAAACCAATCAGAATTAGCTAAAACCACCAGCAAAGAGGGAACAGATCACTAGATAAAAGACCTTGCTCCGCAGTCTGTGAGAGGGAATCTTCTCCCATTCTGTTAATAAAAGGACCTGCTAGTGCTTCAAGTTATACAGTTATGCCTTTATCCAAGATTAATCATGCAATTTTGTGTTATGTCCAGGTTCTATGATTAGAATGAACATTTTCAGGTGCCACTTCAACCTTCCTTCCACGAACTCAGCTCCAAGCACCACACTGACTTCTAAGGGTGCAGCTAGTAACTACAGTGCCTGAAATGCTACAAGTGAGCACTTCGGAGAATCCCAGCTTGAGGCTGTGTAGCTTTTCATGCTACTTAGCCATGTCCAGTCCTTCATTTTTTAGAAAACATTATAATGATGGTTGTGACAATACAGCTTTGTCATCTAGGACTTTACAGACCTCCTCCCTGCCTTTCCATCTGGCATTCAGGCCAGCTTGTAAAATATCAGGGAACTGTAGTCTCTTTGCCAAGTCCCTGCAGTCATGAACATGGGAAACTGCTGTTCATCTTATCAGCACCCTATACTGGTGGTGATACTGAATTATTTTGATACTGATTTTTTTAATTAATCTTCTTGTTTGCTCGACATCTGCATACACCACTTCCAAGTCACAAAGAACTGGTAAAATAAGCAACAACCACAAACTTTACTTATGTACTCCTAGTTAACATAGCTATGTGTAGAAGCTGATGACAAGCAACAGGAAAAACATCTTTTACCTGTGCTTGGAACAGAAAATAATTTAAACTATTGGGAAATCTAGCTTTTTAGCCATCATGGAAAATGTATGAGGTGTTATAGGCTAAATGGCTACTAATAAATTATACAGGCACCTAGGAAACCCACGAGATCACAACAAATGTTAAGGGATTTTGAATCCAAATTCATTCCTAGATTTTCAGTTCTAGGATGGATCTCAAATAGGAAAGGATATATTCCATTATAAATAGAACAAAGTGTGTCCTTTTCCTGGACCCCCTAGCCTTCCAAGACTCACAATATTCAGGTCCAAAATCTTGTGAGAATACCACATTAGAATTACACTTCATTCATGTTAAGCCACAGTCTTTGAGTTCATCCCTAAATCTTACTGCTCTGCACCTAACCCTAATCCGGATCTAAATCTTCACAAAAGATATTAAGCAATAGGTTGCTTTATCGCTGTTGAATATTGTATCTTTGAATACTTTATAGGATCTTATTTCAGTGTTCCAATTATAGAAACGATGAAAGCACGCGCACTTAATAGCTACTTTTAAAGCAGTATCCTCTACAGAGTGTTACTCAATACAGTGAAGATCAGACAAAACACACCTAAGGGTGTCACAAAGTATTTTCATAGAAGGTCATGCTTTGACACCTTCCTGAATTGCAATGCAACCAACTTCCCTTTGCTGTTTTCAGTAAACTTGTCACATTATTCGTTTTCTCCTAAAGCAATTCACAGATGGATGATTTGATCAGCTGCTGTTTTCATGCAGTAGGGGAAGATTTACCTCCTCTCTCCATTCTGTGCCGCAGCATGAGCTGCTCAAGTAGCACCCGCGCCGTCTCTGACCCGCACCAGCATCCTCCAGGCCAGAGGAATCCTGCAAACCACGGGCACCAGGGGCACCACTGGCTGCCTGCAAAGCCTGGGTGTGAGAGAATATGCTTCTGAAACTGAGCCTTTTTCTCAGGTGCTGGCCAGGGCAAGAAAAGCTTCAAACACCAACAGCTAAATAAGTGTTCTCCCTACTACAAGGTAGTAATTTTTCCTTAGGAGAGATTTTTTTTTCTCCTCTGCAAGGATTTTATTTACCTTCCTCTGCTTGTTTAGTGAAATTCCCTCTTGGATGTACAAATTACAGTGACACAGACCCAGGATAACCATTCAGAGGCAAAAGGGTGTCAGCAACTAAACATTAGTGCTTTTAGGGGCTTTTTGCTTAAGCTTTTCTATGTAATCCAGGATTAATATCTCTAGCATTACACCCAAAGTTGCAATGGCAAACACTAGGGAGCAGCTAGGTTTTCTTTGTACCTTTATCCTTTTGGCTTTAGTGTGACTCCCCACTTTCTCTCACAGCTTTGGAGAGGCAGCGTTCACCTTCTCACCTGTGAGCACAGTGGGGGATGCAGACAGCACAGTAACAGACAATAACAGATGGTAGGATTAAAGACTCGATTTTCCCTGCAGGGATGACCTGGAGCATCTCTGGGAGGGTGGGAGTGGTCCAGCCCCCTTCTCCTCGCTGAGGGCATCTGGGGCGTCCCCTGGCTCCTCAGCCTCTCAACCTAGAGAAGAGGAGACAGGGTGACCCCATCACAGTTTGCTGCTTCTTCACAAGGGGAGGAGGAGGAGCAGGCGCTGAGCTCTCTGGGACCAATGACAGGACCCGAGGGAATGGCAGGAAGATGCCAGGGGAGGGTTAGGCTGGATATTAGGAAAATGTTCTTCACCCAGAGGGTGGTGGAGCAATGGAACAGCTCCCAGGGAAGCAGTCGCAGTGCCAAGCCTGACAATATTCAAGAAGCATTTGGGCAATGCCCTCAGACACACAGTGTGAGTGTTGGGGTTGTCCTGTGCAGGGACAGGAGCTGGTCTCAATGATCCTTGTGGATCCCTCGCAACTCAGGACATTCTATGGTTCTATTAAATCCCAGCACAGGCTGCAGAGATGTTTGGGAGCAGCCAGTGGAGCAGGAGAGCAGTCAGGGATACTCTCCACGAGCAGAGCAGGCTCCCCAAGTCTCCTGTCAGAGCCCCCTTCCCTTACTCAGCCTTTAAAGAGGCCTCTCGCTCCAGAGGGGGAAATGGGAGAAAGGATAATACATTCTTCAGCATCTCTTATCATCAGTTTCCATCAGTTTTGGAATAAAAATCTAAATAAGCAGTGAGGCAGCTTGCCGTCCTGAGTGCACTTCTGTTGGAAGCTGGTGGTCCATGTCCTTGGGAGGATGTGTCCAGGGATGTTGGTTTTGGCCAACATCTTGTACCTGAGTGGTCTCTCAGGGGACCATTTATATGCTGTTTGGGCAGCATTAGGAAGGAAGTAATAACTGCATTCGGCTTCACACTATGAAAAAATTGCTTCCGTTAGTTATTCAACCAAGATAGAAGGGAAAATAATTCACATTCACTTTCAGAAAAGATGGTGACTGTCAGCCTCAAGTCATCTGTGAACACCAGAAACTGAATCACTGCTCTCCGAAGTTACTGGAGTGGTCTCACCTGCTCCCATTTGGTTCTGAATGCCCCTCAAAATCAGGAGGGACTGTCAGTAATTCATTGCTGCATATTCAATGAGGAAAAACATTTGTAGTGCAGAAAGGCCACACCTGGGACCGTGGCTGGAGCCAGTGAAATGGAGCAGGTTTGTTCCTGTCCGTGCTCAAACCCACTCAGATCACAGGAATGGGAGCTGAGTCACCTGGAACCAAGGATTTCTCCCTTTTAGAAATTATCTGAATTTCTCCATGAGTTGCTGCCTGTGTGTATGCAAACACTAGGGGTGATGGAAACGCAGCGCGGTCACAGCTCTGGCTGCTGAGAGTCCCCTGGCTGACGGTTAGGTGCACTCAGAGCCAGCAGGGAAAGTCGACAATCTGTCAGTGGGCATAAGGCCAACGAATCTCACTTTCTGTGTTTGGTAAAGCTCTTATTTTCCTTCACGCTGAGAATTCTGGGATTACAGAATCACAGAATGACTTGAGTTGGAAGGGACCCACAAGGATTATCAAGTCCAACTCCTGTCCCTGTATAGGACAACCCCAAAATTTACACCATGTGTCTGAATGCACTGTCCAAATGCTTCTTGGGTATTCTCAGGCTTGGCTCCTTGACTACTTCCCTATAGTCAGTAGTTCCAGTGCTCCACTACCCTCTGAATGAAGAACCTTTTCCCAGTATCCAACCTAAACCTCCCCTGTCACACCCTCCTGTCATTCCCTCAGGTCCTATTATTGGTCACCAGTGAGAAGGGTTGATCTCCAACAGAACTATATATAAGATCACCTGAGGATGGTGGCTAGAGGAGCTCCAAACATTACATGATTATCTTGCAGCCTCTGCAAAAGGTTGGTTTCTGCAGGAGGTGACTTAATGTTGTTTCTGCTCTACAGATCTCAGGACAGAGCTGTTTCATAAGAATACATTGGAGGTTGTTTCAACTCCTATGAGCTCAAAACATCACTGATAGTTCCACCTTGGCTGTCTCATAACATGTTTTGCTACAGGACACTACCCAGTGTCATGCCAGATCTTCCAGTATTAAACAAAGTACACTTGCTATCCAAAGTGGGAAGGATCAGCCAGTTTGCAAAGGAAACTAATGGTATGAGAGAGCATTTTACTCAATTATACTAAGTCTGCACCAAGTAGGAAAGTGTGCCTGCTATTGTTAAAAAGCATCTCACAAAAACAATGTGAAAATCAATACGTCACATAGAGGAGGCTCACATACAGGTCACTTGCACACAGCACCACAAAGCAAGATGCAAATGTTACAAACACTGCCATGAGCAACTACCACAAAGAGTTTGACACGAATCATCAGCTGTTTAACAATTAGGTTATTAGATCAGATTTAACCTAACCAGAAATCTAGTTAGGGGTTTAGAACTGGAAGATTAAAACCTTCTCTTCTTGGAGATTTTTTTTTTAATGAAGAGCTGGTAGCTGAATGGTAAATAAGGTTTAGACCCGTTAGGAGATTAAGTGTTCTGCTCTGTTCCTAAGCTTATACTTAAGGCAATTAATAGTTCTCAAGGTCTGAGCAGTAGGGATATGCATGAATTTTCTTAATTCCACCAGCTGAAAGAGATCTGAATGGCTTTTGCCTTACATCGTCACACAAACACTGGCACAGTTTGCAGTGTGGTAAATCAGCAGTAGTATGAGATTAGCTATCAGTGATCCATTAGAAGAGTAATGCATCATAATAATTTACAGCAGATTAAAAAAGTGTAAAAAAAATCCATTACAAAAACCATAGTAAGATTTGAGATGAGACTGTTTGTATTTGTTTGTTTGGCTTTTACTTTAATTTGCCCTCTTATTGAAATTTCCAGTTAAAATGGATGAAGTCTCTGAAGAATTAAGTTTACAAAAAAATAAAGAAGTTACAAACAGCAGATTTACTCCACACCTGCATTATATTTGTTGCTTCTCAGAAGCATGAGGCTTATTGTGCATGGGGTATATGGTGTGACATGTACAGAGACAAATATTTCCATCCTGGAAACACAGGCATGAGCCTGTCCACAACCTCTGTTTTCCCACATCAGGATCCTGAGACCATTTTTCCTGACTTCCTCCTCCCACTCTCTCCAAACCAAGCGTACAATCCCACATTTTCCTTTTCACACTGTATATAGTATTTTTACCTGTCTCTGCTTCCACATCTTGAACAAGGAGTAGCAATCAAGCAGTATTTCTACGTGATCAGCTAGGACAGACACACCGTGCTTGGACCAAGATGTAAATTACAAATTGATACTGTGGCAAGCCATCATCAGCTGGATTACCCTGTGTAGTACCTTTTTTGGGAGTCAGCTTTAAAAGAGTCCAGTGTTAATTTGGTAATAGCTCAATAGCTTAGGGGGTTCATGATCACATGGTGTTAACAGCTATTTTTGCCTCCCAAATGGTGAACCACAAAGCAACAGCAAATACAGAGAGCAATCATTACAAAGTGGCCTAATGAGGTTTGCTGTCTACTCGCTTACAGCGTTATGAATCACTTTGTCAATAGGCATTATATCTTTATACAAAGCTCCCACTTTGCGTAGCAATTATAGCCTAAAACCCCTGTACAGTCTATTCACCACAAGAAAGGTGAATTACATTGTTAGCTTTGCAGCTTGAATTGAAATCCTTAAGTTCTACCACACAGAGAGCACGTATCCTCCGGTGAGGCAGCATCCTTGATACAGACCCTTAAAGACCCATGGATAACGAACTACTGGCAACCAAGTTAAGGATTTTTCTTGATTATGTTTCACCTTTTCATTTTTTATAACAAGCCATGAGTTTTCTTCCCAATCACTTGAAATAGTCCAATGGATCATACTAGTGTCTGCAAATACAAAAATTCCTCCTGACTGGTTGCTATTTGCTGTTCACTACTGGTCATTCTGTTATTGTCTCTGAGTGATCTACACAAGGGGAAATAGGTTTTTTAGTTAAATTATACTTAAATGCACAGCACTGATAATAACTTGATAACTCTGTTCTCCAAGCTCCTCTGTTCTGCAAGCTCCTCAAATAAGCATGTAAGTCACTTTTTTGTGACAACCTATTTTCATTGCTTTTCAAAACATTTCTGCCTTCAGGAGCACAGATTTACCTGGTGAGTTCCTCACAAGTAAAGAAAAAAAATTAATATCTGCAAAGTATCCAGCAGATTTTCTTCTGAAAAACCTGTTAGTAAATACCTCTCACTTGCAGTTTTACAGTTGTGCCTCATGTTATCAGGAGATTCTGATTAAATTCGCATTAATTTCAGCATCATAGAAAAGGACCTTTAACATTTCAAGCGGGTGTTAAGATGCACTAGGACTTGTGCACTTATTGTGCCTGAGTTATTATTCAGGCACAAAGAGTTGTAAGAGCTTTTTTTAAAAAGTAGGGTGTCACAGCCCTTGCAATAGAACTTCTTGGTGTGTGTTTTGTTCTTCCCATGGTGTACGTTACGGAATAAAAATCATACCATATTGTGTCAAGGCAGTTTTTCTCAGTTCATTGAAAGATCATTCCACAAACCCAGCCTGTCGGTCATAAATAGCTTGTCTGCTTTAAGACTCATTCTAAACATTTTCTTTCACACTTTCTTCTGGGCAAAACCCTATGCTGCGCCTGGAAATAAGTTTTGCTTGAAAAGGTGTTTTCACTGGACAGGAGCACAGCCAAGGTGTAGGTATTTTAATTTCTAGGATTATTTTTTTTAATTGTGTAATGAATAAACCTTATTGACTTTGTGTTCTGTTTTACAATTTGGCTCAGGTTTTTATTTTATCTCATGCAAACTGTCCTTATAATCCATGGGAAATTAGAAAGAGAACTTCAGAATTGGGTTCCTGATTACTGTTATTTGTTTTCTGTAACCTTTATTGAAAAGGGTAGAAGATAGCAGCCGTCTTCACCAACAATGCTGTCATCTGATGCTTTAGGCTACATGACCCACAACCAAAGAATCAAGATGACAGATGCATAATAATATCAAATCTTTGCTCACTTGCATACAGAAATGAACCATTTAAACAGTTTCACTGCTGGTTCCTGAATAAGATTGTAATCAGAGGCACTTTTTCTCCAGAATTTCATGATGGTTCATAAGAACAAACTTGTGAAGCACAGTGATAGTGTAATAGAGCACACTAGTTTGCAAATAAGACTATTCGTTTCTTGACTGTAGTGTACAAAGTTACTTCCATTTTACTTTCTGAATCTGAAAATGTGATACACGTACAGCAGAATTGGAGCTGTCTCTACTGTACTTTAATTTTACGCTAGTTTGTTTCTCTAGAACAGCTTGATAAGTTGATTGATCGTGTCATAAAAGATACAACTTGTAACACAGCAATCTCCCTGCAATACAAAAATATGTAATTAAACTAAATGTTTCTAAATGCCAGAAAAATCATACTAACCCGTGTAAGTCATATTTTTTACAAACTCTCTTAAAACTGACCCATACATGCACTTCTTTTTCTTTTAAGAATATGCTAAAAAAACCCCACTGTGTATGAATTTTTCAAATCAATATTAACCTTTTTTTCTTAGGCTATGAAGAATGTAATCTGTTTCTGTTTAGGAATTATTACCAGGCAAGCTGGTGTTCTGCTGGATGCTGTTAGAGCTTTTCAGTGCAGTAAATATTTTTGATATCATTTCACTGACATATGGATCAGAATAATATAGACAGTTCATAGCCAATTGTTTGAAATACATTTGTGTATGAGCATCTAGAGGAGTGGGAAATAAAACAAAAGCTTGTAAAACTTGCTGTCAGCATCCAGATCAGTAAAGAAAGAGGTGATTGAAAACATACCAGAGTTTTATAGCAGAGAAAGGATTGCTATCTTATACAAGGTCAAATACGTAGAAGAAAAATTATCATTTATCTGAATAAAGTATAAATATTGATCAGATTTAACATAAGAGCCTGGAAATAAAGTAATTTCTAAAAATATGATACTATCTATTAAATATTCACACAAGAATCAGAATAATAAGGTGACCAAGAAACGGTCTAGTATATAAACTGGAACAAACAGAGAATTACAAGCAGCCTCCTTGCAGTGCAATCGATCAAAGACAGTTGCACTTAAAGTTATGCGTGTGAATGCATCCTGACAGGGTCCATTACTAGCACAAACGCAAAAAATGAAATAGCCATTTCCCAGTGAACTGCAATCTTTGCAGCTGATGACTACCTTCTTGAAGGTGAGTTGGCTCGTTCCCTCTCTGTTTGTGACCCTCCAAAACTTCAAGCCTTAGAGAAGGAAGCATATCCTTAGTCACCAACAACACTCTGAATGCGTACATTGCTGCTGTCACACCCAAGAAGTTGGTTTTGTCCTCCTAACCATAACATCAGTTAAATACACCTGTGACTGACAAAGACGATTCATGGCCAGCAAAAAGAGCCATAGAATCATTAGGCTGGAAAAGACCTTTGAGATCATCAGCTCCAACCGTACCTGTCCACTACTAAATCATATCCTTATGCACTTCATCTACCCACCTTTTAAACACCTCCAGGGATGGCGACTCAACCACCTCCCTGGGCAGCATCTGCCAAGTGCCCGAGAACCCCTTCTGTGAAGAATTTTTTCCTAATGTCCAATCTAAACCTCCCTTGATGCAACTTAAGGCCATTCCCTCTTGTCCTGTACCCTGTCACTTGGGAGAAGAGACCAACATGCACCGCAACACAACCTCCTTTCAGGTAGTTGTAGAGAGCAATGAGGTCTCCCCTCAGCCTCCTCTTTTCCAAGCTAAATGATCCCAGCTCCCTTAGCCGCCTCCTGTAAAGACTTGTTCTCCAGCCCCTTCACCAGCTTTGTCACTCTTCTCTGGACTCGCTCCAAGACCTCAATGTCTTTATTACAGTGAGAGGCCCAAAACTGAACACAGTATTCGAGGTGTGAAGAATCGAAAGCTAAGCATTTCATTTATGGAGAAACGAAAACAGGAATAATTTTTCTTGCCTCTGTTTAAACCAGTCAGTATATTTCTAAGGTGAGCCTTTCTCCAAACTGCATGATGTGCCTCTGTGTGTCGAGCCAGTACAATCCTCATATGGAGGAGGAGTGTATGAGAAGAAATAGCTATATGTTACTCACAAACACATCAATTGCAGTTAAGGCAGTAGAGTAGGCATGAAAACTACAGCTCACTTTGCATGGTGTAACTGGGTAAAAACAATCCCCTGTAATCACGTAATCATCATGGATTGCATGCTGTGCTTCCGAAGGACTAACATGAAAGACTTGAGAATATTGAAACAGAAGTACGCAAAATGTCAAGGTGTTTTGTAGACTGCAGCAGCTTTTGAGATAGAGCACAAGGATTTTAAAAAAATCTCATTTAATTATTTTTATTATAAATACCCAGGTTGATGCAAACACAGACCCACAGAAAAGAAGGCTGAGGGAAGGCTTTATGACCGTATTCCAGTATTTAAAGGGTGGCGACAAAGAAGATGGAGACTCCCTTTTTACGAGGAGTCACATGGAAAGGGCAACGATACAAGTTACTCCGGAAGAGCTTCTGTCTGGACAAAAGGGGCCAGTTTTTCACAATAACAATCAGCCATTGGAATAACCTCCCCAGGAAAGTGGTGGATTCCCCAACACTGAACACTTTTAAGATTCTGCTGGACAGGGACAGAGGCTGGTCTAGACCGTGCCTTTAGCAAGAAAGGTCGGACCAGATGATCCTTGAGGTCCCTTCCAAGCTAGTATTCTATAATTCTATGATTTTTGCCTCCCACCATTGCTGCCACCTTCCATAAATAACTGAGAAAAGAAAGGTGAATTAGAAAAAAGCAAACTAAAGCTTAACATTAAAAGTATTTTTTGGTTTTCTTGCTGATTATCTTATGCCTAGGATACAAAAGACATGCCATTTCTTTCCTTACTCTGCTAATTAGAGACACCACATCCCCTGAATAGAGCGTTGGAGGTATATTCTCAGCTATTCTTTTTTACAAGAGAATAAGAGTCACGTTTATAACCTAGAAGTACCAAGTATTCATATACAAGCAGCCTATTTGCACATAGGCACTTTAATCAAATTGGCATTTCACACCTTTTCAAAACTAAAACTGTTCCAAAAGAGATCAACACTAAAAGACTTGGATGTGGCACCAAAAAAAGTTGTAGTAGGCAGAGTTGATATAGGAATATTTTTTAAGCTACCGCTGAAAGCCTACAGAGCCTTGAAATAGATGAAATCTAATTATTACATCTGAATACAACTGAAACAGTGGAGTGACTGATAAGCAGGCAGAAAACAGAACAGCAAGTAGAACAACAGTAAACCATTAACGGGCTAATGAAAAATCTACCCAACATATCTATGGTATGATATGAGGATGCGCAGAAATACCTAACCTGAGTATTTAAAGATGCCTATTACAAACTGAATAAACAGTGCTGCCGATAAGTGGAATTTCCTGCATGTTTACGCATGGATCATAACCAATTTATAGTTGCATTATAGAAGATGATAATTAGAAGGAGAATTCATAATACAGTATATAAAGAACTGGTGCATAAAGGGGATGCAGAGCTTCCTTCCTCTGGATTTGGCCTGTTAAAGCTCAGTGTGTGTCATTTAATCAGCATACAGTGTTATGTTTACCTGTCATACTGCTCTCGCAAGGAAACCTGCACAACAAACGTACTATGAAGAAGAGCTTTGTGGCTTTATAAGGTTAAGTCAGATTTGGAGTAGCCAGTAGGTGAGTCGCTGCAGATTAAAATACCATGAGTGGGTTGAGTCTGAAGTATTTGGAATACCAGCAGCTCCACAGAGACAATTATGCCTGAGATTATGAATAAATTCTCGTTATTTTCAGCATTATGGAAAAGACACTTCAACATTTTAAGTGGATGTTAAGCTGTTTTCATCTGATGACCAGTCACTGACCATAGCCCTGAGGCCTCTGGTGTCACCTTCTTCAACATTTCCAAGGCTTCCGCTTGGTAACATCTGCTACCGGCTGATGTTGTGTTTTATTGTAGGCTCATAGATAATTCACTCCACACTGAGAACTAGTCATTACTGCCTATTAGCTACAGAAATACATGTAATAAAAAGCATTAGCACACAATTGTAAGAAGCTAATCAGAAGCTCGATGCTAGTTAGATAATGTCATTACAACTAAGCAAACTAAACCAGAACTCCAGGCCAGGCACAGCCTGACAAGCGCTGAGGCTGGTGTCCTTAGATTAGCACAAAGCCTGTAAGTGGGCAACACCCCATTTACTGGGCTACAAGGCTACACATGCATGAGGCTTCTTGGACACTGCTGGCAACAGAACAGGGCTCCACATGCTTAGATGCCTGAACAGCAATTTAATGCTTCTGCCACTTCTAAACCACTTTCTCCACAGCAGCCGAGCTCTCCATCCTTAATAGAAAGGACAAACTCAATATCTCACAAATATCACTAATAACCTTGCTGGATACATTAAATGGAAAATATCTTTAAATATGTTGAATATTAGAGCTGACTGTCACCCTTCACACAACAAACAGAGCAAAGCTATTTAGGGAGGGCATTTCCATCTAAAAGAAGTGCCGGATATCTTGCAACATATAATTTGCATAACCAAGAGATGGCAGCACTCCATCAACCATTTGCCTGAAGTATCTATTTGAAAATGATTATGCATCTGTAAGCACAATATTTCAGTGTGTGAACAACATCAGAAGATTAAAACAATGGAATAACAATGGAGTGAGATCAGTGATTATTATTCTATTGCTTTATGAAGGTCTATAAAGATGAAATTCATTCACTAGTAGCTTGAATTATGTTTTACCCAGCTGACATTAAGAATAGGACATAGCAAGTATTTTTTTTTATTTTGGTTGTCTCATACATGCATCTTCTCGAAACGTGTTTCATAAGATAACAAAATGACCTAACTCCCCTTTCACCAAAACTATAGAAGCATATATATATATGTATAAAAATATACATTGCCATTCGAAGCACTCTCTCAGCCTTTTCCCAGCAGCTGGAAAAGTTCCCTGGTTATAATCTTAAGGACCAAAGCACCTCTAAAAATTTAATTAAGTTTTAAATACATATATATATGTGTGTGTGCGTGTATACTGCAGATTGTTTCCTGCAGACAGATGCTGACAGAAACTGGAGGAGCTTAGCATCTCCCAAAGCCTTTCAGTGTCCTGTATCATCAGGCTTACATGTTTACAAGAGGTTTGTTAGCAATAATAATTAACCTCTTCTACCACATTCAGTCCAATTTATTTTTAGGTTCTATGAACAGTGTATGAACTCCAGCAACAGCCTGCATGGAAATCAGTAGTACAGCTACACAGACATTATGAGGTGATTAGGAAACTGGGGAAGAGGCAGATGACAATGAACTGGGCTGAAGAGGAAATTGTTGAACTGAGATGTTGCTGTTGGATGAGTTTTGAGAACAGTATTATTTAACTTAATGAGGAGATTCACAACTGACTAAAGCTAACGTTGGTTTCCACCTCAGTTCCTTATTGCTAGAACTCATTTTTCTAAGAAAAAGCTGAGGTTGAAACAACTTTGATTGTATTTCAGAAAAAGTATGTCACAAATAATTTGCATAAGTTCAGTAAGGATCTTACTATTTTTTGCATCTATATATTATTCTTGCTTTAAAATACCCGGCTTGATTTTCTCCTATTGCAACCCATTTTACCTTAACGTCTCTCAGACTTCACTAGTGTTACACTTAGTTTGATCCAATACACAAAGAGAATCAGCTTGTTTTCATACAAAATACTGGACATAAGGCTTTAGGGAGGTTGGTTTGGGTTTTCTATTTAAATATGACCTTGTTCTTCCATGGCATCTCTGTCTCTAAGGAGACGTGTCCACCACTACTCATAGAATCATAGAATCATAGAATCATAGAATCACAGAATCATAGAATCATAGAACAGCCTGAGTTGGTAGGGACTCACAAGGATCATTGAGTCCAACTCCTGTCCCTACATAGGACAACCCCAAAACTCACACTGTGTGTCTGCAGGCATTGTCCAAATGCTTCCTGAGTATTGTCATGCTTATTGTCATGAATATTGCATTCATTCCTGATATTTCTAATTACACGAAAGATGATCTCTCTTAGAAGACCAGCAAGCAGATTCAGTTTTGTTCAACAGCTTAAGAAATACTGTACAGCTGGAGTATCACCCAAAAAATAATTCAGTATTTCATCAAAAGATACTAAGTGTAGGTGGTAACTAGAAACTGGCATAGCAAGTATGTTTTTATTCTATCTTTTATTCTAACATAAAGCGTACATCTTAAATTGCAACGATCAGACCACATGAAACTACTACTATCGTGAGACCAAGTCTCTTAACTGATCATCTCTTTTTGTTTTTTCCTAAAGCATAAGGCTGCAGCATCAACTCTCTCCTCTTTCTCACACAACCTAATCTTGCTGCCTATAATGAGCTCCAATATCACTGGAAGGATATCCATGGCATTGTGCATACTGCCTAGATCAAAACATTCCAAGGAACTGAACAAGTTCTCCAAAAAAATAGATTGGAAGCTAAGTTTTTCTGACTCTAACTACTTCTATTTATGGGCCTGGAGTTCCCATTCATTATTAGGTCAATACATTTTCAGAGGTGACAAATGAAATCTCAATAACCTACATTGCAAGGAATTTATAACAGCATGCTTCCTGAATTATGATTAAATCAACAGAAATCTTGTCTTTTATAAACAGGCTTTAAAGAACCAGACAAAATAAAATATCATTCCTGGGGGGAAAAATAATTTTCTCTCTCAGATGATTAATTTCTCCAGAGCTCCTCTTCCACTTACACTATGATGTGGTTGTATCAGAATCAATAATCTATTTATAGATAAAAGGGCAACTTTTTACTCAGCAATTAGTAGATTTCTACTGCTTTCTGTTGTATTTAGTATTCCTTTTAAGTTCTTTTTTCTCCAGATAGAAAACTTTAGATAACTACTTTGAAGATAATTCCCATATCAAGCTGAAAGCACAAAAGCTAACTAAAGTTCAGAACATTTTAAGTTCTGACTGAGGGAAGAGAGGACAGCTCACTTCTTCCGTTTCGTCCCAACTCAGCTCAGGGTCTTTCTCTAGTGTCATAGTTTCCACCCTGTAGCTTTGCTTTGGATTCCTTTACCTTGTTCACACCCATGAGCAACCCACCAGTCTGCTGGGCAAACAATAATAGGTTTCTTTTTTTAATTTCTGTGATGAAGTTTTAATTAAGTTATCCCCTCCCGATACACCCATTTGTAACATGTTCCTGTAAGATGTGTTCTAAATGCTCTATTGCCTACATGACTTAGAGATTGCTTTCATGAATTTTTTCTAAGGAAAATATATAAAAACATGCCACTGTGAAATTCAACACAATCCTTTTACAAATAAATTGATGGCACCTTGTAAGTTGTATTCCTACAATTTTATTTAAAAGAGCAAGATCTCTTGATTAAATAAAACTTAAGGGCAAAGGGCAGGACCCCATCAGTGATTAGACACAAACTTTCCAGCACCATGAATTCAGATTTAAATTTTGAGTTGAAGACTCCAAGGTGCTTGTGGCACCTCTTATGTCACAAGGTGCTGGTGTCACTATTTGGGGTATTTAAAGGTACATCATACTTTGATGTCTCCAATTATTTGTGCTTCACAACAATTTGAAGACCATCGTGACTTTCAGGGCAGTATTTGATGACATTTAAGACCAACGTAAACTCAAATCAATACACACATGTTTAATGCTGAGAACAAATACAGCTTTTTACCTGCTGAACAACTAAGTGAATGGATAAGAGAGATATTTTGATTGTGTTTCATGTAGATTCTTACCCATGCTAAGGTAAACAGTTTACAGAAAGAGATTTAAGCGTAAAGACCACATTTTCAGCCTGCTGAAGAAGGACATGTTAAATCAGGCCTTGTCACCAAGTGTGGCCAGCAGGTTGAGGGAGGTGATTCTGCCCCTTTGCTCCACTCTCGTGAGACCTCACCTAGGGTACTGTGTCCAGTTCTGAAATTCTCAATATAAGAAGGATATAGAGCTGTTGGGATGGGTACTGAGGAGGCCACAAATAAGATCAGAGGGCTGGAGCAGCTCTGCTATGAGGACAAACTGAGAGAGCTGGGGTTGTTCAGCCTGGAGAAGTGAAAGCTCTGGGGAGACCTTACAGCAACTTTATAAAAACTGTTCAGTACCTGAAGAAAGCTGGGGAGGGACTGTTTACAAGGGCACGTAGTAATATGACAAGGGGGAATGGCTTTAAATTGGAAAGGGAAAAATTTAGATTACGCATTAGGAAGAAATTCTTCAGGATGAGGGTGGTGAGGCCCTGGCACAGGTTGCCCAGGGAACTTGCGGATGCCCTCTCCACCTTCAAGGCCAGGTGGAACGGAGCTTTGAGCAGCCTCCTCTGGAGGGAGGTATCCCTGCCCAGGGTAGGGGAGGTGGAACTGGATGATCTTTAAGGTCTTTTCCAACCCAAACCATTCCATGAGCCTATAATTGTCGATTTGGGCAAGATACCTATGAAACCTGCCTCCAGAAGCAGGCCCCCTGCTCACCCAGCATGCCTAGCAGAGAACTTGTATGATGCAAACATCTGTAACTTTTGTAATAAATTGAGCACAGAGGCTCCTGTCAGATGGTCTAAGATGCGTGGGAAGCCCACCTTAGCACCCAGACTTGTGCGACTGTTAATAAACTCAGTGTCTCTGCTTGGCGTGTGAGACTAGCTGTTTGCACGCCAGGTAATGAATCTGACCTTCCTGATAACAGTGTTGGACTTTTAACATACAATGGTTCTGGTGACAGAACTCACGGGGGCAGAACTCAGCTGTGGTGGCCTGTCCTGTGTCAAAACTAAGCTGAAAGAAATTCAGGCAAGCTCAATTCATAGTTGTCACATTATCTTGAACAATAATTTTGCTTTATCCTGCTTTAATAATAATAAAAACTGTGATGCTATGCCATGGGAGAGGGCCATGGTTCATTCCATTGCTAAAGGAAGGCAGAGTAAAAAAGTGACTAATACAACCTTGAGAAGTTTCTCTGATCACCTGCAAAGAGGTTTCTCAGTTCTGTTAAGATAAGCCGGTTTAGAATTAAATATTTCAGCATTAACACCTAGATCTCAGCTCCTCTGTGTTACTTGGAAGACAATTGACTAGGAATCATAAATTTGCACTGCATTTGTTAACCGGTAGTGCAACATTTACCTTAACTTTCAAAGGCAGGATCTGCCTGCTGGCACACAGCTCCCCAAGGCAAGTCCTATCAATGAAAAATGCACTTTATTAAAGAGGTATGCACTTTTTTCCCCCACCAGCTTAAACACACCAGTTTCAGTATCTCTGCACAGGAAGCTACTATCCACAAGCCACTCACAGAGCATCCTCGCACTTGTCTGACGTCTGTGCCTCTTACACCGCAGCGAAACCTGCTCCGTTCACTGAAAAAAAGAGCGCAGTGGGATATAGCTGCGAATGGACTCCCACGTCAGTTATTGTTGATGGTGATAAACAATCATCTCCTGGTTAACAAAGCACACACCGAGTCCTATGGCTCACTTTCTGCATGGTTTAACAATTCGCAGATAAACTCCACAGCCCACTCTACCCTCAGTAATGACTCAGATCTTCCTAAACACTTAGTTGAAGTTTGTTTACAACAATGTCGCCTGCTGCATCAGCAGGAGGAGGTGTCTGGGTTTCCTTTCTTTATACATAGATATATTTTTTTGTAAGCAAATGCAACTGACAAAACTGTCAACTCTTTTTATTGTTTTCAACTTATATAAACAGAATTAAGCTGCAGGGAGTCTATTAATAAAGGCCTACACAACAAAACCATTCACAATCTTCAAGGCAGGTTTTAATCTCCCAGAAAAAAATCAATTTTATTTAGAATAAACTAGTAGAGAATGGAGATTACTCCAGGGAATTAGTCTTTAAAGTATGATGGAGAAATATAGATTTTCTTCCCTACAGGAGGATGATGTTGCAGCGCATATAAAACGTACCCTAACAATTACACAAAGACTTCTTTAAAAATCCCACACTTTTTAACCCTATGGATTTCTAGCAATAAGTAATTCTGATAAAAACAAGAAAAAATCTAATTAGAGAGGCAAATACACAAAAGAAAAAGCTTAGAGCATTCAATGAGTTCCACTGCAGCAATAAACCACTCCACCAAAGCCCAGGAGGTCAAAATACATCCCCTGTGTTGACTACACTGCAGAACTAACCTTGTGCCCTTGCTTTCCATATCTATAGCATCTCCAAACTGTCACAAAGAGATGAGCACAGAGGGTGAGGTTATATTCTTACAAGTTAAATGACCACCTGGAATACAGCTGCCAAGACCTTCGCTCACAGATGGTGACACTTTGTCTTGGAGGTTGAACCTTTTCAAACAACCCAGAGAACACGAATCCTGCTTTTGGTTATACCTGTATGGGTGTGCAGCTGAGTGCATCTTCATCAGCTTCAGCAGAGAGAAAGAAGCTGTCTCTAGTGAGCACAGAATTTGATGCATTTTCCGTCCAATGTGGACACTACTGGGTTTTTAACACTTATAGCTTGGAGAAATCAGAATGAATTCAAGTCCTCACACTCTACATTTACTTTTTAACAGGGACAGGGTTTCACTTTTTACCTCTGATTTATATTTCTCTTAGGCAGAAAAGTGAGATCTGAACTCTGTGCCTATTATTCCCACTGCAAAAATTTAAAGAAGCTTTTGATTCACTGAGAAACAAACAGCAGGAAGGCTGTACTACTTGAAAAAACACCTCTCAGCTCTTTACAGTTTTTAACTGTCTATGTTCCAAGATCTTCCTCAAGTACCGGTGAAAGCCTTCTCCTAACAGTTAATTAGGGAGAATTACAATTTGCATTTTGCAAAAACTACAGAGCCACAAGTGCAATGACAGCTCGTCTGGCTGGGAGCTTTAGTGGCTGTTGGAGTTCACTTGTATTTTCAAAAAACATTTAGCTTGTGTTTTTTTCTACATAGAGATGCAACCTGAAAACACAAGCCTGAATACTTCATGACTCTCAGGAATCACTTTTTAGGCAGTCACAGCCTCTTTGGGAAGAAAATCCTGTATCTGAGCAAGGAGAAAAGTTCAGATCCAGAGCTGAGGCGAATGTCATCATTTTCTTCTCTTTATTAAATTCAGATATATTCATGAATATCTAACAGTTATTTTGCTATTGCTGCACAAACATTACTCCTGCCTAGAAGTTGTTACATTCTGTCTTTGCCTATACTTGAATTTGATTTTGCCCCAGAGCAGGCATTTTCTATTTTTGCAGTGAAATTTACTTTTCTGGAGAACTAACCTCGTCTCTACCAGTAGAAAATACTTATTTGCCTTACTGATACAGGAGCTTTTGCACCGACATTACATTATTAACAATTAAGCTAATCTTGGTGTAAATGACCTACAGTAGAATACAATGAAGCAGGCGAAGATGTGGTTTATACGGTTTGAAACCCAATTCACACAGGTGTCGCAAATTTGCATGGAAGGGTTTGATCTGGTGTCACCATCACTGTGTGTTGGGGTTGGGGGGGGAAGCTTGGATGGTTTTCATCAAAAGATACTGCACCGTTGTGCTTGTGGGTATGGATACATGCCTTCAGATCTGGGTGGCAGTTAGCACTTCTGCCATACACCTACACTTCTGAATGAAGTTGGTATCTATGCAACAGCTCCACTCATAACCACACATCAGGGTCTCTGCTTACACTGCCGCTGGAGCGTTTCAACACCGGCTGCCTTCCGTCCTCCTCCTTCATCCTAACTCCCCTATTCTTTGTTGTAGGAAATAACAATTCAGACAACGGCAATGTCTCTTTTCCTTATTGGTAAACATTCTCTGGATACATCTGCTGTGACGATGATAAGGCAGAGGTCCGCTCTCAAATGGGAAAAACAGAATGTCAGTTTACATAATGGCCAGAAAACAAGAAAAAGAACCTACGCACTCGAGCAGCAAGCCTGTTTCTATCTTGCTTCATTGTCTTAACAGGATTCTTATTGTGTTTATATTTAGAGACATGGGAAACTGTGCTAGCCATGCTACCCATTGTTACTTAACCTCAAACAACCTATGTAATAGGCTGTCCATTGAGGAACCTGAATATGGACTCTAATCAAGGTGGCTAAACAAGATATAGGAAAATAAAGCTCAGTGCTTCCTCCATGTTTGGGAAAAAACAAACAGGAAGGCTCCCTCTTAGACTCACCTCTACAGAAAAGAGAGGGGAGTTTGGGTTTGTTTTTACAGGCTCAGTGAGGATTTCAGCTCTCCGTGATGTACCTGTTTGGCTTTCTCATCATTCACGCTGCCAGAAAATGGACAGAAACACCTCAGCAACTTATTTCCCAACTGGGAAACTTTTTCCTTTACTTTACTTTTCAGGGACAGTGTTTATCGGGAAAGCTTGTTTAAGAACAGTGGAAACCTGACATAACTGAGCCAGCACTGGCTGTGACTGCTGATCATCAGCAAGTTGCTTTTGATAACATAATTGTGTGTTGTGCTTGGGCAGGCTTGCTTGAACGATGTATAACCAACAAAACATTATGAAATAACTTGAATCCACATAACTAATGATATTGAATTGAATATAATGCTTCTAACAAAAACAGAGCCACAACTGTTAGGAGGCCATGACTCCAGCTCACATGCATCAGTACTGCAGAGGACTAACAGATGTAACAGAGTTTGAAACGCTAAATGCAAAACCATTTCACACAGAGAAAATACTTACAATGACTTCCGATTTAAGAATACGGTAAATTTATTTACACAACAGCTTCTAGTCTTACTTTGTCTTTCGGAGCGAAAATATATGAGCCTTTCAAATCAGCCAAGATGACAAACCTAAATCCTTTAAAGCTTTGAATTGGCAAATTTATATAAATGTCTTTTGCCTCTTTCTGTGGCACCTTGTTACAGGAAGCCATAGCATTTGAGGTTCCTTAATAATTAGTGGGGTTTCCTACAGAAACAGTCAAACTTTGGACATTTAAGTTAATAGGAATTAATTAGTAATAGTCTCTTGTATACAGCTGGGGGGGGGGGCTGTCAGAAAGCAGTACGATTCTTTTTCTTTGAATCATTGGGCCCTGATGGATGTAAGGCTGTGAAGATGGCCTATCAGGTATGCTGCAGGCTATGGTATTGCACACCAGAAGAGTGTTTCTTGATAGGAGATTGAAAGCAAGGGTTCTTAGTTGCTGTCCTTAGCAAACATTTTTCCTTGGTCAGCATACTTCTTGCTATCTCGTCTTGTCACCCAGTCATCAAACCACATAAGGCTGATGTAAAGACACGGTGAGTGAGAAGACTGTAGCTCTTTCTCACCTCTCCTTTCATTTTCCAATACCTCTGGAATCCTCCTGTACAAACATCAACAGGAAAGCAGGAGGCAATGCAAAAGGAACATCGGTCTCCAGAAGGAGCTCAGAGAAAAAGTGATCCTACATTGCACCTTCCCACTCCACCTGCAAGGAAAGAACCGCTTCCTGTTATGATTTCTGTTCTCTGATGCTCAGTTTTCATGTGCATATCATACCAGTACGCCTTGCATTTGCTGCTAGAGATGAAAACAATCAGATTTCTGGGAGAAAGGCCAAAGGCTGGCCTCATTAGGAATGGCTGCAGTAGGATTTCAGTTAGATTTTTTTAAATCAGACTTTTACTATGATTTTACTAAATTACCCTCAGTGCTTTCTCCCCCACCCTTAGAGTCTCCCTTTCTTTCAGGTGGTGGCACTGCTGCACCATTTGTGGTACTAGGCACAGATTCCCTCGCCAGATTTTAGAGTGTATCTTAACAAGTAATTAGAACAGTTTTCACTAACTCATGCTGTCGTCTTTCCAGCTCCTGCATGATCCAAATGGCTCTCAGGGGATGTTACATTATGGTTGGTTTGTTATTGTTTGTTCCAGGCCAGTGCCACCAGACAAAAGCGTTATAAAACTGTTGAGTGGTATTAATCACAATTTCTTAGGTGTCTATGTCTGCAATGTCCCTATTCTCACTTTCCCATTTTTCTGCTTAGCTTTCATTTCGTTCTGAAGGAACAATAAGGACGCGATGTACAGAGCACTTCACCACATAAAAGCTCAGAAATCGGCTGGAATATTTGTAAGCTTAAATTAAAAAAAAAAAATCTGAGAGAAAAATAAGCATTGCATTTAAGCGACTCCATCTCTTTGTTAGGAACGCCTGGGTTAGTATCTGAGAGCTTCCTTGCAAACAGCCAAACTCCCACCAGCTTTGAGTATTTCAAGCCCCTAAATTCAACTGAACCTTAACTATTTACCCATTGTGTGTCTCTATATCTGACTTGACTTCAGCATACAATGCAGAATGTCCCCTGCTGGGCATCCTCAAAACAAGGCCCTTTGAAAACAGTGTTTATTTCAATCCAGCTAATCCTTACAATTTCAAAACTCACTGAGATGTTTCATTCTCCCTGTGTCGAGCGGCAGGTATTCAATAGGTATTCAATCATACAGGGGGAGGAAAATAAACAGAGTAAATATCACTAATTTATTCCATTTCTGATCTTATTGATTCCAGGTCCAGCGGGCTTTTAAACCCATTAATTGAGGTAATAATAAGTAATAATAACTTTAGCCTGCCTCCCTCCTGGGTCTTCCCAGTACAATGATCTGGCTATTCAGTATTATAAAACAAGAAGCCCTTCAACTGAAAACTCACCGACACAAACAAAGATCCTCTGAAAATATGAAAAAGAAAGAAGAAACAACCCCTTTTGCCAAATGGCTAAAGGTTGTTAACTAGGTTTTAGGAAGAGGAGTATGAGCCTGGTAGATTGACTGATTTAGCAATAATAACAAGCCTGCATTTACATAGCGCTTTACATCTTCAAAGTGTTGGGTAAACATTAACTAATTGATCCAGTCAGAAAAACAACTGCTTCCAGTGTGACATAACGTACGTAGTCACAAGAGAACAAGTTATTAACTAAAGGAAGCAATTTATTTGAAAATCCATTATCATAAATTATACTGATCTTTTTTCTCCTTTTTTAAGTTATTCCCTTTGCAGTCTGATTAATGCATGGATTAATTTGCTCATGATTTCTGGAAATCTAGTAAGTGCAAACTTAATAGGAGGCTGATAGAAATGTCAGAGGTAATTGATGCTTTAGACATCATGCTTTAGACATGATGCTTAAACTTAGAGGGACAAAAGACCTATCAAACCAACATAGCACTTCCTCGTTAACTCCACACAAGGTATTTTTGCCTACCTCTTTTATCAACATTTTTTATGACAGAATTTTCAACTGAACAATTGCATAGAAGATACATTTTTTAATGGTAAGAAGTAGTTTGCACTGTGCCACATAAGGACAAAAGTGTTATAGAAGTTGGGGCCATTCCATTTATTTATTTTTCCCCTACATGGATTGATACAAAAAGTGTCTGTTCCCATTCTTGGTTTGTCTGTTCTTTTAAACGTGGCCTGATCTGATCTCCAAATCAGGTAAATCCTATTATACTGTTTCAGTCATGAATACAAAGGAAACATTCCATAATCTGTCCACAAGAATCTAATCCAGGTGTGTGTCTTAATGAAATATGCACACAATGATAACACATACATTGTGTGTTATCAGAAGGCAAAAATGTCTTCATCCGCGAATGCTGCTCAGTGTAAACATTCTGTTTATCACTCCAGTGTGTTTGAAAGCCTTTTTTTTTATGAGAAATATAGTTGGAAAGACACCAGTGAATCTCAGTTTACCATAACAGACTAACACTCCTGCCCTGCCCTACATTCAAAGTCAGCTCTCAAGTTCCTTTCCCTCTCCGCTAACATCATGAAGTTCTGGCTGCTGCACCGCACTACCCATCCTCACATTAGCTCTTGTACTAGCCAATAAGTAAAAACCATTGTAATGCTGTCTGGCTTGTGAAGAGAAGAACAATAAGAAAAATCTGAGCCTGACAGCCAGCAGTCCATGGTGATTACAGAGAAAAGGGACTGCATTTTTTACTCTCTTTTTGTTATTGTTATTAAGGTCAGTGTCATCCATCAAGATGCGGAGTTATTTCTGACACAGTTTCTGAGGTCAATTGGTCATGTGCAACGACAAAAGAGATTCATGGAATAATGTGTCCAAAAACTGGAGAATGTGCTTTTTCACTTTTTATTGTCATGCCCCTACTCATATTTCAATGCCAGAAATGGTCAAACAGAGACATTTGAAAATACCAGTTGAGTAAACAACGAGACGAAACCGCAAGTAACTCACGGATGTATAGTTTGAAAGCCATGCAAATTTTCCTTCTAAGCTACCGTTGTTCCCTTTATTCAAAATATTCAGTCAGGTTTTAGCCAGGAGAAACATTTCATTGGCCTCCTTCTGCTCCAAGTATAACCTCTCATGCTATGAATGACTTGGCTGGCACACTACCGTCTTTGTCCTTCCTTCTAGTAGTTTGCAAATGAATCTTTGCCTGAGTTTTAATTCAGGGGAAATCTTGGGCCAAGCCCACAGAGGTTCCATCACCGTACCTGCCACATCCCCGCAGTAAGAACTGCTGAAATCAGTAATAAATGGGCAAAGATTGAATCCAACAACCAGCAGGACGCTGAATGAGAAATTGCACTTTTGTCCTCTGCTCTGCAATGGCTGCACAAATACAAAGCTGCAATACCTTCTGCCACCCTCATCCCTCTCTCTTTGATAGGAGAGCAGGAATATCAGTGCTTCCCGTGTACTAGAGCCAGTCAGAGGAGAATTCTGTACTGAGCATGTGAAGCCTCTACAAGAGGCCCTTAACTCCTATAAGCTACTCTTTTGTGACAAAGAAACTCATGGTTGGTTGTTTCTCACTGAATAATTGGAAAGAAGGACTCCTTATGAGCTACAAAGATGAATTCTCTAGGAATATGAGAAGCACGATTCGAACAGGCCTTATGAGGAAGGGCTGAGAGAGCTGGGGGTGTTTAGCCTGGAGAAGAGGAGGCTGAGGGGAGACCTCATTGCTCTCTACAACTACCTGAAAGGAGGTTGTGGAGAGGAGGGAGCTGGCCTCTTCTCCCAGGTGACAGGGGACAGGACAAGAGGGAATGGCCTCAAGCTCCGCCAGGGGAGGTTCAGGCTGGACATTAGGAAAAAATTCTTCACAGAAAGGGTCATTGGGCACTGGAACAGGCTGCCCAGGGAGGTGGTTGATTCACCTTCCCTGGAGGGGTTTAAGGCACGGGTGGACGAGGTGCTAAGGGGCATGGTTTAGTGTTTGATAGGAATGGTTGGACTCGATGATCCCGTGGGTCTCTTCCAACCTGGTGATTCTATGGTTCTATGATTCTATGAAGCTACAGTCTGTTTCTCTTTTGAACTGATCAGTCTATGCCATCTATCCCAGCGTACAGGCCCATACAGCACTTCTGACAAATGAAATAGTAGCATTATCTTTCTGAATTTATAGAAAGCAATAAGCATGTGGCCAAGCTGTACAACAACTGCATTACTCACCTGTGGTGTGAGCCAGTACCTTCAGTGTTTTCAGTGCAGTTTAGCTCATTACATTTGATAACAGCTTATTTGCAGGCCACGGGCATAATGTGAATGCTCCATAGTCACTATTGATCACTTAATTGCAATGCAGTACCATAAAGTGGCATAGAAATTACATGGTAAATAATTACTAAGTAAACAGTTGCATTTGTTTCATTTAATTTCACAGCTTTACAAAATTTGTCACATAGTAGTTCATAATTTAAGCTTAAACAGGTCCCATGAGTGGTAACAAAGTGTTTAGTATAAAAAGCTGCAGTGAATTTCTTCTCACTTCTAAAGTTTGCAAGGTAAAAAACCAGAAATCATACTGAAGGTTGCATCACACTATTAAACTTGGAGTACAACAACCAAGAACAGGAATAAGTTTATAAGGATTTAGGTGGATGTGGATCTAGGAGGCACAAGACAGTTCTGATGTCCCTGTTTGTGCCAAATTTCATCATTCTTAGCCACAGCCCTGAAGAAATGCAAATACCCAGAAGAAATACAAACCTGATATTTTTAATCGATACCATTATTCAGTGAGACACATCCAGTTTAACAGGAATCAGCACTAGGTCAGTTGTTAACAGCCTGTTTAGTCCCACTTTAGAGTCAATGACATACTGACAGACACACACATTGACAAAACAGCTCTTGAAAGCAAAAACATTCATTATTTAACTGTGGTATCAAAGCAATCATTAAAAAAAAATGAGATTCCGAAAAGCTGGACTCATTTCCATCTTATCTCTGTAAAAGGCTGGCTCGTTACCCACCAGGATGGCAGCCCCTACATTTTCAAACATTGCACAAATCAGCCTGTCTGCCCCAACAAACACTGACCTCGCTTTGGAGGAAGAATCCCATTTAAACACCCAGAGTCACAAGGGGGTTATTCTTCTGTATTCTCAGGGTTTGCCCTTCCTAGATAAAACCAGTACTGTAAACTCAGCAGGAGATTAAGACAAAGTTCTCAAACCCAATGGCTCAGCCATTGTCCCTTGATAGCCCTCAAGTGTGGGCTCAAGATAAGGCACTTCTCAGCAATAAGTTCTTTTTCCTGCTTCTTCATCCTCCCACTGCCTTCTACACAAACAGGCTGGGTTACTGCATTCCCTGCCCCAAGAACGTGCAGGCTAAAACACAACATTCAAAACTTTCTGTAGAGCAGCTGCAAATTCTGTCACCTCTTTTCAGGTAGTTACTTCGTTAGAGGCACAAAATTTTAAAACACCGTATAGGCTTTCTAGTATTCTCTCAAGCCCTCTGTTCCACATTGATTCCTTCTATGAAACACATTTGAAATATCATTTCAATGATTATTTAGTTTTGCCTTTGTGAAGACAGAGAGAGTCTGTGATACAAAGACACGTTGAGAATCTGAGGTGCACAATTTCTTTTTCCCAGCTCCCTGTATTTTTCTCTTTTAGGCGGAGCTGTACAGAGAGAGGACTTTCTTTTCTGAAATGTCAGGAATCTGGGGACACTGATAGGTCTCGATGGCCCTGATCCCCTTGCCCTTGGGCCCAGGAGCTCCATTTAAGTCCAAGCTTTCAGCCCTTGCCTGGACTATTTTTGTAGGCAAGCTTGCCTCCAGGTTTGCCTCTGGGCTGGACCTTGGATCTACATGGCAAGCATCTTGATTTCTTCAGACACACCTCAGATCTGTGCTGTAGCTCTGCAGCCCTGTTTTTAGCCTTGTGTCCTGGTTGAACTTTGGACCCATGTTGCAGCCTTGTCTCCAGCCCTGTCCCTGTCCCCTTTCATCCCTGGTGGGGCTCCCTGGACCCTGGACCTGGTTCATCACTTACCCTGTCTGGGGCTGTGGATGGATCCTGTTGCCAGCTCCTGGCTCTCACACCATGTAGTCCCTGTAGGATTGTGCCCAGAGGACACAGCCACCATGGGGTTAATCCTTGGCACCAAGCTCATCTCCCTGTAACTGGTGGCAGGTGCTTGCTGTTCCCTGACATAAAATGATAATCCATAAATACGCTCTAGTAACAGTAACCATGATTTATTTTTCAGTCTTGTAGAAAACTAAACCTGAAACATGTGGAACTTCCTTGGGTTCCTCCTTTATACAACTGAAGGAGAAATCAATTGTTCTCAAGTCCTGCTTAACTCTCCCAACAAAGTGCCTCCTGTTATAACTGATGAAAACAGATTAGCTCTCTTAAACATCATTTTATGAGATGTGTTGCAATTATCAGAAGCCACAGGTTTGTCTAATTTATTTTTTTAAAAAAGGATGCCAGGCAATTTACAGCCCTGAAGGTTCCATCTGCTAATTATTACAGATGAAAATAAAGAACTGGAAATTTTCAAGCCCCAAAGCTTTCATGAAATGTAGAAATTCACTGCAGAAAACCACTGCAAAAAACACTCAGGCATCCAGGATGAAATTCTGCAACATGTGAACATCTCGGGTTACAAAGTGTCCTTTGCTTTCCTGTGCAGTCACACAAGTTGAGAATGGCTGGCAGTCACACCCAAAGTTTACTTATCTCAGAAAAATAACACTCATTTTAACTAAGGTACACGCATAATACCCTTGGTGGCTGACTCTCTTGACATGTATAGAAAAATACATAAGCTTTAAGGGCAGGATCAAACCTACATGACTGGAAAATTAGCTAATTTTACCTGCTTAAAATATGCCAACCATTGTGTCTTAGCACAATGATTACAGAAGACAGAGATTTGTCCCAGAATTTGTTTCTTTTCCATGAGATTTGTGCTGCACAGAGCACCCTGATGTATGGAGGATTTACATTGTCTTGTACAATTTGGAGGAGATAAATGAGAGTCAGGCGTCAAATTTTCAGTAAGCAATGTTGCATATAACAATTCTGACCATTTGCTAGCAGAATAATTACTTATGCACTAACTCAATTTATCAGTTGTTGAAGAGAAGGCTCCCAGGGGACCTTATAGCAACCTTCCAGTACTTATAGGGGACTACAGGAAAGCTGGGGAGGGACTTTTTAGCAAGGCCCATTGTCACAGGACAAGGAGTAATGGTTTTAAACTAAGGGAGGGGAGATTTAGAGTGGATATAAGGAAGAGATTTTTTTACAACAAGGGTGGTGAAACACTGGCAGAGGTTGCCCAGGGAGGTGGTAGATGCCCCATCCCTGGAAACAGTCAAGGTCAGATTGAATGGCGCTTCGAACAAGTTGAAGATTTCCCTGCTCCTTGTCGGGGGTTGGACTAGGAGACCTTTAAAGGTCCCTTCCAACCCAAAGTATTCTGTGATTCTATATAGATAGGTTAGACATTTTACATCTGGAGTCTAACTTCAGCACTGATGGGAAGAGATTCTTCCCATAAAAGTCACATCGTGCCCCATTTTGCACTTTTGTAAAGTTAGTCACCCCACTGATTTTAATGGTGTTATTTCTTCATTACATGACCACCTGAGAGCAGAATTTGCTGCTATATGACCTCAGCGCGTCGCTCCCTATCAACAGAGCTACACTGTCTGTTTGCTGAACACAAAATTGGTTTTTAACATTGTTTTAAAGGCCGATAAAGTCCTGCATAATTTCATAAGTTGTCTATAAAATCGAATTGCTGACTCTAAGCCACTAATATCATTCAATACCGATCTATTGATCATTCAAAAAATGCAGGCTGAAAGTGTGTGCAACACTTGCTATAAATTTCTGTATACCAGACACACAATGCACTGCTGGTCAAGGTTATGAAAGCTAAATGAACATGCTTGTTTCAGTTTAATGATCTCTGTTCCTGACAACTTTATCCTCACAGGCAAATTGCATTTTTTCTATCACAGAAACACAGTTGTATTTTATTTTATTTTATTTTATTTTATTTTATTTTATTTTATTTTATTTTATTTTATTAGAAAGCACTATTTGTATATGGGATCCCTTGTACATCTGAATGCTGAATTATGATTAATAATGCTACACTGATAACTGGTTTTCTTCACAAGATATAAGACAGCTTTTACAGGCTGATACCAATTTAAGTAAGAAGCACCTACATTTCTACTTAAAAGAGAAAATAGAGATAGTCTGAAAGATAATTAGATAATTCTCTCAGTATTTTCCTGTCATGTCACTAATGACATAGATACATAGTAAATATGACCATATGTTCACATTCATAAATACTATCATTTTACAATGCCGGCCATTGTATTGCGACCTAAAGATCACAAACAGTATTAGAGCATTCCAGACACCTATAGAATTCACTGAAATTACAGGAAAGATTAGCAGAATAAACACTTCCAGCCTTTCCAGGCTCTCTTCCTAAGTTTGTTTAAATAAGGGAGAAGATGGAGACACTAAAAACAAATGGACAAGTCCCAAGTCTGGCAGAACCCCCTCAACTGGACACTCTCTAGGCTTCCCCAACGTCCATTCAAATTTGCCTAAACATCAGATGAGCCTGTTGTTTGGTTGATCTCTTGGACTATGGGTCTCAGTTTACCATCCCTTATCAGCAATAGGCTCAGGAATTCCAAGCCTGTTTGTTTCAAGTAAACCTATTCTCTGGAACAGGTTCCCAAGAACAGTTGCTGTTTGCAGTTCTAGACAGAATAACACATTGTTACATTTTGAAGCTCGATGTTTTCAGTTCTCTTGAATCTTCCTTAGAGTTCACTCTGAATCTTTAAGAAATCCTGATCTTTTCACTCTAAATTTTAGCTGGGGACCAGTGAAGGCTCTATCCCTTCCCTACTTTTGGTGCTCAGCCATGCTCTTTCATTTCTCTCTGTTTCTCCTTTCCCCATGTTTCATATCCCCGAGTTCCTCTTTGCTCAGTAACTTTGCACCCCAGTCTAGAAATCCATGCTGAGCACAATCTCTGCACTGAATAAAAAACATTTCTGAAATCCATCTTTATGCTTTGGTATAAACATTCCACTGTAACTGCTTAACTCTACTAATTTTCTTTTTCTTGACAATCACATCCTCTAACCTCCCTCTCTTTCTCTACACCTCAGCTGTTAAAATACCCTTCCTTTATTTGTGTCCCTTGCCCAGTTCCTTTCCCGTTACCTTCCACTGAGCAGAATCATGCTTCTAATGGAACCCACCTACATTTCCCCTCTCAAAAAATCCAACCTTTTTTTTCTTGCCTTCAAATTTCTGATTTGTGTAACATCTGCACTGTGCTTATCTTACCTATTTATTTTGCATGGTCCTTGGAGAATTTGCATTATGGTTGTGAGCATGATTATAATAACAGAAGAGCATAAAAATAATAATAAAAGAAGTTTTAATTGCTTATGATAAAGCATTATTCCAACAGACCAAATGAAATGTTACCATCCTACCGTTGTGTTTTACTCCTAAAGAAGACCAGAGCTTGGACAATATGGATAAATGCAGACCCAGATTGCAATTACACAAGAAGCTGTCAATAACACTCCACAACTGTCACTTTTATTACCCGGCTCCCCCTCCCATAACACTACCTCATTTGTAGCCATTGTAAGATGCCAAATTGCTTTATTTCCAAAGTGTATGACTACATTTTAGAAAAGCCTTTGTCTGCAATATATTCCACAGTGCTTAGTCTTATTAGTATTGCCTTGGCATGCATGGATTCATGACTAGCATCCTTATTTCATATGGAGGCATCCTTTAAAGAAATTGAATGCTAGAGGGTCTATACATCAATGTTATGATGCTGTATTTTTCATGAAATCTGTAAATAAGGTCAACAGGATAGGGATATTCCAGATGACAGAATCCCTAATAGTTTTTGAGGAGCAGCCTGTTTCCCTCTAAAAAGTCAATTTGCTTTTGACCCATGCCTATGGCTTTGGGTAAATATTGTTCAGATGATGTATGCAAGACTAGCTGCCCATAGCTAAAGAAGGAGGGTAATGAGGACTCTGGATCACCGTAAGTGGCATTGTTTGACTCCGTATTTTCCGGTCTCAAACATGACGAATTCATAACTAAGAGAGGATGGCAAGGGAGAAAAAACAGCAGCATTGGCCTTGTGAAAGCTATAATTTAGAGAGCCAAGAATGACATTTCTGTTGTTACACATGAAAATTTAAATAGCTTAAGCTTCTTTCAAGACTTTGGACACGATCCTGGTTCTCTGGGAATCACTGACATCAGTGAATGGAAGGTCAGACTCTATTTCACAACAGAAGGATTTGTGCTCAGGTCAAAGGTATGAATGGGAGCCAGGTCACTAGTGACTGAAAGTCACTGCAACTGGGCAACTGAGAAGTGAATTGCGGGGTGAAACCAGCTCCTGGTGGACAGCTGCTCACTGTACAGAAACCACCACTATAACAAGAGTGGCCAAAAAGGGGAGAAACAAAAACAAATTGGAAAAGAATACAGAGGTGTGAAATAGAGAAGCAGATATATAGGGAATCAAATGAGGCAGGCAAAACCAGAGCATGAACCCAAACATAATTCATTATCATATATGACATAGTAGGGTTCTTGTTCATCTCTAGTACTAACATCCAGATCAGATATACAGGCCGATATTCTTTGTCTTAGCTAGAATACAGAGAATCACAGAATCATTAAGTTGGAAAAGATTCCCAGGATCATCCGTCCAACCATTCTTGAGGCCATTCCCCCTTGTCCTGTCCCCTGTCACTTGGGAGAAGAGGCCAGCACCCTCCTCTCCACAACCTCCTTTCAGGTAGCTGTAGAGAGCAATGAGGTCTCCCCTCAGCCTCCTCTTCTCCAGGCTAAACACCCCCAGCTCTCTCAGCCGCTCCTCATAAGGCCTGTTCTCCAGCCCCCTCACCAGCTTTGTTGCTCTTCTCTGGACTCACTCCAGAGCCTCAACATCCTTCTTGTGGTGAGGGGCCCACAACTGAACACAGGATTCGAGGAGCGGTCTCACCAGTGCCGAGTACAGAGGGAGAATAACCTCCCTGGACCTGCTGGTCACGCCGTTTCTGATCCAAGCCAAGATGCCATTGGCCTTCTTGGCCACCTGGGCCACTGCTGGCTCATGGTCAGTCGGCTGTCAACCAACACCCCCAGGTCCTTCTCCGGGCAAAAACTAAATTAACAGGAACAAAAGAGAGCAGAATTAAAGTAACTGGAAAGGGACAAAATAAATTAGATGAGATGATTTACAACAAGAGGGACATAGTTCCACAATCCATCACACATCTGCTTTCTGTCCAATTCTTATAAAGTTCCCCCCTTTCTGTCACTGATGGACGTAGATCCTGCAACTATCCCCAGATCACAGGACATGGGAACCACGGGATAACAAAAAATGGGTTGGCATTAACAGAAAGGAAAGTCTGTGTTTCTGCTTGTGAATTCTCATTGTACTGATCATTTGGTCCATAGCAACTTGAAAAGTGGTTTCTTTAAAGAGACAAATATCAGCCAGTGGACACTGGATCATTAAATTATCTTAATCTACTTTTATTTACAGTTCCTTTGGACAATTCTCAGTTTTACTTTTTCCATCCTAGTCCAAAGCCTCTTCCTCCTTAAAACTGAATTTAAGCCTTGTCTCTTTCTTTCAAGATTTTATCTCAGGGCTCAGACTCTGTCTGTGAGCACTTCCAAAACTGTTTATGTTCCTTTTGTTCTGAGGTGCAGCCACATGTTCCAGGGACCATTCAGGTGGGGAACCCACCTGCTGGGTCCTGGAGCCAGTTTGACTAGCATTGCCTTTCAACACCAAAGAAGTCCATAATCACTTTGTCACTTTCATGGCACCTATTTTACTGCAGAGGACTTTCCCTTTTAGAGAAACCCCTTAATTCCTTAATTGCTGTCTACTAAAGACCACTTGTTTTGCAGCACTGATTAGCTTTGGCTTTTCTATAACCCTTTGGCAGGGGAAAAATTTTACATGAAATGAGCAGAATTCGTTTTAGAAGGTAAATCTCTCCCCTATGTCTTTGGCAGCAACATCTCGTACCTGTCAGTGGAGTCAGCCGAGTCTCTTACCACCAACACCAGCAAAGGAATATGGTAGCCAAAAATCAGTAGTCAGAGCAGGGAAAGGCACGGAGAGAATAGGGACCAGAGAGAAACTATTAGTGGCATTAGCAGCAGTTAGACACATTAGTGGCACCATTAAATCCCTCTGTTTTCAAGGGATTTCAGAATTCCCGCTGTGACTTGACTGTTCACCCTTCCCTTTTTCCTAAGAATCGTGTAGGTGTCTCAGGTTTTTATCCATAGCTACCATGCACTAATTAAGTCTTAGAATCTTAACCAGTCTGCTAAGTAGTTTTACAGAAGAGACAGCAACTCTAGGCAGGGTCTGAAAGACACCATCTGTACCATCCCACTGTCACTCTTCTTCATTGCTGCTTGTACGTCAAAATTAGGCAATTTTCTACATAACCTTTTCCGATCTAATCTTCCCGTTGTGTGGGATATGATGTACTTTCATATCCAAGAAGGTCAGACAAGTTCTCATTCCATGACTGAGACTTGAACCCACCTCCATGGGCATTTTCTGCTCTAGCACTGTCGTGTAGTACCTCCTTCACCACATTGTAGTTTAGGTTTATTAGAGGAATACAGAAATTTGTTCTATTTAGGATAATACTTCCTGGACAGTCAAACAAGTCCCAGGCTGTTGTTTGGCAGCCCTTCCAGCTTTCATCATCTTCTGGGAGAGATTAACCACAGAGACAATGGTAAAGAATAGTCTGTAACTTGTTAATGCTTTTACTCATTTGCAAGTATCAATAGTAAAGGAATGTTGGCAAACACAAGTTTACTCTTGTAAGAGTTTTTGCTGAAGTTAGTATTCCCATGGAGTGCAGGAAGAATGAAGTAGAACCTCCCAAAGTTACAGTGCTGAACAGAGTCAAGAGTTCTAAATTCTGCTCTCAGCTCCTCTGCCATGTTCTGGATAATTTTCTAAAATAAAATAAAATAACTTCCCTGAGACTCAGTGTGTGTTTAACAGTCCTTCAGCACCTTTTAAAGTTCAGGGGCATCTGCAGTGAAGGAGGACTAAACATTCCTGGTATAAGTTGACTCAAACAAACATGTCTGCGTGTCAAACTCCCAAGCTTTATTTTAAACAATGCTCCAGATAAAAAGCTGGTACACAACTATTAAATTCAAGTGGAAATCTCTCAAAAAGCTTAATATCTGATTGAGATTACTGTGTATTCAGCATTTTATCTGTAATCCAGTAAAGTTTAAAAAGTCTTTACTTTGTATGCCCTTTTAATGTCCTAACAAAAAACATTTAAAAGCCTTGTCCCTATAATAGTTTGGTCTTTGTTGGCATTTGGCATTGGATTTCTTAATGTATCTCTTGGAGCCCTTCCAAAGAAGAAAAGAAAGAGAGAGAGAACGAGAGAAAGAGAGAAGAGGGGGGAGAGAGAAGAAAGAAGGAACAAAAATCTGATTTATGTTATTTTTGAGGGGGTTTTTCTCTCTAAAATAACACATAATGAAGGACAGGGTTTCAGTGGTAAATGCTGAAATATTATAAGCAGTTCAAATGGCTGTGGATTCTTCCCATCTGTCATGGACCGCAACTGAGCACTGTAACAGAAAAGTGATACTAGTTTCAAACTAAAAGTAAATCATCAAGCCAAGCCTGTATCTCTAATTCTACCTACACTGCCCGACCAGTGACCTTCCCATGGCCAGGACAAATCATATTCTATATGGAATTTGTAAATTCATTCTTCATGCTAGCTCATTTTGGGTCTCCTTGTGGAGGGGAAAAAAATACCACAAACATCTCAGATGCCTCATACTGAACCCACCAAATTAATGTTTCAGACTTTTGCAATGTTCAGCTCCTCTCCATCACTGTCTAGCCAGACTAGTTTCATATTTAAGATCTCTGAACTTGTCTAAGTGGAGTATATAAGGACTAAGACATTGGAATTTAATGCCTGCCCCTCAAGCATTCGTGTAAACAGAGGGAAAACTAATGGAATCTCACTCCAGACATGGATAACATACAGGGAGATGTTCTTTCACAGGTAAAAGAGTAAGTGCAAAGATAAACTCTGCATCCATTTAGCATCCTCTTCCATGGCGAAGCAGGTGGTGCACTTACAGGAACAGTTAAAATTCACTGAATACTGTTACATGAGGCAAGATCAAAGCCTCCTCCCTTTTCCACACAACTGATTCAGGCCAAGCTAGATTAATTTTTGAAGTTAGAGTCATCCTGCTATAATCGTTGTGTCAAATGACATCCATTACGTATAACCTTCATTCATAAATGAAAATAGTCTGATTAGTTCATATGTTACTTGTTCAAAATAGACAGCACCAAACAAACTTAGCAAATGGAACCAGTGGGATGTGTCCCTTCCCATCGCAGGGGGGTTGGAACTAGATGATCTTTAACAACCCTCCCAACCCAAACTATTCTATGATTCTATGATTCTAATTGGTAGAAGAAAACAACAACTTCTTTCTTATTTTAAGAAAATCTCATCAATGGTCCAGAAAAGAGAAGCAAATAGAAGATCCACAGAGTGGGCTGTTACATGAAAACAAAGTATTTATGCTGTATTGCATTGTAATGCAATTGCTCTAAGGTTTTTAGAGTGGGAAATAACACACGTTTCTCACGGATGACAGCTAAAATCACAGATGCACAGAATATCTGATAAAAAAACAGGCTTAAGGTAGCTATTGTGCCTGAAAACAGAAGTGCCCAAAAGTAAGGGCCTTTTGAAAAAAAAAAATTCTTTATGTGACAAGGTCCAAGGCCAAACAAGATGTTTGTGTTTGAATCTGGGAAAGAACTCTGGCTTCCCAGATCCACATCTTAAACAAGAGATTTGCCTTTGTTTGCTTCTTCTGAGAATGCTAATTTGCACACACAAACTGCTAGCATGCACCTATGCCCGTACATATTTGCGGGAGCAAATTCAGAGATTGCTTTCCCAAAGCTAACTTGGGAATCCAAACGTATAAGAAAGTCTCCACACAAAAGATATGTTTCTGAATATAAAGGATTGCAATTTCTAATCAGTTTCATTGATGTTCTGTGTTTCTGGTTACCATAGTAACCGGCACACACAATAAATGGTGTTTTGTTTAATCAGTCATGAGAAAGAAGTCTGGGCATGATGAATCAGACTGAATCAGAAACAGTTTCCTTTACTACCCTAATCAAAATAACTTCAGTGTAACTATAGGACGATTCAAATCAGCGAGACAGGATCAGGCCATGAAATTCAGATCCTAACCCTATTTTCAAACACTCCTCTCAGAAGCACAGATGAAAGTTTTACTTCTATTTCAAAGACAGGAGTTACAGGATTCAGTTCAAGGTTCAGATTTTTCTCTCTCCTATACTGAAGGTTTTTCGCACCAGGCTGAAGTCTGCCAGAGCCAATAGATGTTCAAAATATCTTAAAATCATTTCAGGCTCACATACTAACTGGAAAAAATACACAAGGAAATAATTCTTTAATGCTAAATAAGGAAAATGTCCCAGGTTTAATAATAATGCAAATAAAATTTCCTTACTCCCAGCTAATGTTTTAAGGCACTGATGGATGGAGGCTGCTTTGCACCAGTGGAAAACAAATATAATTAATATGTAGTTATACATTCTTAACGAGAAAACTAAAAATCATGTAAATAAAGGGCACCGAGGAAGGGGGAGCTTTCTGACATTGCCATTCTTAGAAAACAACTATAAAAGTAACATATACGTGGCTGGCCCTACACTAATTGTAGACTTGAAAAGGATTACCTTTGATGTATAAAGATCAAAAACCCATTTTTTTCAGGTAATAAGATCTCTCTCAGATGGATTTCAGTAATACGAACATGTTTTCCATTGCACGGTAATAAAAATAAAACAATGCAATAAAACTACAACTGGGATGAAGTCAGTCATTCCTCATTTCTTAGTGGAAGATCAAACAAACTTACAGTTGGTGTTTACAGGTTTTAATGTAACAGTTACACATAATGTAAAATTATAAAAGCAATGTGAGTAATAAGACTTGAAATGATTTTGTGGCCGTGGTGACATCATAAGAAGCTTGATCAGGCAGCCTGTGATGTAACCAGAACTGTAACATTTTTTTTCTAGAATGTCAGTTTTTAAAGGAGCTTTGGGAAAGTGGGTGGAGGAGGTCTATAACGTAAAACTTTTCTTTTAACCTGTTCTCAATTCCTGCACAGGCTGTACCATTAACTTTATTCCCTTCTCTTTTAAACTGTACCACGTCTTTCACTGACCTTCCTTCCTGAAGGCACTAAACACCCAATCTGAACAGTATCCCAGTCATTGCTTGCATCATACTTTTACAAGTAATTAAATTAAATTTTTTTTCAAGATAAACAATTTTTTCTATTCGCGTATTTGATCTTCGGATTTCCAAGTACTGCTGATTTTGATATAGTAGAGAATGTCTCATTGCAAACATTTGATAGATAGCTGAGCTTAAAAAAAGTGGCCGAGTGTGAGACATTGGTAGAAGTCTAACTATGACCCTGGGGTTCTGACAGTGAGAATCCTTTCTACCTTTCCTTTCTAGAATCTTCCATAGTCATTTATGAACTTCTAGGGCTCTCCTGTTCAAGGCAGGACAATCAGAGGGGACTGCTATCAAATGCTCTGTCAGAGCCAAGGACCAAGGAGAAATATAAGAGCAAAAAGAAATGGTTGTGACTATCAAAGTTGTATTCATCGTGGATGGCACCTTTGCCATCACAGTACATTGAACTGCTTTATTTTAACATATTTGTAATGGATTGTTTCCACGGAGAAGCTACGTGTTATAAAAGACTATGCTCAGACAGAAAAAAAATGCCAAACAGTTGCTGTTTTCTGTCTTTTGTTTAAATCCTGCTATAGCTCCCATTGGTATCAATAGTTTAAGTGCAGGGAAACACCTGTAAGTTTACTCATTTAATTTCATGTATCCAGTTCAGTTACAGAACCAGATTTCCACTGCAGTCTTTGTTTTTTACCTAATTTTCCATCTGAGCTGGCAGAAGATCAAGAGGGTCAAATGATTTGCTTGGGGTCACGTAATGAGTCAGAATCTTGAGCCCAGATTAAATCGAGGATACTCCCTGGCTCCAGCACACGGGACTTGTCTGCTCAGTAAACCGCACAAGTTCCAGCTGTTTTCCCTCCTCACATGAACTGAATATGAGGAAGTTAGTACAGAATCTGTGTTAAGCAGAAATTCAGCCAGCAGCTGTAGTCAAGTGCTGGATTTAAAGTGGGGTTAAATCAATATCCAGAACTCATTGCTACCTAGTACCGTTCTTTTCATTTTTTTATCCCCTTCAAACATCTGTCCCTTTTCTTTCTTGTGGTTATCCAAGAAATAAGGAAAGGGGTTTTTTTTTAAATCTTTGTTATCAGATGTAGTCTCTGAAGACAGAAACAAACCAAAAACAAAAATATTCAACCACAGAACATTTCCTGCAGGCACTGCAGCGATTTCTTTTATTCATTTGGTACATGGAGAAGCTGCATTGCTATTAAATAAAATCAAAACATAGGAGAAGCCCAACCTCGCTGAATTATAAGCAAGACTCAGTGTTTTAAATAATCACCACAGATACAAATGAAACTTCATGGCAGAGTTAGAGAGCCCATACAGGTTACTGAGGATTCCTGAAAGGAAAACAACGAGTATATATAATTTCTACTATAGTAAAGTGGGAGCACTCGGAAATTATTGCTGCAGCTTGAAAGTCTCAATTTCTTGAACATCTTGTCTGAGTTAATAAATTTGGAATTTAATTAGGTAATGGCTGAAACTTAACTTGCATGAGAAACCACTATCATACTGAAATAAAAGGAAGACAGGGAATCCAATTCTACTTTACCATCCATCAAGTTCTGTAGCTGTCCAGAAAAGTGAGGTATGATTTATGAAATTAATCAATTACAGTGTTAATTTAATGCTAGTCCTAGTAGGAATGCTTCTGAATATCTTTCAAGAAAAATATGTTACAACAGAATAGATGTGGGATTTCTAGTTTGTTCAACAGTGTTTTCAGGCTAGGTACACATTTTAATGCTATATTGGCCACACCTCTATTGCTATTTAATGTCTTACATAGCAAAGTGCCAGGTGATCATACAGAGGTTACAGACTTCCCCATCTGAGACCAACAATTCCTCTTATGGGATGCAATATTTAGGTGGATCCCACAATAGAATGCAAGTTGCAGCAAGCCCTATCCACTATCCTCTCATCACCCTGACTCTGTTAAGACGCTCACTTTGATCCTGACAAACATTTAGTAAATTCTTCTTAAAAAGCTGTCCAAAGGCAAAGCTAGGAACAGTTCAGTACCCACCTATAAGCTAGGCTGTAGTCAGCCCTGAATTCACCAACCCCATCATCACTGTGACGTTCCAGTCACCAACAAAACCCCACATGCTTTAAAGCAAGCTACTGCGGGACCATCCTCAGAGAAGATGCACTTTCCTCTTGAGGAGGCACCTTGCATCCACATTTTCAGTATTGCTCTCTGCATGGTGCTCGGTGTGCAACTTAACCTTGGCTTCCCTCCGTTGTGAAACTGCTTCCTGCGCTCCGGCAGTGCAGAGACTCTGTCTAGTCTGCACCACTCAAGTACAGCCACAGAAAACCCACAGCTGAAAGGAACACCTCCAGTGCACTAAATATAGATACACCTCATACGATCCTCCTCTAGGATCAGACCCGAGCAGCTGCTCTTTGTCACCTACCAGCTAGATTATAACAATGCAGCACACTGAGTGTGGAGGCGCTGATCTCGGGAAGAGCTAAGAACTTAAAATACAGCAACACAAGTTCACTGAAACATAGGCTGTTGGGAATGTATGAAACACGACCTGCCTTGACATCCAGTAGAATTATGAATAAAGTTCAAGATCATTTATTTTAATCATATGGTGCTTCCTAGTTTGCTAGAAAGGTGTATAAATTACATTCTACACTTCTAGGGTAAAGTAGAAACTTCATTGTTTAGAAACCTCAGGACTTGATCCTAACAAGGACACTTATATATCTGCACTAGAGCAGGAATACTCTGAATTGCTGACATAGGCCTCCAGAGTGAATTCCCTCAAGAAGGAAAATGTGCTGCCTTCTCATGTTTATGTTGCACTTGTCTGACTTTGTTTTCTCTAAAACAAAGATCGATCGCTGTGCATACACCTATGTGTGTCTACAGACTTCTCTGTGTTTGTGTCTCTGTGTATGTATGGACATGTGTAGATGTTTGTATATTAAAAGCCTGACAGATGAATTCACTGTGTGCAAACTTTCTCCCAGGGAACATGCTGAGAGAGAAAATGAGCCTCATATAACAAACACAATGCACCTGGCTTCATGCAGAGTCGGAAGGGCCTCCAGGGGGTGAGGATAATACCCGAGTCTCCCTAGAACAAACCTCCAGCACTTCCATTCATGCAGAATTCTAACATGGCAATATCCTACATTCAATGCCAGCAAACTCTCTTTTAAAAGTGACAACTTAAAGTTCAATTTATAATTTCTTATAAGTTCACACAAACAAAACTAACTCATAGGAAAGCTGTTGGAATTTAAAAGTTATAAATATGAAAATATAAGACCTGGATTTGAGGCTGACATGACCAACTCAAAGACGTGCAAAGCTCTCAGTCATATAAAATTACTACGACATAAATGAAAATGTTAATTATTTGATTCCTCTCATGGTCATTTGTGACCCAGTTATTTCCATTAGTGCTACTCGCATTCTCCATGCAACCGTTGCTTTGACAATCTGAATTCGTCTGAGCTGAAACTCACACCACGTTATTATCCACCAGACAAATTTATTTTTAAAAAACACAAGAGAGACAAGTACATTGGTTAGGAGGCACTTTGTATCGGCAATGAATACCTCAGACATGAAGAAGGTATAGACATTTTTCTCAGGCAAAACAGTCGGCCTGTTTGTCAAACAACAGACGGTTCCTTGGCTGTTATCAGAAACACTAAAAGGACAGAAAAATCAGTGGGAATTATTCTCATTACACTGATGTAGCTTAAATGTAATTTCAATGCACTTAAGGGCCATTCTGGACTTCAGTAAAGCCTTTGACAGAGTTTCTCCCAGCATTCTGCTTGAGAAACTGTCAGCCTCTGGCCTGGGCAGGTGCACACTCTCCTGGGTGGAAAACTGGTTGGCTGGAGGGCCCAGAGAGTGGTGGGAAATGGTGTGAACTCCAGCTGGAGGCCAGTGACAAGTGGGGTTCCCCAGGGCTCAGTGCTGGGTCCAGCCCTGTTCAATGTCTTTATCAATGACCTGGATGAAGGCATCGAGTGCACCCTTAGCAAGTTTGCGGACGACACTAAGCTGGGTGGAAGTGTCGATCTGCTGGAGGGTAGGGAGCAGCAGGTCCAGGGAGGTTATCCTCCCTCTGTACTCGACACTGGTGAGACCGCTCCTCGAATACTGTGTTCAGTTCTGGGCCCCTCACCACAAGAAAGATGTTGAGGCTCTGGAGCGAGTCCAGAGAAGAGCAACAAAGCTGGTGAAGGGGCTGGAGAACAGGCCTTATGAGGAACGGCTGAGAGAGTTGGGGGTGTTTAGCCTGGAGAAGAGGAGGCTGAGGGGAGACCTCATTGCTCTCTACAACTACCTGAAAGGAGGTTGTGGAGAGGAGGGTGCTGGCCTCTTCTCTCAAGTGACAGGGGACAGAACAAGAGGGAATGGCCTCAAGCTCCGCCAGGGGAGGTTTAGGCTGGACATTAGGAAAAAATTCTTCACAGAAAGGGTCATTGGGCACTGGCAGAAGCTGCCCAGGGAGGGGGTTGAGTCACCTTCCCTGGAGGTGTTTAAGGGACAGGTGGATGAGGTGCTGAGGGACATGGTTTAGTGTTTGATAGGAATGGTTGGACTCAATGATCCAGTGGGTCTCTTCCAACCTGGTTATTCTATGATTCTATGAGTCTATGATTTTACATTGTCAGAGCTCTGCAAAGGTTCCTTAATTGCAAATAAAACCACCACCTAAATTTTCCAAATGCTTTTTCTTTTTAAATTAGTAATCATCTATTCTAGGGAGCTAATTAATCAAGCAACACAAAACAGGTGAATATGGACTTTCTTTTCCTGCAGAATAAACAGACTTCAAATTCAACAAAAGTTATTCTGAAATCCCTGCCAAATCAGAGAAGGAAGAGCAAGCCAGTTTTGATTGCAATTCATCTGCTACAGCGTTGCTAACTCTCAGGATTTTATTGCACCTAACATGGGCTTCATGTTCTCCTTCAGGCCTCAGCTGATGTAATCCTGGGTCAGCATGTGACCTTTCTGGAGGACAGCTCACCAGTGTGACTTGGGTGTATCCTGAAGATGCAAAAACAAGAAGTCAAATAAAAAGAACTTCAGAAGCATGGCAGCTTCAGATTCTCATGATTTAAGCAAATCTCATGATACTTTGAAGGCTGATTTCTGGGCAAGGGAGGAGAAGCTTACGTTTGCAGTTGGCAATGCTGCTGTTATTTTAGAAATAATGGCATCACAAAGCTACTTAGAGAAAACCTGACACTCACAGGCAACAAAGAGGCAAAGTGCCTTGCCTTCCAGAACCCTCAGAACAGCACAAAGCAAGAAAACCTCCAGATAAGCCCCTTTCTCTAAAATACCATCTGACCTGGCATTTCCACTCTTGCAGAAATGGATCTGGGGAGCTCACACTGATCCATCAGAGTCATCTTTACAGAAACTACAGAACTTCAGCACACAGCATTTTGTATTTCCTAAGAAAATCTCTCTTGGAAACCCTGGATTTCAGGATTGTGTGGACCCAGGGATGTCCCTCCACTCTCCCTTCCTTTTCCAGGTGGAGGGGATAGGACACAGATGGACCTCCCTACTTGCTGACACAGAGCGTGGAGCTAGACCCAAATTATTACTATTTCACCCAAGATTTTACACGCTGAATACCCTTCGTCTCCAAATGAAACTATCATTGTTAATGTTTTCTAGTATCAGGCTCAGAAAATTCAATAGGAGTACTGTCTGAAAGAAGTTTTCGGTTGTCCAGCAAGTGAAATAACGTAAGTATTTTTAAGTGGCCGAGTTGCGCATCACGAAACAAGAATTGTAAATAAGGAAGTACTTTGACTAGCGCAGGAGACTGATACAGCACCTGACAGCTTTCATTACGTAAATCTAATTTATTTCAGCAAACAAGTGACTGGAATCGTGCATCATTTCTGAACGCGCTGACCCTCAGGTTTACATGGTTGGCTGATACGGGTTTGAAAACAGGAAGCTCCAGCTGTAACATGAGTGACCCAGACAGCAAAAAGCTAGACACCAAACTAAATTGGAAGGCAGGAAGTCAAAGTTCATGCTCATACCACAAACAATACAAAAATAATAAAGTTCCTCTGAGATACATTTGGCAAAGCCAAATGTCATTGTGAGGCATAAAATATAAAAGAACTGGTAATATAAATGTTTATAGAAAAGCAGAGCAAAGAATTGTTGATGAATTACCAGCAGTGTTCCAAAGAGCTAATCCATCTGCATACATTTTCATGAACACCATATGTACACTATAAACTGACCACTAACTCTAACAGGATGCCTGACTCCCCCAGGTGCTGTTAACTAGTCCATTCAAAAGCCATGGGGCTTGATTGTCCATTCTTTGTTTTCCTATACCTTGATTTTAGTTCCATCTCAGCTCCTGGATACTGCCAGAGTCCCTGCCACTTTTTTTCTGGTCCTATGACACTACCTTGTAAAGCACTTCTCAATGATCTAGGGACACGGTTTTCACCATTTTTGATCTCTACAGTCTTCTGTGGGCTCACTGCAAGGTTTTACAGCCCACACTAAGAAATATCTCACATCCTGCTTCCATCTGACCTCCCCAAAGAATTCTCCAGCAACTATACTTGGTTTATTGCTGTTATGTTCTGGAGACCCCATTTCTACACAAACTGGACATAGGCAAGTATTGCCTTCCACTAAGTGAAGTTTTATTTTAGGGACAGAATAAACCCATAAAGTCTAACACCCAACACAGGTGCTAGATCTGCAGATCAGAAATAATGTCATTGGAGCAAATGAAGTCCTGAAAGATTCACATCTAAGCAGCTGGTGGTTGCCAGAGCCATGATCTAGACCTAGACAGGTCCCCCCAAAAAGAAGCTTGATGCTGCACCAGGGTTGCAGCAGCTACACTTGAATGTCCCTAATTCCACTCTGCAGAAAATCATGGAAGTTTTTCATTTAATTTCAGGTACATTTACTTTCTCTGGGAATATAATTAATGCCTAGACTCCAGACAAATTAATCTGTCTAATCACCAGCTGCGTATTCCAGCTTCATTTCATGGCTCCTCTGCATCCTTGTGTTCTCTAACCAGCTTCCATTTGCTATGATCTGTCCCACATCCTTGCATTCAAAAACCTGAGAGGTAATTTCTGCCGCTCTCTCTCTCCAAGAATAACTATTATCTCCATTATGTATATAGAGGAAAAAAGTGTTACTATTGACTGTGCCCTATATATGTTATATAAAACACTTCTCCTCTACAGAACTAAAGGCACTGTAGTTCGCAGACACATCCTTTCCTGAGAAGGTAAGATTTTAATTGTCACACATCCAAAATAGATGGCAGCTGACCTAACACTTTGACCACACAAACAAAATTGGTATTTTCCACAATCTTGCTTGGAGGACTTTTTTTCTCAGAAGTTCCTTTTTCATCTTGTTTGTCTTTTTGCTTTCCAACTTCTCCTGTTTATTCCCTTGACTTCTTTATTGCAACGGATCTCAAAAAATATTATAGTCTGTTAAGAATGGCAATCTTTCTAAAGCTCTGAACCAAGCCAGTGCTCAGCTGACACTGCAGGCTCTGAGGATCTCCTGAAGGGAAGGACTCGGCACATACATGTACATTATGTCCTGTTGGATTTGCTTCTATTTAAGCATGCGGACAAGCTCTATGAAATTGCAACATAAGAGAAAACGAAAACTTAAACAGGAAAGGCTGAAATAAAATACAGGAAATTTTCAAAAGTTTCCTTTTATTGAATACCTTTTTTTTGTCTTTTGGCAATTTTGTATTAAAAATAAAAGGGTTTAAACATCTGAAATGTTAGAAAAGTACTGCTAATTTTCACCTAACAGCTACCAATACTGAAAACCACATGAATCCAGAATCTTTCCAAAAGCCTTCTTTCTGCTAATAGTTACAGGATTAAACAGAAAACATTATCACATGGTATCTTCATTATTAACAATTCTATTCACAATAGATGCCACAGCACCTCAAGAAAATGTAAAAACTACAAAAACAGCGAGTGAAGTTCCCTTCGCCATCAATATTTTGTAAATGAAAAATTAAGAGGCCCATAGGATAGAGTCTGCACTTTGAAGATAATCTAGCATTTTGCATTCTGAGGCTTTATGTGCTGATCTCAGAACAGTGGATCTATTCTTCAAAGTCAACTGTACTGCCACTCTCTACTATTAATTTTGCTAGGACAAGTGCTGAATCACATTGCTCTATGATGCAATAGTGGGGTGGAGAAACTGAGCCGGTTTAAAGTGTGAGATAAACCTGCGCGTACCTGCATGTACATTGATCTGGAGTGAAAACACCGATGTATCAGCCTCTGAAAACCAAACCCAGTATTCTTAAGTCGGACATTAAAAGACTTGCAATCATTTTAAAGCTCTATGTGCTCATGCTGAGCATAAAATGTGAAGCAAATTGAAGATCTAGGGACAGAATTTTGTTCTCCCAGACCATGACTACACCTGCTGCACAGTATTAAGGCAAATCAAAATGATGGAAAATCTCAGTGAAGTACTCAGTGCAACTTAGTTTATCCTAATTAAATGCTACCTTTGCATTCATCAATCAATGTAATTAGTAGAGTTTCTATGGTTTCTGTAAAACTTTTCTGATACAGTTACATTGCTTTAAACCTTTCTTCTACATAATTCCACTTTTACCATAAGGTAAAAAGCCTGCAGTCTTAGGGAGTGGGGATTGAAGAGAATTGTCAAAGTTAATAAATGGATTTAACGACAGGTTTATTTTTACTTATGCTTGGTGTTTTTACATGTTGCAACCTAAATTGTGACACTGCTTCAATTTGTTTCCACATTCAAGTAATTGAAGTTGCAATACTGTTTCCTGAATTTGCAATTTCAATTTGCTCATTCTTCTAAGACTCATCTTTTCTCTTCATAGCAAAGGTTTATAGAATCGGCCAAACATGCCTTATCTGTGTCCTAGATTAGATCAGCAAGGATTAATACAAAATGTTCTGTACTCTACCTGACTTGGCATAAAGAGATTAGAAGTGTTTAGAAAGGGAAAATAATTATGATCCTCTGTGTTCAAATGTGGTCATAGGTTACCAAACACCTCTTCAGGAAAATAAAGCTTCTTGATAGATAAAATTAGGAATTCTAATTCTATTGTAGCATTCTCAGCATTTTTAGTCATGACTTTGTAATCCTACAGATAAGCGTGCACTAAGTGTGTAGGACATACAACCCAAATGTGGTATCAACATTACACTGCAGAGTCTTCATTCAGTACTGGTAGGTATGCAGATAGTAGATTTCAGATCTATTTGATATTAAAGTTGGCTTAGAGGTTTGAGGTCATGACATACGGTAAATATAAATATTTGATTTCCTCTCATAAGCAGGAGGGCTTAGATATAATTCATTATTATTAGGTAGGTAAGGGCAGGTTTTTGCACCATTCAAACACACTAAGATAACACATACAGATAGTGAGATAATTTGGTATGATTTCTTATCTATCCTCAAGCGTGCACATAGAGGATGGTTTATTATTTACCCATATAAATGCAGGTGTATTTTCATGCACTTACTTTAGACCATTGGTGGCTGACAGCTTTTGTGATAGTTTGCGAAAGCAATGAATAGTTTTGCTATCTCTAACATACAAACCATCAAAACAAACCCCATCTTATCAGCAAGTTTGGTGTGTGTGGCAACAACTCTATCAGGCCACCTGTAATCACTTCTCAAAGCAGGCCTTGGGCCACTTGACCAAAAGATTTCACCAGTCTCTCTACCTCAACTCCCACGTCCTGGTATCTGCAAACGCCTGTAAGAAAGCTCTTGCCTCAGCCCTGCTGTAGGTGCACTTGTGTGACACAGCACAGTGCACATGGGACAGTGCTCACAGGGTAGACGATCCCTTTTGTGATTCACACGGCTTTTTCCACTAGTCATCATGATTTGAACCCAGAATCTTCAAACTATAAAAACATGCCTGTCCATCACTTGACCAAATGAAGCAATGCAATAACTTGCAGATGCGCAAATGAGTTCTTAGTGTGTTTTACTGATACGTTCTCCATTCTCTCAAAATGCTGCTCTCTGTGAACCAGGGTCACAGCAGTTCTGCTACATGGAGCTTGAAGGATGGTCTCAGGCAAGATGTTAAGTCTTTATAGTAGGAAAAAAGGAGTAATTTGCAAGAGTCCAGCTCTAGATTTGCAGACTCAGAACAATGGGAATAGGTACCTTTTTAATGCACTGAGAAATAACAGTTCAGGTTTTAGGTGTGCATCTTCATAAATCATGATGAAAATAAAATCCAACAGCATTTTAATGAATTGAGCAGTTTGTCCAACTTTTTCACTTACATAAAATGAATAAACATCCAACTGCATATATGCACCACTGAATTTTTTTAAGTTTTGGACCTCAAACATTCTTCCTTATTTAATTTCTCTCTGTATTCTTCCCCATAATGAAACTGTATAAACATTCAAACCCTGTTCTCTGTTAACTACAGAAAACAGCAAAGTTCTTGCTTCCACTGTCATACCTGAAATGGAACAGACTATCCTGGGCATATGTACAGCACAAAGCTTCCTAGCTGGCATCAACTCCCAGCAAAGACTACTTAGAAAACAGAGAGAATAAGCAGAAATGTGAAGTATGAAGTATTTAATGGCAATATTCAGACAACGGCAGCAGGACGTTATTTCACTTTGATTTGAGACTGAAATGCTTTCAGGAGACAGTTTGGAGCTTTTCTTTTTCAAGGACAGGGAGAAGGGGGTTTGTAAGTTATTAAATCAGAAGAGCTAAACTCCACAGGAATATAGGACAAGATCAGATGTGTCCAACGACTCTTCTTCACATATGCTGTATCCATTAAAGGAAGAGGAGGCCCAACCTGCCAAGCAAATGTTTTATATTGAACTGGAGGGTTCCAAATGTCTCACAACCGTGTCAGATAAACAAAAGGAGACACAAGAAGGTGACAGGGAAGCTCTCACTCAAGTGTTGCTCCTAATTCAAAGATGAGTGACAGACAAAGAATTTTCCCCCATTTAACAACAAAAAGAAATCTCAGACATCTCAGACTAGACATCTATGTGAAATATCAATGCTGAAAAAAACTGTTTCTAAGATAAAGTGTAAAAATATATTTTCTGTGTAAAGAGAAACTCAATCAAAATAGCATAAACTCTGCTTCCAATGGTAACTTTTAATAAGAAAACTAACACCACAGTAAGAAGATTTCAATAATTTCATTAAATATTAAACTTTACAGACCACAGAGATTGCCCACTTATCAATTTAATTTCTTTTCTGATAGAAATATTTATATCAGAGGATAGCTATTGATTGGGCAATGGTAATTTGGGGCACATTTAATAAATGTGATAAATATACATTTAGTTTCATGCAAAATTACTGTGAAAATAGATCTACCCAGAAGAAGTGTGAGATGGCAAAATTAATAACAAGGAACAATTGGCAGAATATCCATTCTTTCTACTGCGACTGATATTGATCTGCAATACAGTTGAATAGTTGAGACTCCTGCCTGCTTTGCAACAGTGACAAATGCTTAAAAGCAGCAGCCAGCGCCTGCCCACCGTCCCACGAGGGAGTGGGGCAGGCTAGGGGGAGCTGAGGACACCCCAGAACACCAGGTAAGTGTGTGCTGGAGGCAAGGACCGAGGTCGGGCTGAGACATCAGCTCACAAGTGGTACCCACGGCCAGGTGGGGCAGGGCTGTGGCACCCACCTCACAGCATCACCGGACCGATGGCTCCAAGAGGGCTGAAATGGGGTTCTGTGCCATGGGTGGGGTGGCAGAGGTCCCACGGAGACTGGCAAGGGCCGTTATGGGCTGTTGGTGCCCCCTGTGCCCTGACAGTAAGTCAGTAGGACCTATCTACTGCAATAAACCAGTGATGCTCACTTCTGTCAGCAAATTTCTATGGCAAAGAAGAGTCAGCAGAGGACAGACACAACCATTATGAGAAGATTCATTTTGATAGAGCTACAGACTGCTGTTGGGAAAGTTGCTACGTATTTTTTATATTTGGGTTTTATTTCTTTTTTTAATTTTTTTAAGCAAATGGATTAAGGCAGAAGTCATCCTGGGCAGATCTCACAGCCCCACCAGGACCTGCACATAAATGGGAAGCCTGTAAAGGCTGAATTGAAAGGAACCAAAAAGCTGTTTTATCTATCACTGAACAAATTAGCTTGCTTCTTTTGATGGCTGTAACAATTCTCCTAATTTAAAAAAAATATTCCGAGCACTTCCCTACTCTTTTAAGTCTACTCAATTCCATAAAGTTACTGTAAATTTAAACCCCTGTAAGACAGAAAGCAGACAGTAGTGCAAATGTTCTTGCTCTGTAAATCAGCAAATTTCCCCTTCTACTAAAAGTGAGATTTCACAGTCAATTTAAGCTGATCTAAGACTGCACTGCTCCCGAACAGGGCAATCCAACTTCCTTTTATCTCCAGCTGCGTGTTCCCACCACTTCCCTTGTGTGGGCTCTAGAGATCATACAGCCAAAGGATAAACAAGATCAGCTCACTGATCCTACTGAAAACTAACACTCAAAATACTTAGTTTTCAGCCAGTTTCTAAACACTTGAAAACACCTCTTTCAGTGACAATCCACAGTTAACCCTCACATAAATTGTCTGTGAAATCTCAGCATTAGACAGAGCGAACTGGAAAAAAATTATTAATAACTGAGCTAGAAGAGAGGGGGCGAGACAGAGAGAGAGATCGATAGATTGATCAATTGATCGATCAAAGAAACTGGCAGTCTGTTACAGGCAATTACAATGTTTTGAAAGAAAAATTTCTATTTCAGTTTAAAAACCCCCTCATCTACACATATCCTAACGTACAAGAAGTGAACAGTTAAAATGAAACAAGTTACACCAAAAGACTCATTCTGAGAAATGTATTTCAAACCTACAAATACTTTGCTCACGAGAAACACAGTCTGAGGAAAAAATCATCATTAAAATATTATTTTCCTTTTCATTTTTCTTTACTATTTTTCTTACTTGTTTGTTTTAAATTTGTAGGCATTTTTAACCTGGCACTGGAGTTTTTAATCTGTAATTTTTTTTTATCAGGTATTTTTTGCTAACCCTGCTTGTAAAGCAGTTGGGAAGATCTTCCCCTTTTCCAGTCTTTCATGTTTGTTAGATTTTATCTGTGTGGTATGGTGATAATAAGCATACTGTTCCTTTCTGATGTTTGTTTCTTGCTGCTTCTGGTTTTATCTATCAGCTAATGTGTGTTGTAACAAGAGGAAGAGTAGCTTTTATAGCAGCTAAAGATACATCAGTAGAATAATGTGGAAAAAATAGGTTGCTCTAATTAACTTATACCATTACCAAGAGGCTTAATGTTTACATTAGAGAACAGACAGGTAATATAGATAATTAACATCATCCTAGATAAAAACATTTTAATTAATAATGTCAAAATACTGCATTTCCAATAATCATCAAATTCAGAAGTGTAATTGCTGTACTTTTCGTCCATGTTCAGATTCTTGCATTTTACAAACATACTTTTTTTGATGTAAGTATACTGCTTGTAAGGACAAAAACCCATCTGATGAGGTCCATATGCAGGTGGAATACCTCAAAAAGAGTTATTAAGAGTTTTCAAGTCTACACACACAGTCAACAGTAAATTAAGGGCATATATGACTGCAGATTTTTATTGTAGCCATAATTATCATGATATAAGCATGCCAATTAAGACAAGTAAATGTTTTTTTATATAGGATTTATGAAAAACTGTAACATTCAGTTGATACAGACCTAAACTTGATTTGAACTGGGGACTTAAAAACCTTAGACAATCTGTCCCATTACTAATCTCTGTAATATTTGACTTCTTAAAGTGTTAATCTTTCCTAATGTTATTATTAACAGGATTATTAACAAATATTTGTATGTGTAGCTTTATTTCTGTGCACTGATTTGTATTTTTAATACATTATCATTCCTTCACACCTTAAAAAAATCACCCAATACGTACAGATTCTAGATGTTCTCTGCACAAAGCAGCAAGTAAATGGGATTCACCACCAGCAGAAGTTGTATGCCTAGACCCTATTGAAACATCTTTTTTTTTTTGCATGTTACGCTACCAAATCAACAGTTAGGGGAAAAAAATAAATAAATATTATTTTCTTAAGAATGAGCAACAGTCAGCTGCACACAAACAGGTCAAATTATTAAAAATGGGATGAGCCTTCTTTTAGGTTGATTATGGCCGGGCTGGGGTTCTTTGAGCTTACTCAGTGACACAGTAAACTCCCTAAATGTGGCAAGATGCTAAAACACCAGTGGTTTCTATTCTGACCTTTTCTGCTCTTTATCTTTTTGTCTGTTGTTTTAATCATGTAACCTCTTAGGGAAGGAAATATTGCCTTCTTTTATGTTGGGAAATTGCCCAGAACATTGCAGACACTACCCAAACAAAGAGTAACTATAATAATAACAAAAAGAGGAGGAGGAGGTTTACTTGACCACATACCAGTAGTCCCCTAAAGACTCCTATCAAACTGAATGGAATTGTAACCTGGCTTATTGCTAAAGTAAAATTGCCCATAACTAATTGCACCAATATAATTAACGCTATCAAAATTTACAACAGAAATGATGCATTGCTATGGAACCAAGAGATAACTGAATTTATTTTTGGAGACAGTCACATGGGATAGTTAACACAGCCACTTGAAAATATTATACATAAAGAGGTACCTTTTGTCTTGTCTTGAGAAGGACTTAAACAAGATTGTTTCCTCTTGGTTCTGTTTGTGAATTCATAATTTTCAATCCAACACTGTTAGGTAAATCTCCGTGCCTCCGTCTAATAACCTGTAAAACAGGGATAATGGTTTTCTTCTCAGAGCATATGGATATATAGAAACAAAATGCTACATGAGAGTTCAATACCATTAATACACATCTCCACTGAATAAGGTCACAAAGCAAAGCCTTTCCCTTTGATCTTGTTTGCTGCAACATGCCCTCTGCCAGTCCTCAGACACATTTTAAATAGCGTATGATAAAAAGGTCAATGTAACAAAATAAACCGTGTAAATACCTCATTTTCCCTAGATTTAATTATGATGAATCTTCTCTGCTGTGATAACATTTCTTAACCTTTATAATTTAAAAAGTGCTTGTACCAGATTATGTTAGTCCCCAATATTTCATGCTAGGTGGTTCCATTTATCTGCCCTCTATGAAATATAGAGCAAGCATGACATTTCATATTTTAGTAACTTGCAGTTTTACACAAGGAACACTGCCTTCTTGTAGCATTAATATCAACATTATGATTCAGACCCACGGTTTCTAAGTCTTTCTTTCAGGTTAATTTACTGCAGTAATAAACCAAATTCTTTGCTCGCTTCTAGTGTTTTATGTAACAATGCAAATATTAGAAAATTATAAAATTTCATAATCATTAAAATTATGTTAATAACTCCATGGTCTTACATACATGATCTTACCATCAGCTATGAAAACATGAGCCTGGTGGGGCTCCCACTGAGATTGGTTTAATTGTTGTTGATCTTTATGGGTATATGATACATCAGAGAGTAAAACAGCCTATTTGGTATAGTTGTCAGAATCTCTCCTCCATAATGAGGTGAGATCTTGCTATTAGTTACCGAGAAGATGCATATTATAAAAGAACATAGTCTCTACAGAAAAAAATAAGCTGTAAGTATGTATGTAAAAAAGAGAATATGTATTAAATAAGCAACTGCTGTTGAAAACACTGTCATAAATGACCAAGTAGATGCAATGGTATCTTTGGCCAAGACTGTATTTGAAGCTTTGTTAGTGCTCTGTGGATCTGTCTCACCTCCTGCTACCCCTAGAACTTTCCTTGGGGAAAACTATCTTCATAGTTCAGCACTTGAGCATGTTTATGGTTAAGGTCGTGGGAAAAAGCAATTGGACTCCACATGACTACTTCTCCCATGAGCCAGCTTTTGGTTTCACTTCTGACTCTGGACGGTACCAGTAACCAAATTAAAAAATTGACGTAAATCAAGTGAAAGTTCTTTTTTTTTATATTTGATACCTTTCTCACTGAAAAGCGCTAATATTTCAAGCACATTTCCGATAACAGAATACTCATGATTCTAAATGCCCATATGTAGAAAATTTGAGAACAAGTTTCTCACGTCAGATCAAAATCACTGAACACTTCTCCATTTTAGCTGGTGCCAGTTCAAGCTATGGATCTGCATGGAACAGAGCTTTTGAAATACCATTTTTATTGCCTTATAGGACAATCAAGACTGGTAGCATTGATGACAAAAATAAATGCAATTCTGAGGCCTTCAGTTAAGAAAATGTAATTGAATCCAGAATTACTCACTTTGTAATGAGCCTGTTCAGCGGCAATTTTGCCTGCGCAGATATATCGAAAGTGGCTTAAAAAGCTGATTTAAGAAATGGAAGAAATCAGTGGACTTTTATCCCCCAAAAGACTCTTTAAATAGAAGGCTTGATGAAGTGAAAGTTAGTTAATGACTGAAAAAACATATCTTTCAAGAAAATACTGAGACCATAATGAAATAACCTGGCAAGATCCTGAGAAATTTAACACGTGGATAACTCACACAAAGGCCTGTGGATAGATCAAGATTTCTCAATCACTCCAGTAGCACAGAAAACAGAAGCAAAACTACCGGTGAATGAGGCTTTTGAAAGGCACTGGCATCTCTGCTTTATTGTTAATCTTGAGAATTATTGTTTTGTTTGTCAAACACTTCAAATGTGTTTTACTTTTGACTTCTATGACAAGAAATAAATGTGTTTGGTGTGCAGTGTAGAGGACATTTGGCTACCAGGGAATCTTGTCACTTTTCTTGGTACCCTATTATTTGGCTCAACGCAATTTAAGGACTGTTTGTAATTGTGCATCCGTGGACACAATCCCAGTTGCTCTTTGGAAAAATGTTCTGAGGAAATGCCCTGGAAAAAAGACTGCAGGACTAGTTTAGAAATTAAAGTTAAAATGCAGGTCAAGAGCTGGAAACAAGTTTCCAAACTAAATTATTCCACAGCACTGTGAAACTTGTGTTAAAGGATATTCCAAAGCACAGTACAATGCAAATAAAAATAATGCATTTCTATTAAAAGAAAGCTATTCCACAGATACAAGTATAAAAGCACACTCCTCTAAAATACCAGCTGCAGTTCTGGACTTCAGTCCCCCAGGCATATTGTCTTTGAGCATAGTTAATGCATAGAAGACTGTGCCTCTTTGCATTGCTTTAATGTTTAAGGCTGTTGCAAACACCCAAATTAAATATACTTGCATCAAAAAAGTGTTAAAAATAACTCTAAGCTTGTAAAGTCAAGCACTCAAAAATTTACAAAATACCAGAACATGGAAGAAATCTAAAAAATAAAGCTTGTTTCTCATTCTAGGCCTGTTTCTAATCCCATCCTCCCATCCATTGTACTCTGCTCCTATCCATAAAAAAAAAAAATACCTAAAATTTATGGGAACATCTATAACCTTAAGGTCATCATACAGAAATGCTATTATGTGGGTGCTTGCAAAGATGTTGTCAGCAGTACCTCTACTGCACTCTATAGCTGGCATTTCAGCCTGTTCCTCCTGCAATTAACAGTCACGGTAATCAGATTTTGAAGTTTAAATCTCTTTAAAGGAGAAAAGCTGCTTTTTCATCCCTTTCTCAAAGCATACAATATGATTGGCAAAGTATCAGGAATAATAAGACAACTAGTTGACGTAAACCCCAGGACGAACAGAGCAGCTTTTGTTCCGAGCTCTCATCAAAATCTTGGAAATCTTGCAATAGGAAATGTTGCTGGAATGTAGGTTCTTATTCAGAGTTCTTACACGCTAGGCCTGCAATAGCTGGAATCTCTTACCTGCTTCAGTAATTACTGCACACCGTTTCATCTGCTGCCTGTGGCTGAAACAGCTACACAGTTAAGTCTTTAAAATATTCTTGATACGGAAAATATATATTTCATTCTCTATTAATGGGTCATTATTCTTGTCGTCCCACTGCAGCTTTACAATTGTTAATGCAATAGTTGCTATAAAGCATGCAATAAATGATGCAATCATGAATACTACAGTTCATGGAACAAATGCCTTAAAAAGAAAGCGTATACATGAAGACCATACTGCCTAGGCCGTATGTTAAATGTAATGTTAAATGTAGAATAGCTTTCCACAAGTAAAAATCAAGGTTGCAAAGTCAACACTAGCAAGTCAGAAAACGCAAACCTCGCAGTTCAAAAAACTGTACTACATCTACCACAAAGACAACATGAGTTACCTAAGCATTTAAAAACTAAATGTTAATGACTTCACAAGAAACAGAATAGAAAACCATAGGATTGGTCCTAAGCACCAAGGCGCTTGCTGCAAACAGGAGGCTTCGTTCTGTACACAGGTGGTTTTGTAAAACTCAGCACTTCTTCTGTGTCACCTCTTGCATTTAATTCCTTCCTTTTTTCATGAGAAAAAAAAATGAAGATATGCTTGCGAAGCTTGCATTAATTTTATATTTTGCTATGCAACTACTCTCACCAAATCCGTAAGTGTCCATCGTCACATAATTCAAGTTGTCTAGACTTGAGGAACTAGAGTTACCTCCTTCTAATCCATCCAGTAGCTTAAAGGAGAGAACCCACTCCATAAAAACTACACCGATTACACCAATAAATACTCAGCTCAAGGGGTGAGTCCAAACCAGTTTTCATATAAAGTTGTAACCAAACACAGGAAAGCCTTGAGGTAAGAACAAGAAACATCACAGAAGTGTGCATGAGGTTTGGGATTAATTGATGTCACCAGCCGCCTAGGTCAATGAACGAAGGATACTCACCATGAACCACAGAAACCAGGGTGCCATCTGGGCAGGTTGATGGCATCTTCTCTCCTTTGATACCATGTTAAGGCTTTATTTTTAGAGATGAGTAGGGCCTGTTTGTCTGCAGTTGTTGAGTGCAGGAAAGCAGAACTTGTTCACCGCTGATTTCTCTCCCTTTCAAATCTCTACCCTCAAAAATGTAGATCTCCTTTTAGCAAGATAATAAAGTCAAGTTCTGCTAAAGATCATCATTATTAGTTTGTATGTTTATGAAATCCAAGACATCATCCATGTTTGTGTAAGATGTTACTAATTTTTTTCCATTTTAACTTTGATCTCTCATTTCCAATTTGAGTTACAATCATTTAAGTTAGAAACATTAGATATGTCCCACGCCTCCTGACTGGTCACTTGCTGTATTTGAGCTGCAGGGTGTTCATAAAACAGCCACTGATCACGGGGCGTGAGCTTTCAAATAAAGTGACTCTCCAGTACAAAAGATGCTTATAAATGACACACTCTAGCGTGTTCTTACAGACCTCTGAGAGACACAAACATGGGAACATCACAAACAAAAGAAAACTCTGATGGGTTCCGGTTCTGCATAAAAATCCATTTAACAGCATAGATGAATTTACTAACTACTCAATGTTTAGAAAACATTCTGGTCACAACGTGTAGTTCCTTCTGCTTTCAGTATGAAATGTTGAGTTGGAGGGGATTTTTCAGGATGGAGGGCTGAGAGGGAGGAACAAGGGGAGGAACAGGGGCATTTATTGTGGAGCTGCTGTGTCGAGTAGTCAGTGGTAGGTGGATACTGCTTTGCAGAGAAATCATAACAACTACAGCAAGAGGAAAAGGGAAATTACTCAAAAACTTGATTTCACTCCTTTGTTTTCGTTCTATTCGCCCATACTTGTACCTGTAACAGTGATTCACTGGTTTCAGCTTTTTAGTTACTTTGGAAGTGCTGCAGTGATGCCAGCTGGTACAGCCAAGAGCTTTCAGTTAAACACAGAGAGAGGAACATTGTATAAATAAAAGTCAGTTAAACAGTTCCCCAAATTAACTGCTGCTAAGTAGCCCAAGGCTATAAAAAATCTTGACTGGACCAGCAAGCTTTCAAGCCTGCATCCTGCCCATCTTCCTGCTACAGGGAGCTTTTGTATAAGGTTCATTGTTAGACAAAGCAGCTATCGCAGCACAGGAGTCACTTCAGGAATTTAATCTTATTTGAAGGGATTATGAGAAGCTATTGTTTTGATGTTTCTTTATTTTCAGGGTTTAAGAGAAGAGACACTAACCCACAGTCCAGTTCATTAAACGGTATTCTGAATTCATTGCTATTTATGTCAAGATTAAACTATAAAATGAGGTTTTACAGAGTATATTAATTCATGCACTGTAAGTTTCTCAAGATCATGTACCCTCCATTTAAATATAATCTCTTCTGTATTTCATATTCATTAAGCATTCTAAATATCACCATAAATACATAAAGATCTGAATATTATTAATATTTGATACTTAATATTTATTGAAAGTATTTTGCTACCCTGCACTTAACTAATCACAATATACCAGAACTAGTTACAATTTCCAGGTCAGTGCATTAGATGTCAAGACTTCTTACTGCTTTCCCTGATTGCTCACTGCTTCTGGGAAATAAATGTTCCATTTATGCATAGCAGTTACCCTGAATGACTGACACACATTTCCAAATTTCTGTGTCAACTTACGCCAACTGAAAATCCTTTCTCTGCAAAGCCCTGTTCTGTTGATTTGCCCTCATTATTTTTGAAATAATTTATATTTCTGAGGGAATATCCCATGTTCCTTTTTAACGAGGGACCTCGAAATTTCTCCCTAATCAACTGATAGGTACACAGACAACTGTTCAGTTTGGATGTATACGGCAAAAAAGGGAGTTTCTGCCTAAGCCACAAATTTATTCCCCTCTAACTTGTTAACTTTGTCCAGACAAACATTCCTTTTAACCCCAGATAAAGACATTTCTAGCTGGATTGGAGATTCTGTACTAAAACCAAATCGAGGTAAAAGGTATAGTATGTCCTGTCTATGAATTCATGACTCCTAAAAGCCTTTTCTACCTTGATCAGTAAAAGAATTGTTCTTCACCCATTAATTAGAACTTTACTACAGAAATTGATAAACTAGTGATCCGAGGAATCCAATTTTCTGCGCCTACATGTGTAATCAATGTTCAGAAACATATTTCATTAAATCTTCAAAGCAGTGCAAACCACTGGAAAACCATCATCACCTGCATGTTCAGTCCTCTTCAGTCCTCCCCTCAGGAGCATTCAGTTAGGTTAAATTATTTGTTCCCTATGTCCAAAACTCTCCTTCAGTGTCTTTTAAATGAGGGACCATTTCATGCTGTATGATCTCAACTTCCCTTGATGACAGTTCTATCCTATTGGAACTATAAACTGTCAACATCAAGAGCAACATTTAGGTGTGCAGAAGACAGAAATGGCTCAGCAGCGATCTGACAAACTCTTTCAATAGAGGTCAACAACCTCAGCATCTACAGGGAAAACTGCAAAACTCAATATTTCCATCAAAATACGGCAAAAAGTTTCTTGCTGGCTGGAAGTAAAAGAAAAATATTTTGTACACATTACAATTTGAGAAAATTAGTAGATAGAATGATGACAGACATGGAATAAGACAATCGATCACCTTGATCTGGTAAAGGTAAAAGGTGTGCATGGTCAGCCCCTGGGAAGTAATGCCCTGTCTTAAATGTGAGGTAATATAAGGCAACTTTCTGTCTGTGACAGAAGGCCAAAAAGGCCACACTAATAGTTTCTCTTCCGTTCACAGGCACAGTATTGTCACAGTCAATATAAGGCAATTTAAGCTCTCCTTTATCAACAGATCAAAACCAAAGCTGGGTATTGTTTTTGTTCTTTCGGTTTTTTTCAAAAAAACCCCAAACCAAACAATCTAACTTAAGAAACATATCATGCTTATTTCCTAACATGATCCATATGATATGAGGTCATCTAATGCTCCAGGTTTTCTTGGATTCAAGGAAACACACTGTTATCTTCTTTTTAAAAAGCATTAAGCTGATGCTGTGGTGGTTAAATGGCTTGCCTGGAGTCATCCAGCGCATGAAAGGTAAGGCAATTAATAAAATCCTGAGTCCCAACTGACAAGTGCTACAAAGCAAGGATTGGAGTGTAGTTCCTCTCTAGGTAAATTAAAATGTTATGGTCTATGTCAATTGAAATAGGGGAATTTCCACATTGCATTAGACCCCAGTGCATATTACACAGTATCCTTCATTTGACAGTGGCCAGCAGTAAATAAAGCAACCCCCCTTCCCATCCAGTTGACAAATGTTTTGCTTGTCTCTCCATGCCTGCCATTATATTTTCCATGGATCTCTAAAAATGCATTTTCACATTACTGGTAAGAAGAACTAATGGCTTGTCCCGCTAACGTGAGTCTTGATCCTAGCAATACAATCCCATCACTTCCTTTGTATGGGCTCCAATTACACAATGAACAAATTTAGGGATCTAAAACATCAGAAAATTAACCCTACAAGAACAAAAAAGTGAATAATCACCTATTCCTTTTCTGCCTGAAACTTATTGTTGTGGAAGCAGATTCTACTGATTGTAACAGCTGGATGAATAAAATAGTCGATTAACCATTTTCTCCTTTCTGGAATTCTGTGCATTTTTAGCTTCAGTGATCTGAAAATTGTAGCAGCACACACAACACGTCTGGCCACTGACCTCTCTCCACTACCAGTCCTCCGGCACACAGCTGTGCGGCTTCCTCAGCCAAAGGAGCAATAGGTCACCACTATTTTAAGTTCATTGACTGTCCTCTTATTTTAGTCTTGTAAAATTAGAAGACAATAAGCTCCTCCTCTGTTTTCTCTAGGCCATTCATTATTTCATAATTCACCTCCCTGTTATTCATGTTTCTTTTAAACCTAAGTGTCAGCCTTTTTTTGCCCCTGCCCTTGCCCTGAAACAGCCTCATGGCCGTGTCCTGGGCACCTCCCCTGACAGGGACAATCAAAGAAACACTTTGCTGATTTCAATACGCACGCACTGCATTTACTCTTAGCATTTTCACTCATTTTCATATATGCAAATATACCCTCCAAGAGTTTGATTCTGTATCACTTTCCTACGCGTGAGTTAATTTCATTTCATGCAAAGTTGATACAAGACATAATTATTCTTACAACGCAGTATTTTACATCCATTCTTTACTGATATAAATGACAGCATCAAGTAAACTGGAAAAGAAAAATTCAACCTGGAAAAATACAAGCATATTAATTAAAACACACTGCCTGTCCCTTACTGAATTATACATTTCTAAATCTTTCAGAAGCATGCCTTTTCAAATAACTCAGGGGATTTGCAGTTGTCTACCAAGCTTTTCATTTCTAGGTCACTTGTTAAATCTACCCCAGGTCAGCAGTGACTGAAAATTATTACTGTCTGGCAGCTGTTTTGTAGTCTACATAAAATGAATTAGTGGTTTCATTCCACTTCCTAATGGACAAGTGGCCCCATCTTACACTTCGACCTAAATGACACCCAGTTGACTACTGCATGGAAAGAACTAAATAAACCCTTTTTACTCTGTAGGTAGGTCCTTGTGGTTAGCATTGAGGCTGGTGGGACCCTTGGGGCTATTATAGCTCTAGTCTATAAAAAATAAAGCCCTCCATCTATGGAATTCCTGTTATCAGAACAGATAAAATGCTATTTTGGTTACCTGTTGTGGTTATTTTTTTCATCCTTGGCGGATCTTTGCATGTGGTTTAGTAGGGAATATGGTACAGGTTATGCACTATTACAGTTAAAAAGAGAGTTGTCCCCTCTGTACCATTTCACAGTTCCAAGGGCAGAGAATGTTTATGCATCTCTGTGTGTGTGTGTGCGTACTTGTGTATGCATGGAAGAAACCAGAGTAATAATGCACAAAGGTTTCCTGTTTAATAGTCGTAGAAAGAAAATTGCTATTTGATAGAGATAAAAACACATTTAAAATGTTTAAATAATAACATGGAGGACAAACAGATAAAGGTATTTGCTTTTTAATGGCAAGAGATGGAAATTATATTTGACTTCTACTCGTTGTGCTCTACTTGCACTAGGAATAAACCACATTTTCCTATGTTGAAAGCCCCCAGTCTTGAACTTTTCACAAGCATTGCATTCCTTTCTTTTTAGAGGAGACACAAGCACAAATATACCAACTCGTGTTATTAAAGTGCTTTGTGTCTTCCTTTTTGTATTTAAACTATTTCTCACAGAAATATAGTTTAAGTCAGTCCATTATTTCCTCTCTCCCTTGTCTTTTTTCCTAGGATGATAAATAAGCCTCTGTGAATTTGGTACTGTCCTGTCCTTGCTGAGCTAGGACAAATTTCCCCTAAGGCCCCCATTTTCCTCTACATTTCCATTTGTCATTCTGCTCAGCCTCCAGCAATTCAAACAGACCTGTTCCTTGACTGAGAAATCTTCACCTCTTCCTACCCACCAGGATAAGGTTGCTTTTTTTCAGCTCTGTGACAACTGAAAATAAAAAAGAGGGACTATCAACTTCATCTGTCACCATCTTTTCATGCTTTTGTCCCTCAATGACCCTACTGTCTCTGTTCCTCTCTGTTTGCTTCTTCTGAACTTATTGTTCATCTTCCTTTCTTTGCTACTCCCACTCTCTTCACTGTTTAAACTAACTTTTCCCAAATTACCTTCATTCCACAAATAAAAATCTGTTAACGTCAAGGTGATTTCTCCATCTTGAGAACAACACCGAGATCCAGGTTGGGCTTGGCTCCACACTCCTTCCATAAATCACCACATTGCTCTTTTTGAAAAGCCAAGCACATAAATTAGCCTGGCTCCTAGGGAGATTACCTTTCTGTTACCAGGATTTGCAAATAAATAATTGATCTGATATTGATTCTTCTGTTATTTCATGGATGATATTTTCTGTCAGACATGGAAGGTCCGTAGGACTTTATTTTATTGTTATGTGTACAAGCATTGTTTGTACAGTTTTATTTGTCCGTGTTTCCCTTTTATCCTTTACCACTAAGTTAATTGCCCTTTGAGTATCACCCTGAAGGCCCTGCACACAAACTAGCACTCCAAGAAGGAATTTACCTGTATGGAAAGTGGTGTCCATGTAATGAATATTACTAAAAATCATAGGCAGACTTACCAGTGTTTTGTTACTCAGAACTAAGTCTTTTCAGGGAATTTTGAATAAAGAATGAGCATGAGGCCAGTTAAAAACTCACTGCCATTTCTGATCTATCTGTCCCTGGCTAGAGCATAAGAAGTTGCACCAGTTTTGCTTTCACAGAATCACAGAATAACCAGGTTGGAAGAGACCCACCGGATCATCGAGTCCAACCGTTCCCATCAAACACTAACTTTGCAATCAACTAGACATTATCTAGAAGCAGAGACAACCTGCTGTTCTCTATCACATTACTTCTATTTCATTCTGTACATCCAACTTATAAGAACAAACACAAATGCACATTAAAATTCTACAGAGCATTTAATATTAAAAGACATACTCTGGTAGCTTCCAAGCTACCATTCCAAGAATTAACAACACCAACTTTCCAATGGATTTGAGATTGTGGTTGTATTCTTTAATATCTAACACAACACACCTAAAGTATTTGCTGTTCAGATTGCAGCCTTCCCTGAGCGGGGTACTAATTTAAAAGTCAAAGTCTAAGAACACAATTAAACTTCGTTATTACCTTGTCAGACACTGACCTCTTTCCAACCCTCAGATTCTGGCTCTGTACGTTTACATTTTGCTTTTACTTGCCTATTCTTGCCTTTGATTGCTACCTTTCTTAGAGGAAACCACCTTTCACTGGCAATAAGACAGACAGATGATGAAAAGGCTCTTCTTTGTTCATAAGATTTTAATTGTTTGTGTTTGATTATTATCCAAAGACTGACACTTTGGTTATGACTGGCTGTCCTTGAATCTTCTCTACAATAGCGGTTCTTACACAGTCAGCCCGGAACTACTGAATTAATTATTTTGATTGTGTTTTTGTGATAAACAGCAGTACGGAACATGACTGATTTTATATGCTACTCTAAGATCAGTATTTTCAAGGCACAAATACTTACACTTGATACAAGCAGTACAGTTGCTGTATTGGTCAACAGAGACTTCCTTACCAGCTCTGGCATAGATTCATGGCTTCGACACTAAAATCTGACATTTGTGGCTGAAAATTGCTTCTCTCTCAGAGCAAAATCAGGATTTTATGAACTACTCAATACTACTTTGTCTTTAGGCACCAGAAGGGTACTTTCTCAGCAGTTATTTCCATCTCACATAAAATTGATCTTGCTACCCTAATAACATCTGAAGTCCTAAAGGAAGGGAAATAAACTCTTCAGAATTTAACAAAAATGCATATTATAAATGTTACACAAATTCTTAGATTTTGTGATCATCAGGTGTGTGACATTTTACCTCTCACAGACATTGCAGCTACCAAAGGAGCAGAACTTCAGATCAGAATCTCAGATTATGGGACTGAACTTGGGTTAGCAATTCCCAACAAATCTGTCAAAGCAGTCAATTGCTTAAAATTCTCTTTTACTGTGACACTGTTCCTGAAGCTTGTTCCTCTGAGAGTCAAAAACTTTTTTATGCTTTTACAAAGTGTATTCACCACGATATTATATGAAGTCATTTGTGCACTGACACTGGTCCAAGTATTTCTTTTCCTGTTCAGATGTCTGCTATCCTGCTTCATTGTTCCTGTCAACATTCATTTTGTAAACTGAGGAGAAGCTCTTCCAGTCTCCTCTCACAGGAGCAGCCCTCCGTTCCACTCTTCACCCCGAACATCCTTCTCTGCACCTATTCCATTTGAATTCATTTTTCTTGTAAAGAATTGTAAAAAATATTTCAGAAGATGCTTTTCCAGTACTCTATGTGGCAGCACTAGTATTTCTTTCTGCCTTTAGCATACCCCACTTGATATATCCAATAAGTAAGGACACCTCATTCTCAGCTGGATATGAGAAATTCACACTCATCCTGCAACTTGCTAATATGTTTATGTTTTTCTCCCTTCTACCATGCGGGAGGATATCCCATTTTGAACAGTGACAGCTCACTTTCCACTAGTAGTGAATTTCAGCAGCTTACTACTTTTTGTCCCAAAGCTAAAGCAAAATAGTAAGTGTAACTAGTTCCAACAATGAACCTTGGAGAGCTCTAGTGAACGCCCTCCTGCAGCCTACTATTTCCCTTTCAGTGTCATCAGTGATATTTCCTTTTATAAACTTCCTCATTCATATTAGATATATAGTATTAATTCCCATAGATTCTAGCTTAATAAACTAAGCTCATCAACACTCAAATAGCATCATATGAACTGCTTTACTAAAGTCCAGACAAGTGGAACATTCTCTATTTCCTTTGTCTAGAAAATTAATGAACAATGAAAGCTATTGAGTAGTCCTACTGCAATATACCTTTATAATCACAACTGCCTTTTGGCTTTATTTTCCATTTACTTCCACATCTTTAAATATCCTTCCCAGCAGAGGTTCTAAAGCTTTGCATGCTAATAAGAAAACTAAAGCAATAGTAGCCCATGCTATTCTTTTTAAAGGTAGACCGTGTGTTTGCCATCCAGTAGTCACATGACTTCATCCTGGTTTTGACAGATTTATTAAAAACTGACTGTTTCAAGCATTCTCATTTACCATAGTTCTTTCAGAATCTGATGGAGCTGATATGTTTCATCTGATCTGGTCACATGGCACTTCCTGAGCTTTGCTTCCACATCCAGTTTCCATTTCTGTACACTCCTTCATATTCATATTAGGCATGTTCACTTTTGTCCACTTACTCCACACCTCCAACGTTTTTGAAAGGGCAGAAAAATCTCTAATTAGCTTGTCCCCACAGCTGAATTACACTGCTCTTTCAACCAGACTTTGAGCCTTTGTAGGTCTATATCAAAGCAGCCGAGGACTGACAGGCTGCTTCATGGAAAATAAGTATTCTGGTTTTCACTGAAATACATTTAGGAATCTTTCTAAGACTGACTTGTAAGATACATGTTAGAAACAGATCAATTCTTTTCTAATTTCTGAGCGCATTTTGGCAATTTCTAGGAATTGAATAGTCTCTCTCCAAATTCAGTAAAATGATATCCATTTTGCATTGAGCATGATGCTAGAATAAAGTGGTTTCTTAGTTTGGTTTCAGCTTGAAACCACATGACAAACAATCCTTCCCAAAAGACTTTATTTTGGTGGAATAATTGTTATCAAGCAACTCTGCTTTAGCATCTTCTTCGCTTAGAAAAGAAGTGGGAATAAAAAACACAGCTTTCAAACCACAGAACAACCGTTGAAAACTTAAAACCACAATACCCAAGAACAGACTGAACCGATGATTACCTAACACAAAATGCGGTTTAAACTGGGCAGCATACCAAGTTTTTCACAGAAACCCAAGGGGAAAATGGAGTATAAGTATCCATGGTTACAGTGACCCTTGCTTGGCACCTGAAGAGAACTTTCTAGAAGAAGACAGGTAGAAACATTTATCAGGGTCCTCAGAAGTAGCAAGGCTTCTTCCTGTTTTTTAAAGTTTAAAAAAAAAGATAAAATTGCACTTCGTACAGACTGTCCCGAACACAGACTGTAACCTAGCAATATTTTTAGAATTCCCCTCCTCTGTGTTTTTCAAAATATCCACTCAGTACTGAAAAATAACCTCAGAAATATAGAACCCTCTACTTAAAATAATGGCAAACTCCTAGAATAACCATTTAATTTATAAAGTGAGTATTTTAAGACTGCAGCCTTTCTTCCCATGTTCAGTTGCACTGAACTTATCAAGGAAAGAGCAGCATTGTAGGCTATAATTTTTAATGGAAGAAGTTTGAAGTGTAAATTAAGCTAAATTGGAACCATCACCGTGAAGTATTGAAGCTCCTACACTGCTTGTGCTTCTGTTCAGCACTACTTTGGAGGGTAAAGATAGAGCTAAACACTGACAGTTTGCCTGAATGGCATGTTTTCTTACTCACTCTGTTTGTGTGAGTAAAAAAAAAAATGGTTTTTTTAACTGTATGCTGATGCATAACTGGGTGAACAAGCGTGAACAAACATGCACACATGAACAAATATTCATAATAACTCATTTTCTAGATGCTTCTCCTCTGTGTGCAGTAATCTGGAGAGTGAAAAAGAGTGAAAAAGAGTGCTGAACTCTGCTTGGATGGTAAATTCCCCTCTCCCTCGCAGGGAGGAACACAGCTATTTCATATTAAAGTCCATGTACAAGCCAAATGCTTGTGAAAAGGTAAGACAGTGAGAGATTATTAATGCCCTTTATTTTCTAGGATGCCCATTTTCTATACTTTGTGCTCCTTAAGGATTCTGCCTCGTCTTCTCTTGTAGAGGTGAGGGCTCCACAGTTCCTCATAACAGATTGTTGCAGAATCACCCAACTGTGTAGCTGTGATACCAATCGGGCACTAGCACACTATCACTTCTCTGTCAAATCAGCCACAGCACTTGCCATGATGTTTATAAACCCTTCGTTCCAGACATTACACAAATGATGTTGATGATGCCTCATTCAGAGTGAAGTTTGCCCAAAGCTGCCTGTTCTACTTTCTAAAAATGAATATGAACAGCAAGAAGAAAGTTTAGCAAGCTCAGTAGTAAGAGATTAGCTCTTTATATCATTGGCTGAAGCACTCCTTACACAGTAAGAGATATCCTGTAAACTGGATTTACCTCCCCACTAAATCCGAAACAGAGCATCAACATCCCAATCATTTCTTTGAGCAGCTCTCCTGCTTTCATAGAAGCTGGTCACCTAGTGACTGAGAAGAAATTGTACTGTCTGACCTCAGTGTTTATTAACAAATATTAGGCCCTATATCCTACCTACCAAATTTTCAAAACAGCAATCATTCATAGCCAATCAGCTCAAAATAGTAAGTGTGCAACTTTAATGAATTAATGAACAGAGAAGAGAATTACCTGCCATAAATATTCCTACAGCTCTCTATGTGCACCCTTACATTTGACTATAAATAAATCCACTTGACTATAAATACATCCTTACACTTGACTATAAATAAATGGATACAGCAAATTGTATCTGTGCATTTACTCATGGTATTTAAGCAAGAGGGTTTGACTGCAGCACTGAAAATCTGGCTACATTTAATGAAGATTTTTTGGTTGTTTTAGAAATGTTGGGTCATGTTTTCAACAGACATCAATGGACGGTTACTGAGTAAATGCTATCAATTATATCATAATACTTAAGTAGGAAGCACTGACTCAAAAATGTAAACCCATTCTTATTCCTGCACCTCTTGATAGAAAAAAGGCCCTATCTCAATGGCATATAGCAAACCTGGCTTCCAGTAGTAAAAGAAATTTGGAAGTTTGGAATTCTAAAGTGAATTTTCAGAGAAATAGCAGGAAGACAGCTCCAAAAGAAAGAAACAAAGGGAAGGCACATCACTGGATTTAGGCGACCTCCCCCCTTGCTGAACAACAGCTTCAGTCACCAGTTTTGAAAGGAAGCAGAGACAGGAGCAATCCCTGGCAGGCAGATTCAAAAGCAAGTATCCAAGCTGAGGTTTAGCACCCATATGTACAGACTTCACTTCAAAGCTGTTGCAATAAAACTAAAACATTTGTGAGCTTCAGACTACTAAACTGAGCTAAACAGGAAGAGTTGTTGCTCCTACTCTGCTTTCAGTGCTACTTTTTAGGCACAAAACAAGTGGATAAATGAGCTAAAGAAATTATTTCAGCAAGCTCAGAAGCTCACAACATGTGAAAAATCAATACATACGACTGCATCCAAAGAAAGGAATTAGAAATGTGTGAAAATGATAAAGAAAACACGCACACACTAGCATACTTCGCCACTTCCCAAGCACACCGATCCACAGACACCATTTCAACACAAGACTAATCAAAAACTGTCAGGGCGGAAACACAACATCGAAACGCTATTTGCGCTGTGTAGAGCGAACAGGCTGAATGTATGCAAACTTAAGTGTATGTATTTTGATCCAGATAACTCTGGACACTGCTAGGAGCAGAGGTGTGAGGACATGGTCCGATGGACCTATTTTGAACCATAGGATAATTCAGGTTGGAAGCAACCTCTGGATTGCTGCGGGCCCTGCTCAGTCTGTCAGTCTCCAAGCAGCTTTTGTAGTGTTTACACTGCTCAGAAGAGCAATGCACAGTCCTGGACAGAACTCTACCTCTAAAGCTGCCTACTAACAAATCATGACATTGTGAAAGTGTATACATGAATATCTGAACTGGATATTCTAATTTTATCCATGTGCTTGTAAGACAGGAATATAGCACGCTCTTAGCACTTGGTCCACAGAAGCAAATCCTTCCTTAATATTCGAAACTGAACCGCGAGCAAGTTTCTAAAAGATTTTTACAGCATAAAAGAACATCATAAAAAGCGCGCTTCATAGCTAAAGAGAAATCTATCTGAATGCTAGGAAAGCCAAAATCCTACATGGTTAGAGTAAAGTAATTGCTTGTGATATAGTTATGTGTGGTTTAGCTTGCTTTCATAATTCTGATCTGACCACAGTTCTGGAAAAAAAGCACTTCACTATGTCTCCAGAAGCGTTCTGCTGTACAATCATCAAAGATAAAACCTTCAGCTTCAGTGATATGCAGATGAAGACATGTCTGTTAAAAGGATTAACAAAGTTGTTCAAAGCATCTTTTTAGTCTACTCTGCTTCCAAACAAACAATAAACTATCTGCATGCAGTGAGATTTGCTCCCCCATAAACACAGCCAAATGGAGGAAGAAGATCAGAACCTTAATGAGTTTGGTCCCCTTTGAATTTCAGCTGATCAGTGTCACCAATAATTTCAATAGGCTCTAAAATAAGCACTTTCTGTCTTCAAAGTGCCTTGCAAACATCAACCAATTAATCCCTACAACTCTCCTCCGAGGTAGGTAAGTAGGGATTGTTATCCCCATTTTACAGCTGGGTGAACACAGTCCGAGGGGTTAAGTGATTTGCTGCAGACCACAGATGGAGGTGGGATTAAAACACAAGAATGACTGATTCCTTTTAGAGGATGGCACTTTTTTTCCTGCTGACTTTTCTATGCTGACTTTAGACATCTTGGCCTTGTGGCAACACTTAAAGGAAACAAAATAAATTCTCCTTATTACAAGCAAGGAACCATAAAGAAATCTGCTCTTTATGCCAGCATTGTTGCTATTTTTGTTGCTTTATAACTGATGTAAAGCTTTTCCTTTAATTTTGTTCTGAAATTCAAGTATCATTCCATTCGTACAGGGACTTATTCCTGTGGTAATGTAACATGCTACAAACTGAAAGATATGTCCTGCTCCTTTGCAGGTTTTATTTTGCCTTCTTCCTTTCAGATCAGTGCATTTAGGTGGCACCCTGCCCATGAGACACTCTCCTTCCAGGATCAGGGTAACAGTTGGTAGGCTTGTTCCGCTGCGGCACAGGCAGAAAGAAAGGGAGACAGAGAGCTTTGAGAACCAAGAGCTAAGAAAGCCATTAACTGAAACTCAACTCCAGCAAACCGCTTGTAACCGCTCTAACAGGCGTAAGATTGATCCCTTTCCCACTTCAGCAGAAAGATCAGATGGAAAAGGCAGGGTATATCCTCTTCCTCACTCTGTATACAACTTCGGGTCACTCGAAGACCCATTTGTCATGAAGTCAATCCAGTGCATGGCACTAAACGTTTGTGTTTTTTAAGGAAACCGCTTCTCCTGTAGTGGCAAGCAAGCCCACAAGACCAGTTCCCTGGAGTATTTTTTAGAATAGAAAAATCCACTGCTCAAAGCTAATGTCTTGCAAATCCTCAGTACATTTTCTGTTATTTCTTCCAGAAGCCTCCCCATACAGGAACTGACATGTACAGAGAAAATTGGTGAATACTTGAAAATTATTCACTCCCTGGTAGACACTACAGTAATTTCAGCTGGTTATATATTTTTAAGACACAATCATCTATGTGTCCTGAAAAGGTAGCTGCGTTAAGGCTAAAATATAAGGAATAATTTATTAATACACCACTGTAATTATTACACTACAGTGGTTTTCATATATTACATAAACCAGGGATCATATCTCTTTTGTGTTAAGTGTCACCCACAGACAATGGTGTCATCAGCCTTTTATTAGCTAGAAGTTTACTTTGTTAAAGACACTTGTAAAGCCTTCAAATTAGGTAATTTAAAGTAGTTAAATAAAATGCAATTTATGTTTCAATTCTAGGGCAACTGAATCAAATGAGTATTTTTTCCACTAGAAAGGTTTATTAGAAGCTATTTTGTTCTTGCATGACCAGCTCTGATACCTCTTTTTAGAAGATAAAAAAATAGGTTAATTATCCACAACCTGAGGAATTGTATTGTTAGCGTAACAGTGTAAGAAGCAGGATCTTGAATCTCAGAGGGCACATTTTCTGTAACAAAAATATGTATTACATCGGTTAGGAAGGGTCTGATTTTCACAGTAACTCTGGGACCAGAAAAACATATAATGCCAAACATAAGCTTGAAAATTGCTATTTGCTAGCTCTGTCTTAAGAAGATTTGTAGCTAACTGTGATTTGCATGCTCTGCAGAAACAGCTCCCTTCTGTTATCACTTTGGAAATCATTAACTTGCCCCCGATGGTCCTCTGTGCAACAAAGGAAGTTTTCACATGGAGTTTCTGATAGAAGAAACAAAAGAGATGGTAGATAACAAAACAGCAGTGTGAACGATGCTTTTAGAGGACCTTCATTCAAACACATTTCGGTGACATCGCTCAGATACAGCATCGATTCCCTAATTTCCTACCACTCAACATCACCATGCTCCAGGGCTAACACATGGAACTAGACCATTCCTCAGTTACAAACTTCTTCTGTTATTTGTGAATACAAATAACAGAGTCACTGTCCCATATCCCATTATTTAACAAAATTAGTTTTCACATAATACACTTTGCTCTTACGGGTCTATCTGCATAGTAAAGTGGAGATGTGATAACGCTTGCCTCCTAGGGCTGTAATTACAGGCACAGGTTTGTGCATCGATACCCCATGTGTCAATGCACTCCATGCTATCCACCCCAATAAATAACCAACCAACTCTCATACTTGTCAAAGAGCTCTAGAGCTCATGTACATACATATATAAATTGCTCATCTACAACCATTGCCGCAACCCACCTGCACTACAGGCATATTTTAATGTCCTGCACTGCATACATAGAGAAGGAGCAGTGTTTAATCTTCCATGCCCCTCTGAGATGAGAATATGTTCTCCATAAAAATATATCTGTCACCCATATGAATTTCTGGCAAGGTAGGATCTAATTTTTCCTGAAAGTTCATCTCCCTGATCTGGAACTCTGCGTCCTGATTGGTTTTTTAGCATCTGTTCAATATGCACATTACTGAAAATCTGGTTGACATGTTTGCTAGTTTGGTCAGCTGGAGAGCCTTTCAAGCAGCACATCCTTGCTGGGAACTGCACAGCAATCACTGGAGTTATGAGCTGGGCATCCTCCATAAATGAAAAAGTGAAAGATTATTATATAGACACAATCCTACTCATCCATATATAAAAACCCCTCATCTGCCCATTTATCTGCCTGGTCATTTAATGCTGGGCTGTGGATTACTTGGAACATATATTTTCCTATTTGTATGTCTAGAAAGCAGTGAACACATCACAGGTTCTATGGAAAATATGCAATGAAAACCAGTAATTATAATTTTGTTGCACTTGTTTTTAAAGAAGTTCAGCAGAGTAGAATTATGGTAACATAAAGATAGGATTATTACCTAAAAATGGGGATTCGGTGTAAGATTTTTTTATTTCTATAGAATTCTAGCATGGTATCCCACTCAAATTTTTCTAGATATAAACCCAAAGTAGATATTGGGTTTTCTGAAAACGGCTAATCTTTGAGTTATAATCAATTAAAGTTTGCTTTTAATGCAACTTGTATGTGATACTCCAGACCTGCTAACAGAATATTCATTACTATCAAATTACAACATAATTAAAGTACATCACCACATTATAGAGAGGTGGGGTTGTTCAGCCTGGAGAAGAGAAGGCTCCGAGGAGACCTTGTAGCAACCTTCCAGTATCTGAAGGGTCCACAAGAAAGCTGGGGAGGGACTTTTTACAACAGCATGTAGTGATAGGATTGGGGAGGGTGGCTATAAGCTGGAGAGGGCCAGATTTAGACTAGACATAAGGAAGAATTTATTCACCATGAGAGTGGTGACACACTGGCACATGTTGCCCAGGGAAGCTGTGGCTGCCCCATCCCTGAAGGTGTCCAAGGCCAGGTTGGATGAGGCCTCAAGCAGCCTGATCCAGTGGGAGGTGTCCCTTCCCATCGCAGAGAGGGTAGAATTAGATGATCTTTAAGGTCCCTTCCAACTCAAACTATTCTACGATTCTGTGTCATACATAACATACCATGTTTTGAACAAAAAGAAAGTTAATCAATCAGTGTAATTAATCATAACCAAACTCATTCTCGGTGTATGGCAGCATTAGTTCTAGAGGTTTTAGGGGAAGAATCAGAGAGTAACTCTAGTCAAATTCCTGGAAAGAATCTTTGCATCTAAAACTGGCGGCTAATTTACAGCATGTAAACTGGTAATAGGGGCATTTAAGAATAAAACTTCTGTCAAACTTTCATTTTATTCATCCCTTGGGGTAATTTGAGCATATTGTTGTTCCATAAAGAATGTCTTTCTCGAATCTTCTTTCTACTCCAAATTCCAAATCTAAAGAGTAAATCCATATATATGAATTCATTATTCTCAACAGAGTTCCTACGTATACAATTTCAGGTTTTCCCCCCTCCCTCTCTCTTTTCTTTAGAGTATCCAACTTCTGGAAACAGATCATTACTAAAGATATTCACCCATCACTAAAATTACCGTTCACCCTTTTTATTCAAGCTTTTAAATGAAAAATTAATTTACCAAGCTTGAGATTAAAGATAAAGACAAGCAGCACTCCTGATATTAGTGGGCAAATAAGGAGCTCGCTGTTGGTGGTTTTAGATGACAAGACATTGAGCACGCAAATCCATGATTTTTAATGAAGTTGGCAGCACCATTATTTTGACAAAGTTTTACTTTCTTTCTGATTTCTATTGTTTCCTTAACACAGTTCTTGTAACATCCCGAAGCTTTTTGGAATGTCATCATATCTCAAACATGCACAGGCACAAACAAAGCACAGGCAGCTAGCTCCTCATCAGCCTTTGCACCCAAAACCACAGATACCAGAGGAGTACAGCAGGTCCAGTGGCCCACTCACCTTGCAGCCTCTAGAAGGTCTGCAGAACCTCTCATCCCTCCACAAGGACCCTCCCCTTAGGTCCCACACACTCTTCTCAGCAGGGTTGAGAGACAACTTTGAGGACTGAGCTGAGTACATTCTGAAGGGCACACAAGACCTCTCCTCTTCCTCCTCCATGAGGATTCCCGGACCAGTGCCTTCACCCGGAGCTCGCCTGAGGCAGCTCCCCAACACACTTCAAAGGATTTCCTGGACAGAAAATTCAAACATGCCTTTGTAGGAGGACATCAATGGGAGAGTGCCAAGTGCCTGGGTGAGGAGCATCACCCCCACAGGCACTCCGGGACAGCGCAGCTCCAAAGGGACATTATAATATCTCAAACATGCTGACAAAGCACAGACGCACAGAATTACTAGGTTGGAAAACACTCAAAGGATCATCTAGTCAAACCATTCCTATCAGTCACTAAACCATGCCCCTCAGCACCTGCAGCTTCTCGCCAGCCTTCTCACCCAAAACCACAGACACTAGAGGAGTCCAGCAGGTCACCAGTAGCCCCAGTGCTGACCCTGGAGCACCTGCAAGGTCTGCAGAACCTCTCATCCCTTTGCAAGACCATCCCCTTATATTCTGCACCCTCCTTTCTCAGCAGGGTTGAGAGACAACTCTGAGCGAGTCCAGAGAAGAGCAACAAAGCTGGTGAGGGGGCTGGAGAACAGGCCTTATGAGGAGCGGCTGAGAGAGTTGGGGGTGTTTAGCCTGGAGAAGAGGAGGCTGAGGGGAGACCTCATTGCTCTCTACAACTACCTGAAAGGAGGTTGTGGAGAGGAGGGAGCTGGCCTCTTCTCCCCAGTGACAGGGGACAGGACAAGAGGGAATGGCCTCAAGCTCCGCCAGGGGAGGTTTAGGTTGGACATTAGGAAAAAATTCTTCACAGAAAGGGTCATCGGGCGCTGGAACAGGCTGCCCAGGGAGGGGGTTGAGTCACCTTCCCTGGAGGTGTTTAAGGCACGGGTGGACGAGGCGCTGAGGGGCATGGTTTAGTGTTTGATAGGAATGGTTGGACTCGGTGCCACTTCAAAGGATTCCCTGGAGGGGAAATTCAAAGCCCCGCCGGCAGGAGGACCCCAGCGGGCCGGTGACATCGCCCCCGGGGCAGACAAAGGGCGGTGCGAGGCTCCGGGGAGGAGCCGGGGGCGGGGTGGGGGGGGGGGGAAGCAGGCGGGGAACTTATAAAGAGCCGCGTCCCGCCACGAGCTCGAGTTGTTGGGACGGCGGGTGAGGGCGCGATGGCTCAGAGCATGGACAGCAGCCTGGACAGCCTGGATGTAAGTGCTGGGAGCATCGCTCCCCGCAGCCTGGCTGGGGGGCGAGGGTGGCGGGGACCCACGGGGAGGTGGCTGGGACCGGCTGCAGCCCCTGCGACCCCGCTCCCCACCGGGATGCGCCCGAACGGGCGCATCCCGGTGGGGAGCGGGGTCGCAGGGGCACAGGGAAGGGAAGGGCTGGCCCTGAGGCAGGTGGCTCCGTCCCGCCGAGCGGCTCCCGGGGCCGTTGGTGGTTTCCTCAGGCGCTTTCGTGCCCTCCCCGCGATTTCGCTTCCTTTTTTTTCCACCCCCCCCCGCCCCTCCCCGGGACCGGGAACAAAGGCGGGAGCGCGGCGGCGGCTCCCGGGGACACCCCCCCCCCCCCCATCTTCCTTGACCCCGTCCCCGTAAGGAGAAGGGGCTTGGGAGCAGCGGGATCGCCGGCCAAGTGCAATTTTTATTAGGTAGCTCTGTTGGAAGAGGTAAAAGCCCAACCTCTTGCCTCCAGCACTTAGGGGCTCTACCGTGGGTGGCAGCACCTCCTGAGAGCGCTGGAGTGCCCCCAACCAGCCCTTGGCTTCCTTCTCCCTTTCGTAGAATCGTAGAGTCACCAGGTTGGAAGAGACCCACCGGATCATCGAGTCCAACCATTCCTATCAAACACTAAACCATGCCCTCAGCGCCTCATCCACCTGTCCTTTAAACACCTCCAGGGAAGGTGATTCGACCCCCTCCCTGGGCAGCCTGTTCCAGTGCTCAATGACCCTTTCTGTGAAAAATTTTTTCCTAATGTCCAGCCTAAACCTCCCCTGGTGGAGCTTGAGGCCATTCCCTCTCGCCCTGTCCCCTGTCACTTGGGAGAAGAGGCCAGCACCCTCCTCTCCACAACCTCCTTTCAGGTAGTTGTAGAGAGCAATGAGGTCTCCCCTCAGCCTCCTCCAGGCTAAATACCCCCAGCTCTCTCAGCCGTTCCTCATAAGGCCTGTTCTCCAGCCCCTTCACCAGCTTTGTTGCTCTTTCATCTGGACCTTAGTTACAAGATCCTATTCCTTAGAGAAAGACAAATCAAGCTTAACTACTTCTTTGTATTTTATATGTATATGTTCAAGAATTGTATTTCTCCATCTGGTTTTCTGAAAGTTTGTTCTGTTGAGGCAACACTTCACCTACTGTCCTACAGAGGCAGCTTTGGCAGAGAAGCTAACATCTGATTCTTTTTTCTTCTTTCAGCTGTCCTCCGGGTTAATCATTGAATTTTCTGATAATGGCACTGATGAGATTGGTTCAGGTGACTACGGAGACTATGGAGAGCCATGCTTTCAGCATGAGAATGCTGACTTCAACCGGATCTTCTTGCCGACAATCTACTCCATCATCTTCCTAACGGGAATAATCGGCAATGGATTGGTTATTATTGTTATGGGCTACCAGAAGAAACAAAGAAGCATGACTGATAAATACAGGCTACACCTGTCTGTGGCTGACCTCCTCTTTGTCATCACCTTGCCGTTCTGGTCTGTGGATGCGGCCATAAGCTGGTACTTCGGGAATGTTCTGTGTAAGGCAGTTCATGTCATTTACACAGTCAACCTCTATAGCAGTGTCTTGATTTTGGCCTTCATAAGTTTAGATCGCTACCTGGCAATAGTCCATGCTACCAACAGCCAGCGACCACGAAAGCTGTTGGCTGAGAAGGTGGTCTATGTAGGCGTCTGGCTGCCAGCTGTGCTTTTGACAGTGCCTGATATAATTTTTGCCAGTACTAGTGAAGTAGAAGGAAAATATCTATGTGATCGCATGTACCCTCATGAAAACTGGCTTATTTCTTTCAGATTTCAGCATATCTTGGTAGGACTTGTCTTGCCTGGTCTAATAATCCTGACTTGCTACTGTATTATAATATCTAAGCTGTCACATTCAAAAGGCCACCAGAAGCGCAAAGCCTTGAAGACAACGGTTATCCTCATCCTTGCCTTCTTTGCCTGCTGGCTGCCATATTATATTGGCATCAGCATTGACACATTCATCTTGCTGGGAGTCATCAGGCATCGTTGCAGCTTGGAGACGATTGTGCATAAATGGATCTCCATTACCGAAGCCTTGGCATTCTTCCACTGTTGCCTGAATCCGATTCTGTACGCCTTCCTGGGTGCCAAATTCAAGACATCGGCACAAAATGCCTTGACATCAGTTAGCAGAGGATCAAGCCTCAAGATTCTTTCGAAAAGCAAACGTGGGGGACATTCTTCTGTTTCTACAGAGTCCGAGTCTTCAAGTTTCCATTCCAGCTAACGCTGCTCCTTGCCATCATTTTATAAATGGACACTGCAAAGTGGCACGAGATTTCAGAAATACAAGACTGACCATAATGTACATATTTATTTACAGTTGGATTTTTATATTGTTTCTTTTAGTGTCTGTGAAGTTATATTGACTTATTTATATAAATAAACTTTCGTATTGATGAGACAAACTGTCTAGGCAGGTCCTGTGGACGAGTGGTTAGTTCACAAAAGTTTTAGTGCTGGTCTGTATGTATAGGTGTGTGAACTAAACACTTAGGGATTGCAGAAAGTGACTGTCAAAAGTTTAGAGGATTTCTCTGTTGTTTATATGTAAATATTTTTGGTGT